>NC_065524.1:28625028-28757727 GCF_006386435.1 Epinephelus moara
CTTTTGCCAAGAGGGAACTTTAGATATTGGTCCCTAGATTATGTTCACCCAGTTTCATGCAGATCGGTCAAAATGTCACTGTCGTTCAGTATATGGAGAATATCTCTCCTTCCTCTCTGTCTTTCCACCATCTTCTCTGTTTAAGACACTCTTAGGCTTCTTAAAAGTCCTCCTCCCTCCTCTTAACAGTTTTTCACCTTAGGAGCTCTCTTAAGGCCTAAGATGCTTTGTGAATAACTTTTATCTTACCAAGGGAAAATTCTAAGAAAAATCTTAGAATTCAAGGAATTCTAAGATTTTTCTTAGAATGACGTCACTAAGAGCTACTTTTAGTCTTAGGATTCTTTGTGAATACGGGCCCAGGGCCCATATTTATCAAGCGTCTTAGAATTACTCCTAAGAGCACTGCTAAGAGTCGACTTATGAGTAAAAAAATTCTTTGCTGAAAGCTGCACTTAAAAGTTAGTTATCAAGGGTCCTACTCACACTTTTAGTGAAGTGTAGGACTGAATCTTAAGTGTCGGTCTCAGAGTTGAATCACGACAGTACTATGTGCCGTAAACGGAATTTTAGGTGACATCACTTCCAAGTCCATAGAAATGACCAATCACTGAAGGGAATCCCTTATCTAAGAATATATAAATATCTTAGAAATATCTCAGTGAATAGTTAAATGGACAATGGGAGTGTATATTTTGACATTTTGACAAAACATATACACTGGCAATGAATGAAAAATAAATGTTTCCTTATCTTTCCAATTCATTAATTAGGTAACTAACTTGAAACTGGTGTGCGGTTAATTGAGTGGCTCTATATACTGCAGCCACAGTCCATCAAGCTGAAACCAACATGGAATCAAAACGAAAACCAAACTGGAGAGAAGAAGAGGTACTATTATTAGTGGAGTTAATCGAGGAAAGGAAGCACATCATTAAAGGCAAGTTCAGCCAAACGCTTACGAGCCATAATAAAAAAAATGCATGGGAAGACATCGCAAATCAATTAAATGCTTCTCAAGCCTTCTGCCGTCACTCACCAGCTGACTGCGAGAAGAAATGGTACAACGTTCTGTCGAAAAGCAGAACTAAAATTGCAGCTTTCAAGGCCTGCTCCATGCACACTGGTATGTAGCCTAGTGCTTCTTTTTCATTTGCTTGCATGCTATTCTCTTCGCTAATATCTATCTAATCCATTTTGATATTGTTACGCAGGCGGAGGCCCCCCCCTGGCAAAGACTTGAGTGCAGTTGCAGAGGTTGTGCTGCGCATACTTGGAGAAGATAACGCCAGCATCTCTGGGTTGGACGGCGGCCAGGATCCAGCTGCGATGAAGCTTGATTTGCTTTCAAAAGGGTGAGTTTCCAAATTATTCCTGTTACAACTCTATAGGGATATTGCGCTGCAGCCTAGGTGAGTTTTGGTGAGAGATACGTGTGTAATTGTTGCTGCATATTTGCCAGGCTACTGTTCAGTAAATGTCTAAAATGTGTGTTTGTTAAGTAATAACCATAACAACAATAGAACCATTTCTGATATTTCAGCCATATTCTTTATTTTTCAGTTTGGATCGAGATGCACCAAGAGAGTCTCCTGTGTCCCCGGGCATCTTCGATGCGCACTCTACCTGTGCTTTTGATGCAGTGCAGCCAAGCCTAAGCACTTTGTGTGAGGCAATAGGCATCCATCAAGTGGTGGGTGAAAATAAAAAATCAACTTAAGTTTTTTGCATCTTGAGTATGCCGTCTCACTAGCTTTTGTTTTTCAGGCTGGGGTGAGTGATTGCGGCCCAGTAGAGGACCCAGATGATCTGCAGGCACTGCGGAGACAAAAAAATTAAGCTGCAAATTAAAGTGTTGCGACTCCAAGAGGAGTACTACAACTTGGCTTTAAAAAAAATAAAAAATACTGAGTGACTAATAAATCAAATTAATTAAAATGCACTGTGTGTATCGGTGATTTTTTGTTATTCTTACCCAAAGTGGAGGTTGGCGAAGTGTTGTCTGAAGGCTGCCCCATCACATGGATGGATGTTGCCAGGGACGCTCGCATCTCCATCTCCTCCCTCATCGTCATCATTGTCTGCTGGTGGGAGTGGGACATTGCGCGCCTTACAAATGTTGTGCAGTATTGCACATGCCATAATGATGCGGCGCACTCTGTCTGGAGTGTGCCGTATTTCTGAATGCAGAACATGGAATCTGCGCTTCCACTGGCCAATCCCTCTCTCCACCACACTTCTTGTGCTTTTGTGTGCCCTGTGACAAGAATATTATTAAACCATATTCTATAAACTTAATTAAACATTTTAAATTTAAAACAATTAAGCATTTTGTTGGGCTAACCTGTTATAGTTCATTTGGCCTTGTGTCTGTGGCATCTGAAAAGGGGTAAGAAGCCAGCGGCGTAAGGGATATCTCTTATCCCCAATTAGGTGACATCCAGGTGGCACAATGTGCCTCTCAAACAGCTGCTTCAGGCCACTTTCATTTAGGATCCTTGCATCATGGGTGGACCCAGGCCACTTGGGTACCACATCCAAGATGTTGTAGTCTGCATCAAACACTACTTGCGTGTTGATACTGTGGTACCTCTTCCTGTTTACATAAACGCTCTCGTCCACGCTTGGAGCGATGATCCTCATATGTGTGCCATCGATTGCACCGACCACTCCAGGGAAGCCCTTATTAAATCTGTGACAATAATAATACCGGCTTTGTCCAAACAATACCGTTTGATCAGCTGCTCGTCATCAAACAAAGCCAGGACATCCTTCCGCTCCCGGAACGTTCGTGCACGTCTCTCTCGCCTCAGTGCCATCCTCTACTGGCAACTCCTAACCACATAGGACACCTCTGGAGGTCTCTTAAATATCTTTGGGAGTAGGAGTGATTCTTAGACTTGAGAAGGTTGATAAATAGCTTTCAGTCTTAAGTTTGAGAGTAAGACTAAATTTCACAAATTCTCAGCACTTAAGACTAAAATGGCACTCTAAGACGCTTGATAAATATGGGCCCTGGACTCCCAACCTGATGCTTCCATCCACCAGCTCACCTGTTCCTCATTCCCCAATTGACCTATGGCTAAGCCACGGCCCCCTCCACTCACTCGGACAAACTTGAAATAGTAAGAACACTGCACATGGAGATACAGTTATCAATGGGCCTTTAGGCTGGTGCTTCATACTCATCACCATCAGGGTGTATTCACGAACACTCTGAGAACTCTCAGACAGCTCCTAACTCAGCCTAAAAACTTTTTGTAAGGAGTCTTAGCTTAGGAGTTATTCAGGAAAGTTCTCAGAGCAACGCTGATCAAGGGAGGGACAGAAACTTTTAGCTTAGTGAGGAGGTGTGGTCGACCCTGTTGCTAGGCGTGATGCATTCTTTTAACAGATGTGATTGGTTGTCACACACACCCTTTTGTGAGCCTACAAGGTGTGGACACCCAGTGGAAATTAAAATGAGTTGCACCACAAGATAACACTGAGTCATTGTTAGTGTGATTGCTGTTGATGGAAGGTTGAGACAGACCCAAGTCATCACTGCTGCACTGTTGCATTTCCCCAGTTGTGAATATCTTAGTGTTGTGATCACTTTTAGCATTATAATGTTATTGCGTTGGATGGGAAATATGTGCACATCTCTAATAAGATCGACCACAAACATAATCCCTGCAGTCTAATGTGTAAGGTTTCATTAACTCACAGTTACTCAGTGTTTGGAAACATTTCTGTTCTCCATCTCTGTCCTCTCACCCTTTTCTTTTCTGCTGAAGAAACTCTTAAGCCTCCCAAAAGTCCTTCTCCATATTTTTAACAGTTTTCCACCTTAGGAGCTCTCTTAAGGGATACAGTGCTTTGTGAATAACTTATCTTCACCAGGATCTTGTCTTAACTTTAAGTGGAAATTCTTAAACACCACAATCCTAAGATTATTCTTAGAACTTTGTCAGTAGGAGCAACTCTTTGTAAATACGGCCCTGGGTCTCTACCAAGGAACTCATCTATCTGTAGAAGTAGTATTTATATCCTTAAGTAAAAGTTTTAATACCACATCAATGCCAGTGCTCCATTACAAGAAAAAGTTTGTTGTTCAACATCTTGGTGGACAGGTGAAGATAGAAGTTCACTTTACCAGAATCAAAGGCAGGTAAGGGTTGCAACCCAGAAGGAAGTCAAAACAGCCACACTTATCCAGAGGGGTAACACTGAGAGTAATCAGTCTGTGGGTCAGCCATGCACAGAATAAAGGTTCAGGAATAGGTGCAGGCTCAGGTGGCTGGGAGGAAAAAAGGTGCATGAAGCAACAACAGCAAACTGGCAAGGGACAGGTGAAGATGGGCTGGTATGAGTACTGTGGGTAATTGGGGAATGAGGAACAGGTGAGCTGGTGGATGGAAGCGTCAGCTGGGGAGTCTGAGGGCCTCTGGTGGATGGATAAGGAATGGCAAGTCCAGAGTGTTAAGCACAAAAGGTAACATAAAAACTGTGGGTATGCTAACATGGGCGAAGTAGGCAAAGACAAAAAAGTAGAACAATTACAGCAATACAAATGTAATAGAAGAAAAGAAAGGGATTTTCAAAATGGTTTAGTACAGGGTCAGATTGAGTTTGAAATTGTGTCAATGGATTCTTTCAGTGTTTGGGTGTGTGAAAGTGTGTTACTTGTTAGAAATGTTCTTATTTGTGAGGTTTGACCGGGGAAATATGTGGGTGTATGAGGTAAGGAAGAAAAAAGTAAATTAGATGAAGTAAGGCTCAAGCTTTTAAAGAACAAAAATCAGCCATGCATTGTTCAACAACCTGTGTTCTTGTCTGACCGTGTTTCCCTCTGATGCCGTCAGGTACTGTTACACACTGAGGGTGTCTGGCAGTGTATCATGACGACATGATAGGACAGCTTTTTTCTGTGGAAGTCACTGCCACAGTGCCATAATTCAACAGTCAGAGTGAGACTGGATTGGTCTTGTTCCACTCTTTCATAATGTACACTGCACTCTCTAGGGGGCACTTTCTTCACTTTTCACCCCTTTAGAGAACACAACATGGCACAACATGGCACTTTTTTTCCGTTTTTCTGAGTATTTTTTTCTGAGTTAAGAGAGCAATAGAACAACTGATGCTTTCATTCCTTTCTTGAGAGCTTGAAACAAACATGACCCGCTTGTTTAGTTTAATCCAGTTTTACTTTGTTTTGGGTTTGAGACACTAGGAGATACTGTTGTCTTTAAAGGAGCTGTATGTAAGAAATCTAAAGTAAATAGTCGTAAAATCCTCCTAATATGTCACAGAGACTAAGGGATAATGTTCATATAACATACTGANAAGATCAAGGACGCAGCGACGCGGCCCTGCCACGGCAGCCGCCCGTGGGCAAACAAATCAGTCTCCAGCGTGCCGCTGTCCAGCACCCTCGAATCTGTAGGGGAGGGGGAGCGGAAACGACTCGCGGCAGTATTTTGAATTTGAGTGCAGTAACCGTTTTGGCCACATTCTTACATACAGCGCCTTTAAGTCATATAGATGGTGTTATCATTAGTTAGTCGATTTTACGCAGGCACTGGTCACTTGCAGGTGCCAGGTGGGAGCTTCTCACGAGATTTTGAAGTATCTCATCTCCTCGTTCAGGAAAAAAAATTACCCCGAAAAACAGAAAAAAATTACCCCAAAAAACAGAAAAATAAATAAATTACTCAGAAAAACAGGGCTTTTGGACTTTGAAGGTTCCCAGATGTTGATCATCTGACTTTTCTGGTAGCACCCACATGAGGTTGATGTTTGTAGTCCTGTGTGAAATGTGTTAATAATTACTGGATAGACAACCAGAAGAAAACAATGGCGATACCTCGCCACAGCAGTCACAGGTTTGACTCCGGCTTGCAACCATTTGCTGCATGTCACCCCTCGCTCTCTCTCTCTGTCTCACCCCGTTTCACTCTATCCTGTACATTAAAGGCAAAAAGCCTTAAAAAACGTAGACAATAAGTTACAATCAAACTGCTCACTCCATTACCGAAGCCTGTTTTATTTGTCAAAATACATTTTAAAAATTGTGCGTACCCCCATCATCCATAAAACATTAGGACTGACTTTCCATATACGATGCTGAGGAAATATTTTAAACATTTTTCTTACTTTGAATATTCATATTATTACCTTTATTATTCACCCATACGATACATACAATGAAGTTCATTTTCTACTTCCTTAGTTGTTTCTTGTTTTGTTTTCCTGTTTACTGTTTTTACTTTACCCGTGATTAGTGTCCTATTAAGGATACAGTATGAGGTAATTTAGCAAATGTCAACACTTTGCTTCCAACATGGGATCTGAGACTCCTCCATCCTCACACAGAGGTTTTGTGTTGTTTATTCCGTCTCTGCTGACACCATTTGCTGGAATTTCAGTCAGTGGAGGTTTCTGGACTTTAATCTGAAACACGTCCCACTTCTCAGGTATGAGTCCTTTGTTGAAGAGCAGAGCAGCCAGGTAGGAGACCAGCAACGTGGTGGCAAAAGCAATCAGCATACAGATGGTCCTGATAGGGGAATACTGAACATAAACACCATCTTCAAGGGTGCATCCTGGGAAATGGATGGCGGGTGGTATCCCCAGCAAGGGCTCTCCGCACAAAAGCCTGAATAGAAACCCCACCACGAAGCCCGTGGCAGCACCGTAACCGTTGGATATGTTGAAGAAAAGCACGCAGACCAGCTGCGGGAACATCATGATGTAGGCGATTTCTCCACCAAGGACCCAGAAAGCCATGACACCTGTGTGCAGGAAGGTGAGCGCCGTGCCAGCCAGGCCGAATACAACCACAGCAATACGAATCACCCATCCGAGTTCATTCTGTGATGCCTACAAGGAAAAGCAGTGGGAAGAGGATAACTGTAGGGTAAGCAGCAGCAGCAGACTGAGAAAATAGTTCTTCTGTTTTACCATACATCTCTTATTTACTACCTAGTTTATTTTTTATCTTTTTTTGCCTGTCCCACCTACTGTAGGGACAGAATCATGGATAAACCCTGAGCTCCTACAGGCGGAACATCTTTCTCTTACCTTGCTGCATCTTTTAAAGGAGCAGTGCATAACATTTAGGGGGGTTTAGTGGCTCCCAGCGGTAAGGATTGCAGATTGCTACCAGTTGAAACTTTCCCCCCATGTGCCAAGTGCAAGTCCCAGGTTGGAATTCCTTCAGTGTTCATTTTTCAGGAGGTTTTCTACTGGGAGCTGAATAATCCATAGAGGTCTCCTCCTCTCCAAAACAAATGGACCCAGTGATTTAAACTGGTAAAAAAAACACTGAATAAAGCAGTTTCAGGTTAAAAAATCATTAAAAATCTAAATTTGATCAGTCAGCTGTCGGCTGCTGTGAAACTGCGTCTACTTGGGTGCATCAGTACAATGGACAACCAAGAAAGGACAGCAGTGGAGATACCCACACACCAGTGCAACTGGGCTGGACAGCCACAAAAAAGATTAACAAGTCAAGAACTGAAATGTTTGCTGCTGTTTTAATTCACTTTTTGAAATTATTTTTTGCACTGATTTGATCACCTTTCTTTTGTGCACAGATGTCCTAAATAAATTGACATTCTTTTGCATTGATGTCATTCTGTCAACCTTTGTTGTGGCTGTCCAGCCGAGTTAAATTGGTGTGCGGGTATCTCCTCTGCTGTCCTTTCTTGGCCGTCAACTCTGGAACGCATTATCAACTGATATCAAACTGATTACAAATTTAAAATTCTTCACAACAAAGGTTAAATATAAAAGCAAACCAGAGCTGTACCCACTCTTTGCTAATTGCGCTCAAACTTTTAAGGGTATTAGTGGACGTGTGTTGGTGTATTGTTGTGGTATGTGTATATTAGTTTGTCTATTGTAGTACATGTATTGTGGTATATGTACTGGTGTGTGTGCATTTTAGTATGCAGATGATGGTATATGTATTTACAGTTTACTGTGTTTTCTATGATGTTTAAAACTGTATATTTTGATAACATATCAGGTCTACATGTAATGAAAACTCTGTGTTTCCAATTCCTTGTCAGTGTCCCTGTTTATTTCACATCCCCATCCATCCTTTCGGAAAAGCAATCAATTTTAGAACTGGCGTTTCCACTCGTGCTGCTTGTTTCAAAAGAACTGAAATTCTAAATAAACTGAGACTGACAGCAACCTTTCCATCTGTTCAATGATGGATTAATGTGGCTGCACCTGATGGCGCAAATGGCCATTGGTGCACCCTTTTAATGACCTTTCATTCTCTTGTCTTCATTTTTACCTTTGTCCTCAGGATCTTCTTGTAAATATTTGAGGAGAAGATCGAGGCAGCAGACAGCAGGGCAGAGTCAGTTGATGACATGACAGCAGCAGCCACGGCTCCAATGCCAATGACGGAGATGTAGGGCGGGGTTAAGTGCTGTAGGGAGAGAGGTAGAATCAAACCGGTCTGACCTCGTTCAAACGGAGGTGGAGAGCCATATGAGGTCAGGTTCCAGTCTAAGAAACAGAAGAGACAATTATTCAGGATTAATCAAACAAACTGTTAAGTAAGGTGAGTCATGAGAACCTACTGCCAGACACTGTGATGTTTTTCTAAACTAAATTCAAGTCTGAAGAGCCTACACTTATTTTCATAAAGAAATATTTTCTACTTAGTCAATTTTGGATAGAATATGACTCAAGTTTAAATTTAAAGTTTAAAGGTATTTAACACAACTGCTTTACCCGTTGATGCAGCTACTGCCCCAATGAGAACAGGAGGAATTCCAAACGTGGGGATGAGAAACGCTGCAGCGTAACATCGCAGCTTAGCTGTGGTTGAGGAAGAGGCTGATAGTGTCCTCTGGTGGAAGTCCTGGAAACCGAGGTCTCCTACACTCTGGGAGGGAAACAGATTGTTACAGATCGTCCTTTGTCCTGTCTGCTATCGCTTATCTTAACCAGCAGTGACCACTAATTGTCCATGATTTACCCCTGATACTGTGTGATACTGGATTCTGTGACTACTGTCTGTATCTCAAATTGACCCTCAGGGACACTAAAGGTTTATCTTACCCCTTACCTTAAATCACAACTACTTCTGTTTGGACTTGCTACCCCTACTTGAAAGCTTATGCATCATCACTTTACCAATAAATCATTGATCCTTCCATGCCCGCACAGTTACCTTCCTTTGGTTCCTTTTCCTTGCTACCTCGTATACACCAACTTGACACTTTCATTTCACAAGTCACCTTTTTCCACTGCTGCACATCTCACTTGAGATCAACCTCTTTTTGTGCCCATGCATCAGTCTTGATTAGTCTCAAAGCATTAAATGCTTTATTACCTTACCAGGAGCAAGAAGATATCAAGCCACCTCCAGGCTCTGTCTGCAGTCAGAGTGCCGACCCAGGGAGGCTGGAAGGTGTGGTTGAAAGATGTGGTGGTGATGTCAACCGAGGTGGGACTCATGAGGAGGAAGGGGACGCACAGCCACTAAGGGGTCGATAGAAGCACCAAAGATTGTCATACAGAAGTAGAGCATGTTAACAATTATCATGCGAAAGTTACTTTAATCATCACAAACACTCAAACTATGAAACAGTTAAATAACGTTTGCTAGCTGTGGCTGTGGATGCAGATTTCTAAAGTCTGATAAAATAACCCCTGATGATGTCAAAGTGATGTCACCAAAGTTATGTCAGCCTGGCTGTACATTTTCAATAGAAAACCTGTTCTCACAAACTGGAGGTGTGAGGTATTAAAGAAATTGGCATTTAAAAGGCAGGGAGGGTATAATAAAAGATGCTATTGAATTGCATTATGGGAAGTGTAGGAACCAGCCTTTTTGGGGCTTGACTCATGCAAGAGAATAAAGTCAGGGCATCATGGCCCTTTGCTTCTTTGATTTTGAGTAGTCTTTTTAAAAAATATATATTTATACATTTTGGTGAATCCCCCAACGTTATGGACATGCAATTCTTAATTGAAAGAGTGCCCCAACATACATGACTTCAACGCAACGTCACTCACTGCCGTAACAACGGCCATGCCCCCTTATAGGTGAAAGTTTTGAACTCGACCTGGGAGAGACGCTAGTTGTGGCTAGGAGTTCATAATGCCAAAAAGTTGCTGCGTCGTTCACTGCACAGCAAACAATAAAAAAAAAAAAAACAGAATTGCGATTTTCTTTGCTCCCGGATAGAGTGAAGAATGGGGAAAGAAATCTGTGGCTCACAGCTATCAAACGGCAGGGTACAGATGGAAAGCTGTGGGATCCAGCCAGTCACTACACCTAACGTTACGTCTGTGGCAGGCACTTCATCACAGGTTAGTTGGCTAACGTTAGCTAGCTAGCTAAAGTCAGTTGATCTCAACAATAACATGAGATGTTCAAAGCCAAGAAGTCAATTCTAATGAATGTTAAGTAATGAATCAACAGGACATGAATTGAATGAATGAATTGACAGGGTCATTCGTCCACACAGAAGCTGGCAGCTGAAAAGGACACACACCTCCTATCATTTTCACTTTCTCGTCGTACCGAAGGCGATCAGGACCTCTTAAACTCTCTCCATAGCATGTAGCCTGACTGGCCATTTCATCCAAAGGGGAAAGACTCAACTGATTTGTTTATATTTACACTTTATGTGTGTGAAGAGCTCTGCCGCCAGTCAAAATCCCATGTTTCTATCACCTATGATGTCACGGGCGTACGATCCGTTGTAGTTTGTTGTAGTCCCGTTGAAGTCATGTATTGCTTGGTGGAAAATTTCAAACTATTGACCAGAGGCTGAAAATGATCATATTCTGAGGACAGTTATTGTACACGAGTCATAACATAGGTTACAAGATTGTAATCCTAGTTTTATTAGCACAGGCGGAGCCCTCCACTGGACTCTGTGGATAATGCTCTTCTCCAATCACAAGCATACATTTGCCCACTGACAGTTGCATAAACGTAGCCAGTCAATCAGGACATGCCTACCCAAATATGTGCAGAGCCACATATGGACACTTATGACAGCTTCAGCATCCCATGTCCTCTTCAGCAAGCAGCGTAGGAGCGACAGCGCCCCTAAGTAGAGGACTCTACTTGCTTATAGAACTTGGGTTACAATATTGTACCTGCGTTCTATCTCCCACAGACTCGGCCCTCTTTTGGACTCTATGGATACAGTGGGTGAAGCCTGATGGATGAGGGCGACATATTAGCCTGTTCTCATTCCGAAGTGGTCAAATACTGCCACTCTTGTAGTAATTACGGTGTCAGACACCGACACTAGAAGCTATCTGGTGGTACAGTGGTATGATACACCAACAGGTGGTGTCAATGTGTAATGCGCTTGGACGGAACCTTTCAGGGTGTTATGATATGCTGCTGGTCAGCCAGACGGCACCTGTCGCGGTAGTATGATACACGGACAGATGGCATCGGTTCAAAACGCTGATGGCATCAGTTGTGTTGGTATGATGCGCCACTGGGCAGCATCACTTGGAAACGCTTCCGGTAACAACTTAATATAAGGAGCTGTAAAGTCCCTATAGGGTGTGTGGGAGGGGTGGTGGATGACCCCCAAAAAAACCCAACTTCCACCCAGGAGGCTGGTGTTTGCTTCCCATATTAATGTAGAGCCAAACCATGATGTTTTTTCTACACCTAACCATGTGCTTTTGTTGCCTAAACCTAAGACCCATCCTGGAATGTCAACAGCAGACTATGAGAGATACCTAGCGCATAATATTTGATGACTTGGGATGAGTACGTAACATAACATCGACCCAGCTACACTGATTATGACTGACTTATAATTAATGGGCAAATTTCTGATAGCTGAAGGATGAGGATGCTAAGAATGTTATGCATTCCCTATATATACTGTGGGCTGCATAAGTACTTGGATAGGCATGTCCTGATTGGCTGGCTACAATTATGCAAATTTCAGTGTGGCAATGCGTGCCTCTGATTGGAGGAGAGTATGATCCGTCAAGTCCAGTAGAGGACAGAGACTGTGTGACATAGAACCATGAGAGAATATAAGCGCTAATGTGTAACTTTCTAAGATAGGCATTTAAAGAACTTTTTGACTCTATCTCTCCTGCAAACCCTCTTAAAATTTACGGCAGAACAGGATCATGTTTTGTCAAAAAAAAAAAAAGAGTCACCCTTGGAATTCATTGTAACGGCAGTGAATCCAAATGAACTGAGATGTGGTTGACCAAATTACCGAAGTGACAAAAATGAGAGTGAGCTGTATGATGTCTGTGTAGGCCACAGAGTAGAGACCTCCCAGCAGTGTGTAGGTGATGGCCACAGCAGCAGAAATCCAGATGCACACAGCGTAGGACAAATCCAGGATCACACTCATGGTTACTCCTATGAAACACAGTTTGCCATGCACACTTAAAAAACACAAATAGCGCACACACATGGAGACACATTCAAGCAAGGAAACTAACACTTCATAGATCAGCCAACCAGAGAGCAAACTAAAAAGCACTAAAACATTTGGGCTGAATTTCACAATCACAAACGTACACACATACAGCTAAGGCAGAGTATGTACACAGACAGATGTTTAAATAGATGAAGATGTAGTCTGATAAATTGTTACCCAAGCTTATCAGTGTTGATGTGACCCAAATAACTTCTGACATCAGAGGTGCCACAGACAGAAGTCCACTCAGTCCGTTTCCATACTTGATCTGGAAAGGGTCCATCATGGTAACATACTTCTTGTTTCTCATTGGCTCAGCAAAGAACAGACCACCTTGAAAACAGAAGTAGAGAAGACGCAGTTCTGAGCCTTTATTCACAAATACTACAATACTGATAGACAATACTATCAGAGAGCTCCTAACTTGGCATAAAAGTATTCAGTAAGAGGTCTTAGCTTAGGAGTGAGTTCGGAAAGTTCTCAGAGCAACTTTGAGTGAGGAAGGGTAAGAAACTTTTACCCTGGTAGGGGGGTTGAAGTTGACCCTGTAGCTATGACACAGTCTTTTCAAAGGTGTGATTGGTTGTCCTTTTGTGAGCCTGCAAGGTGGACATCCAGTCACATGAGACTGAAAGTGTTGTCATTGTTAGTGTGATCTCTCTGCTGATGGAAGGTTGAGACAGTCCCAGTTCATCACTGCTGCACTGCTGCATTTTTCCAGTTACAAAATATCTTAGCCTTGTGATCACTTTCTTTTCTGGTTCTATAATGTTACTGTGATGGGTGAAAGATGGCTGAGCATCTCTAATCAGATTAACCTTCAAACATTATCCCTGCACAATCTAATCAGTGGCACCGCATGTCGTCATTGTCACTGGGAGAAAGTTCCTCCTACTTCTTTGTCTTTACACCATTTTCTTCTCTAGTTAAGAAACTCTTAAGCCTCTTAAAAGGCTTTCACTTTAGCTCTGTTAAGGGCTAATCTTAACTTTAAGGGGAAATTCTTGGAAAACGTCATAAATCTAAGAATTTTCTCAGGATTTTGTGACTAGCAGCAAATCTTTGTACTTGCTTTGTGGACACACCCCCAGATTCGTGGTTAATCCCATCAGAGATCACATCTCTCACCCAACACAAGTATGCTGTAATGCCAGAAATGAAAGGGATCATCACAGCACTAAAAATGCAACAGTGCAGCAGTGTTGACTTGCATCTGTCTCAAGCTTGCATCCACAGAGTGATCAAACAAACAACTACAGTGCTTTCACAGTCTCATATTGAGATGCCATTCATTTCATTTCCACTGAGTGTCCACACCTTGCAGGCTCACAAAAGGGCATTATCTGTGACAACCAATCACATCTTTGAGAAGAATGCATCATTCCTAGCACTACAGCTGTGATACAGCGATCTGTGACTTAAAGGCATGCTTCACTTAAAAAATGACCATTTGTATTCATTTTGTACTCACTCCGTGTTAAGTTAGTTTCATGAAGAAAACTTTGTTCATCTAACATGCCTTAACGTTAAACGAAAAATTCAAAAACAGTGATCTTGAGGAAGGCTAATGTGTTTACCAAAAGTAAAACTATACCAAAACATCAGTTTAGAAACTCTAACACAACTCAAAATTGTGGGGGGCCCAATGGCACCTTCCCTACTTACAACACTCTGACTCGAACCACAACTATGTTTGAACTCAGCCTTCAATTTCATCTTAATTACACACTGCTGATAATCACATTTCATATGCTTTTGTATTCTTGTATTCTTCCATTCATTCATTTTCCGTAACTGCTTATCCTGTTAACGGTTGCGGGGAGCTGGAGCCTATCCCAGCTGACATTGGGCGAGGTTTCTGATTGAAGTGGTCGTCATAACTGACGTCACTTGGTTTTAAAAGGGTTTCCCAAGGGATTCCAAAGAGTGCAGTCTGGTATGCGTAATTCCTTTTTGTCCTGTAGCGGGAAACAGCCGCTTTTGTTTGGGGAGTCACAGTGATCTGTAATTTTATTTAGTGTTTGGCATTTCATTGCAAAAAACTAGATAAATAAATTGCAACATGCATCGCAAATTTTTAGAAAATTTAGAAAATCAGGCATCTTAGGCTGCAACAATCCCAAAAGAGCCTGAAAAAAATCTTGAGGTATAGCAGTTTATGTGTAAGTGCTGAATGGAGAAGATTCAGTTGAGGTGTGAGCAACGCAAGCAGTTGAGGTGATTTAAGTGAAAATCCTGCAGCTGAAGTGCCATTTAAACTGAAAGAAACATCAAAAACACAAGTTTAAAAAGAGAATCTTACCAAGAATGAAGGCCAAAGTTGCTGCCAAAGGCATCACAGCCCAAATCAGCCCCAACTTTGGATCGTACACCGTCTCCGCTGTGCCGATGATGAAGGTCCCACCAACCCAGGTAGCTGCATGATGCACACAAAGAGCTCATTTTCACAGTTCCAAATTTACATGTACAGCCAAAAAGATAATCAGTGTTATGTTGTAACAGATAAGAGTGTGTTCACACCTACAATTTGTTCTTATCAGTGGAGCAACAATCTGAAGCACTCATATGGCCCATTTACCAAAAAAAAAAAAAAAAAAAAAAACAATTATAAATAAATAAATAAACACTAGTCATTTAACTTCCATTCAGATGTCAACATCTGTCTGCTTCTACCCATAAACACTTGTGTTTTGGCTGGAATGCTGAGTAACTAATGTAAGGCATTCCACTGTATACTGTAAAATCTATTAATAATTACTCATCACTCAGCATCATGTATTGTTACATAAGGGTGTAACAACAACAACAATAATTGCCCTAAGGGAGATTAACATTAACGTCAAATCAGGATGACACACACAATAATGTTCAGTTGCTTTGAAAGTCATAGGAGTTTGAGAACCTTAAATCACAAGCTTAACCTCAAACGTTAAGACTGTAAAGTAATCCAAAGTATACACAAAATGTTTTGTTCCAGAGTCTGCGAATTTGGAAATACCAGAATCAATAATTAAACAGTATAACAAAAATCTAACATAGTCAAACAGCTAATATTGTACAGTAAATACAGTAAGAACCCCAAATTAAAGTTTTCTTCTTTTTTTTTAACCTTTATTTAACCAGGTTAGTCCCATTGAGATGGGGGATCTCTTTTTCAAGGGAGACCTGGCCAACACAGCAGCGGTATAGTCACATAGTTACAGATGACAGTAATTAGAAAAACATTTACAAACACAGAACAAACACTCATACAATCAGATAACACATTTAAAGCCTAGACTCCAAGGATTTCACAAGTTATTAATGGATATAAATTTTGAAAGAATATTGAAAAAAATTGAGGTTGTCAGTTGTTAAATAGTACTTGTAGAGGTAGTGGTGGCAATTTGTTTTGGTTTTTGTTGACAATTTTCCAAGAGTAATACACATAATAAAAATAAAAAAACACCAAGGCATTAAATTAAAAGGGAAAACAAAAGGTGTGGGCTGAAGTTTAAGCTTATTATATCTACCTGTAGCATATTCTAATGAGTTACTCATTTACTGCCAATTTTAAGCTGTGCAATAAAATAAAATAAAATAAAAATAATAAATGAATAATAAAGTAAAATGAAATAAAAAAAAGCATTCATTCATTCACACACACACACACACACACACACACACACACATACACACACACACACATATATAAAAACATAAACGAAACTAAAACAAAAATCAACAATTTCGTAACTGTCTTTAAGAAAACACACTCCGTCTTAAGAAAATAAAAGAGCAGCGTTATTTAAACCTGTTTATTAAAATGCAGTTTTGATGACTCTGCAGGTTGCAGCTGCTGCAGTGCTGCACAAACTCACCGGTTGTGGTGAAGATTCCCACTACCAAGCTGATCCCCCTGTTTCCCAGCAGGGCCATGTCTGCATGGTTGGCCTGCGTCCTGTTTTCATCCTTTTTGGATTTAAAAGAAGCCCAGATGCCGATCCCAAGCACCAGCAGGTAGAATATGATGGTGGCTATGAGTCCCGGGACGTTGAGAGCCATGCTGACTGTGCTGGAGTGGTGCAGTGCACACAATATAGAGGGCAGCCAGGCTGCATGCAGCTTCCCTCTGGCACTGGTTCAACCTGAATGACTAACTGACCGAGCGTCTGCGTGGTATGGGTTTTGGGTGTGGCTTTCAGAGAAGCCTTAGGCTGTAGGAGTTACAAACTACACTGGAAAACTGTCTGTATTCTATATCCCTGCCAAAATTTAAGTGAAGACCAGGACTAAGATCAGGCATTTATCTACAATCACTGTGGCGTAATGCAGCTGTGACAAGTCCGAACAGGCCTGTCTGATTAACTGGAGGACTATTTCATGTTTAAGAAACTGACAGAATGAGAAAAAAGAGAGAGAAACGCAAGTAACAAGGCAGAAAAAAAATCATAATTAGGCTACATTATGAGATACTGTATATCACGGCACAATAAAATCACAAAATTCTGGGGGTGTACCTTTTAAATTCTCAATATTCGAATCCCCAAATCTGGTCATTGATTAGGGGCATAGCACTAAATTCTGGGCCCTATGCATAAGCAGTCGCTGTGGGCCACCCCGTGAATCCAAATGCAGGGGTGGACTGAACCATTTTGCACCTCTTAGAGGTGAGAGGGGCCTCAGAGAGCTCCCACTTTTTTTCAAAGTTCAGTCTTTCAGCTGATTTATTGAGCCAATTTTAATTTAGTTAACACACTAATCACTTAGAAATAAAATAATTAACTTATATATAAATAACTTAGCTGTGAATAAACAAATTGAATGGATTAAAGTTGAACATATAAAAATGATATTTGTTTTTTTGCTTTCTCACCGCTAATAAGACTCAATGGTGATGGGGAAATAGGGATATCCCACAAACAAGGACACTGTACTGCTTTACTGCAGAGGGCTAATCCAGACTAGAATGGGTTAAAATGAGACTGAAGCCTTGCAGCAGAATCAGCAAGCTGACACCGGTGCTGCTGTCGGCCTGGGGCTTGTATCTACCTCCCCCTCCCCTCTCAGACCTGAACGTAGCCTATTGTTGCTGTCTCTCTCCAGAGCAGCCTGTTTCATTGTGTGCCTGCAGTACAACTGCTGAAATACAAGACACGATTTTCCCATTAAAAATACACATTTTAGACTTTTTTGATTTTTAGTCACATGGGCAGATCATGACACAACGGGCCCCTGGGCACAGACATGCAGGCCCCACCACATCATCAACATAGGAGCTGCACACAGTAATGTTATAGTTGTTTAGCCTCTTTTTGTTGTTTTATCTTTCTCTTTGTAGTCGTTACGCATCTCTCTGTGGTGTTGCATCTCCTTGTAGTCATTTTGAGTCTCTTTGTAGTTGTTCATGTCTTTCCCTGGCATGTTGCGGATAATGGGTGGTATGATACGCCTGTGGGCAGCATCAGGTGGAAATGCTGCCGGTAACAATGGAATAAAAAGAGCTGGAAAGTGTCAGGAGGGAGGGGTGGTGGATATGAGCCCTGGTCTTTCACCCAGAAGCTGGACCCATGTGCTTTTGTTGATGTTCGGCATTGGTTATGGTGTCCTGGAACGTCAACGGCCGACACAAGAGGACACATAGCATGTATCGTATAGACGTGAAAGGCCACAGGTAAAGCAGCGATATGTGACGACTTGGGATGAGAACGTGTTGAACACTGTAGGCCTCTGGGCCTTTGCCTGGTAGGCCCGTTACTCCACTCAATGTGTTCTGTTCTGTACCGTATGACCACCAACCACAGCACTTGTCCAGACTGCCAAACTCTAATAAAAAATCTGGCAACTCAGAGCCACATTTGAAGTTTTGTTTTCAGTGTTGGATTCAGACCGACTGTAATAGTGGGAGATTTTTCAAAATTCACAAGTCACTTTCTTTGAGGAATTATGATATTCAAACGACCACACTGCAGCTCTAACTGTGCAATCGAGGAAATAATTACAGTATAATTTGAGGTCAAATGTGCATGTAAAGAATAGTATTTGTTAGATAACCATTATGAACATTCAGTACATAAAATGGCCATTATCAGTTCCACGTTTTTCTCCTCACTGACTTGGTCAATCCATGTGAAATTTGGCACAGTGGTAGAGGGTCATGGGAGGATGCGAATGAAGCAATATTACATCAATTGGCCAAAGGGGGGCGCTATAGCAACCGACTGAAATTGCAAACTTTGAATGGGCATATCTCATGCCCCGTATGTCGTAGAGACATGAAACTTTGCACAGAGATGCCTCTCCTCATGAGGAACAAATTTGCCTCAAGAACCCATAACTTCTGGTTATATAGATTTTCCGCCATTTTGAATTTTTTGAAAAACACTTAAAATCGATCTCTTCCTAGGAAGTTTGAGCGATCTGCATGAAACTCGGTGAACATAATCTAGGGACCAATATCTAAAGTTCCCTCTTGGCAAAAGTTGGAAAACTTACTAAAACTGAGCTTCTATAAGGCAATGAATATTGCGGAGGGCGTGGCTCATCACATAAAGGTGTATAACATCTCAAGGCAATGACTTTAGTTGTTCTTTTATCTCAGACATGTCTGAGATAAAAGAACAACTAAAGTCATTATCAGAAACTAAAGACATAATGAACACCATGGAACATCTCAAGGGTTTCACCGATCACCACGCAACTTTGTAGGCATATGACCACACATAATCTGAGGGGACCCCTTCATTATTGACCCCATCAAACAAAATGGGGGCGCTAGAGAGCTAATTTCTTATCTAGGCCTAACCGCCATATCGATTTTTACTAAACTTGGTAGAAATGTAGAACAGGATGCCTCTTTTGTTTTTTTGCCTATATTTGACAGGAAAGTGAAGCATGACAGGAAGGACGGGAGAGAAAGAGCAAGGAAGACATGCAGCAAAGAACGAAGGCCGGATTCCATCCCCCACCGCTGCAACAAAGGCTAGGCACACCTTTCCCATGTGAACTACCAGTGTGCCCCACTTTCAAGTCAATACAACATATAAACACTTTAACTATCTGCCTTTCAATGTGCTACCTCAACTACTAATGTACAGTTTTAGCCCACTAACTATCCCACTATTGGCAATGGTACTACTGTACTTTCAATAAAGCAATCGTACTATCAAATTCACAAAAACTCTGGCTATTTAATCTGCAATTTCCTATGACCTGTATCCCAAACACACACCATGCGAAACTGTACGTGGGCAACTGTGCACTCAATGGGTATGGACTAGTTGTTTTTTTTTTTTAAATGTTCCTTTTCCTCACACACAAACTGCATTTTAGCTCACTAAAATGTGGAGATTTTAGACACGGACGGAGGTCAATAGCTTATTATTTATTAGTCTCCCACTGTCATGGAAAACCTGAAAAGGTCATGGATTTTCACAATCACATTTCCAGGCCTGGAAAAGAAAAATCATGGAATTTTGTTGTGTGTAATGAAATCATTACAGTAATCTTTCATGGATAACATTCCACATAATGTAACATAACAGCAAAGTAATTTTCTGAAGCTGTTGACATAACATACTTGTCATTTTTTGTTTAACATTATGTGCATTTCGTCATTTCCCCCACGTCCTGTCTCTCCCCTCATGTATAACTAACTGAACTTCAGCTAACTGAAATTATGTTTGAATAGCGTTCGAATCTGTTAGCCAGGCAAGGACAGGGAAAAAAAAGATATTATGGGTCCTTGAAAAGTCACGGAAAAAAAGTTTTGAAATTTTGTCTGTGAAAACGTGTGGGAGCCTTGGATTTATTTAATAATTTAGAATAAAGGAGGAAAAACCCCATTTTCAAAAACACTCATGCCCATGTGGACCAGGCCTTAGTGACAGAATACCAGAAATCTAATTCTTTGTTAAATTTGCAGTGTGAAAACAATGCAGCATTAACATTTTCTAAGTGACGCTGAAATGTGACGCTATTAAGTGCTTACATCTTGTGTAATTGTTTGGCTTGATGGTATAGTTTTGTTTATAGCATGCAAAGCAAACACCCAGTCTTAACCTGTGATTAGTAATCCAGCATGACCAGACAAACACTACTCTGCCCTCACTAAATATCACTTATGCACAGGCGGCACTAGGGTGGGGCTGTGGGGCTGTGGATGTGCTGGTAGAGCTGGCTGCCATAGCTGGCTGTCACAGAGACCGTGGTGCAAGCCATGATAAGCCTCATCTCTGGATCCCTGGCAGGGGAATCCAGGTGACAGCAGCAAAAGGAAGTGTATGTATATGCACTACTAGAAAACCTCTTCCATAATGTAGCGTGAAACTAAAAATAAAAAAGTATTTATATGTAACTATCATATATAATAAGCAACTACAAAGTTTATTGGGACAAAACTAACATCACGGAACATGCCAAAGTGGAGATTAGTATTAGTATTTTCTGTCATGCATGTGAAAAGGGCGTGCATCTGTCTTACTTTGATGTGTGTGTGTTTTGGCCGTGGGCCTTCATTCGACCTAATTATATTCACCTGAACCGCATCTGGAAAGCTGTGTTTCCCATGATTGGTAGATGAAGTTCTGCCGCACATGCAGAGAGTTCATGATCAGTCTGCTCCAGGTCGAACTTGATGTTGTGGCCCAAGCTGTTTGTTTGTTTGTTTTTGTCTGTCTTTGCCCTTCTTCCTACATGACAGCATAGATGGTGTTATCTTTTTGTGGCTTTAATATTGTAACACCATTTGTTGTGTTTACAACTGTGCTTTAAATTCAAATTCACTTGTTGTTTTCGCAGTGCCAATTACAGCAAGCCTGAAAAGCAACATTACTTACTTATTACTTGAGTGTTGGGTGGCAGATGCTGTGATAAGATGCAGTACAGTTTAAGGAAACACTCAGTTTCTCATAAGGTGTTTTGCTTTCTTTGTTTGGATTTGAAACTGTTGAGTGGCACCTTCTCTCCACCTCTGCTGGCTATGAAGACAAACCAGACAGACCTGATGTATATATAGGCCAATGAGTTCAGTTAAACACAGCAGATTTGGACTATAGTGACCTCAAATACAAGATCACTTGATCAGTCTTGCATCCACTTATTCCTGTGGCACGAGAAATTCGCAACGAGATCCCACATTACATCAGAGTAATACCCTCTTTAGCCCTATTCGGACAGGATTAGTTTATCGTGGAGACGTGGGGTAAAGTAATTATTACCAGGGATTTTAGTCCGAACGCGCCATGTCTGTAATCATTACGGATGTCGGTAAAAATTACGGCGACTTTTACCTTCTGTAAAACGGTCTGGAGAAAATAGCTTGGGTAATATTAATCCCGTGCGAATGCGATCCTCTGTAAAAATGTATGTAAATATTTCGTCACGTCCTGTTTACAACCATTTTCCCGCGTTTACAACTAGTTTTCCGCGTTTTTTCGATGATGGAGGCGCTAGAAGAAGCATTCGGTGTTGTTGGCCTTCGTGATAGTGGACATTCTTCTAATGATCGCATAGCCCTACGTGGGAGACCAATCAAAAAGGTCGAGAAGAAAGCACTTTTCAGAGCCACGAGACTGGTTGTGTTAGGTAGGCCTGATATAAATCCATATTGCTAATCGCTGTGTACACACAATCCTGATCATGGGCAATATTTCATATTAGGCTAATCATTAATTATTATTATCCTTCAGCTGATGCTCACAGGAAGCAACGTAGCACGCACATGCCGACAGGGAGGTGACGCCAGGGCGCAAACCGAGTCCCGTGCGAATCAGACATTTATATTACGGATTACATTTATAAACTGACATTAGTCCACATCCCTATGTAAAACTAATCCCGTCGGAATGGTACTTTTTAAACATGTCAGACACGCATTTAAACACTATCTGATGGAAGGACAGACCTGCAACCATTGGTTTAAATCCCATATCCCATTTTACTCACTCCATTTCAGGGCGCTACTCTGCAATGTCGATGTAGCTGCCTACATTTTGTTGTTTTGCCTCTGCTGATTATTTCTGTTTGTATTTTATATTGTATTGTGTATTTGTTACATAACTGGAACCTGCTGAAAACCAGTTTTTAACTGAGTCAGGCCAGTTTTAACTGTAACACACAATGTTACTTTTGATTCCTTCCCTGTATCATACATCAGCTCAAGCTCTAGAAACAGGGACAAACTACCTGTGGTCTTTGCACACAGGTGCATTGCATTTCCCATGTCTATTGCTGACTTTGTGATCTTTGCTCCTTGGGCAGATCCGACACCTCTTTCTCTTCGGCTCGCCCTGTCTGCTTCTTTTTTCCTGTGGCTGGGTTGTGGCTTTTGTCGCCCCATGTCTTCCCATTGCTTCAATGATCGGGATTTGCAGTTGGGGGCAGCCTTCTTGTCGACTCCTCATATGTGGTGTGACAAGCTCCTGTGAGAGCTCACGGAGAAAGAGCCGTCGTGCATTGGTAAAGCCACTCTTGAATTCAGGGTGCTGAGCTGTGGAAAAAGGTGTAGACATTTAGGGTGGTGATGTGAAGCATGTTTTACCACAGCACCATGGGCCAGCTCTGTGTTGGCACATGCGGTTTTAAATTCCAACCATCTTGTCCATGGCGTCTACACCTCCTTTGAACTTGGTGTAGAATGTGATTGCTCCTGTTTTGTTCTTCCTGCTATTTTCATTCACCACTTTGTTGTGGTGAATCCTGCTCAGAAGAGCAACAGCCATTCCTTTCTTTCTTACATAGCCAACCATGGTAAGGTTTCCACTGAACCCAAATTCTGTGCTTGAACCTCCCTGGCATTGGAAGCCTCCCCAAGTAACAAAGATTGCAAAGTGAACATTAAGTGTGGGAGGGGTCTGGAGCCTATCCCAGCTGACACTGGGTGAGAGGCAGGGTACACCCTGGACAGGTCACCAGACTATCACAGGGCTAACAGAGACAGACAACCATTCACACTTACATTCACACCTACAGCAAATTTAGAGTCACCAATTAACCTGCATGTCTTTGGACTGTGGGAGGAAGCTGGAGTACCCAGAGAAAACCTATGGTGACACAGGGAGAACATGCAAACTCTGCACAGTAGGGCTCCCTCCTGGGTTCGAACCAGGAACCCTCTTGCTGTGAGGCGACCATGGCCACCGTGTTCAAAATGTCAAAGAGTGGAAGATAAAAAATAAATACACTACAAATGATTATTCTTAACCAAAATGACAAAAATGGCATTTGTAAACATCACTTTTGACCCGCTTATGTAAGCTTTGGGTACTAATACAACAACTATAATTTCCTAAAATTTGTAAAAGAGAAGTTAAAAATTTAAATATTGATATATATATATATATATATATATATAAATATAATATTGATACCGGAAATGATGGCAACTTCTCATTACAAGGATACCCACTTGACCCACTTACGCATAAGGGTTAATGTTGTGAAACTGTCGTGGTTAGGTTTAGGCAACAAAACTACTTGGATTTCCTTATCTGCCTGTTTATCTGTGGCAAAAGTTTGGTTGGCTCTTCTTCCTTCCCTGTCATTATGTAATGGTATCATGTTACTTCTTGTCTTTGGTACTCAGCCAGACAAATGTAGAGATAGACTAAAGCTTACAGGGAACCAAGCCAAACACCCATGGCATCATTATTATGTAGCCATGACGCTGTTAAAAAAACAAAACAAAACAAAACACCTGTCTATTTTGCTTCCATAACAAGGCTTTTTTTGTTTGTTTGTTTTTTTGGTGACATGTGAGAGATGAAACACTGCCCAAAAACTACAGAACAACCAACAGAGAGAGAACTGTAGAAATCAGAATCCTCCACTTTATTGTCAGCCATTGTATTCAGACGTCAAACAATGAGACAACAATGAATGTACCGTGAATATCACACAGCAAATATTACAAATATCAGTGTTATAAAATACATCTCTAAAATGACGCTACAGCTGTGTAACAGATAAAATACACATTGTAAGAGTAGAAAATAAAACTATTTTACTCCAGATGTACATATATTACAATCCTTGGTACTTTCAAAACGAGCAAATGAGTGACGCTGCCTTTTCTTGGCTCTGTATGAGGAATGATGTAAAAAGATTTGTTGAAAACAGTCAGTTCTGCATCTTTTTCAGTCATTATTATACTGTGCATGCTGCAGGGTGGTAAAGAAGAGGCAGCAGGGTACAGATGGGAGTCATAGTGGTCTGTCTTGTAACGGAATATAAGAAGTTTGATCCCTGCAAAAGACCATCGTTGGCAAGAGAAGGACACCTAGAAACCGAAATCTGTCATTCTGTTTCCGACTTGTGAGCATTCTGCAGCATGGAACTTCTCTGTTGAAAGGAGAATCACTGAGGATATTGTCCGACGGGAGATGATGTGTTCTGGATCCAAAACAACCAAACCACATTGAAAATCTATACAGATTTAGCAGGAGGTGTTGGTGCAGCAGGACAGGGCCGAGTGATGGCAATCTCTTCTTCTAACTCGTCTTGATGACGTTTCCTTGATTAGGTTATTGGATATGTTATCATCCTCTCTTCTCTTCTTCACATTCTGCCTTGATTCAGTCCTTGATTTCTTCCTCTATGACTGCCTTGTCCTTCAGCCTCACCCCATCGTCCTCTTCATCTCTGCTTCCTGTCTCTGGTCCAGGACTCGGCGGCAGCAGCTCCAGGTCCTTGGAGCTGCTCGTGCTGGCAGCTCTGGCAATCCTGGTGAGCGTCTGTTCGTACGGCGAGGGCAGGTAGACCATGAGGAAGACCCCGTCCGTCACGTCCTGCTCGGAGCTGGAGCTGGGGAGCTGGTGCTGACCCCTACTGCGTCGGATCGACGACAGCAGCTCGCAGTTCCTCTCCGGATCCTGCAGGTCCTCCAGGGCGATCACGTTGGCCAAGCCCAGCTTGCCATTGAGGCCGTAGCTGGACCTTCGGCGCCATATCAGGAAGCCGAAGGCAGTGATGAGGAGCAGGAGGATAGAGACGGTTGCTATGGTGATGTAGGTGATCGATCCTGCACTGATGATAGCCTCACCTGAGCTCGGGCCCTGTGAGTCAGGCACAAAAAGGTTAGATTTCCTGAGAATAGATTATTACGTGATTATTGCATCAAAATTGACATAATTCTCCTTTTTTCTTGCCATAATTAAATTTCACAATCAACCTTAACATATGAACAGAAAACTGGTCTAACTAGTCTTATGTCGAAGGTCGAAGTGAGGAGAGGAAATGTGCTGTGCTGTTAGACTGAAGTGATAAACTATCTAGTTATTAGAGGAAAGTGAGTGAGACTGAAATCAAAAACAGAGAAACTTAGAATCTAACAATTATAAAAAACTCCAACATTTAGTAATAAAGGGAATACTAAAGTCAGATGGTGACATCGGGCCGACAGAGGGTGCTGTCAGTCACAAACATCTGTTCGGCCTTTTTACATGAATTAATCTGCACCAGTAAAACTGCTTAGCACTGAGCACACAGTCACTGAATGCACTACATATGTGTTTAACATAAATACTTCATAAATGTTAATAAAGCTCGGAACGCAAGGTTAAGATCCGATTAAGATTTCAATGAAAGCAAAATCAAGTAGTGGTGTTGCCGCAGACTTCTGAGCATGAGCATCAAATCGGAATTAACATATGTAATACTTAAAATAAATATCTTAAATGCCGGAAGCTTCAGACGACATAATATGTGTGGGTAAACTAACAAAGTTGAGATTAAATACGTGTTTCCTGATTGCGTTTTGCACTTTTGAAGACACACTAGAATGTTTGACTCAACTAAGAATATTGAATATACAGTTTATGAGGTTTAGATGAGCGACAATTTATTTTCAACACAGCTGGGTCTCTCTTTAATTCTTGCAAAGTGGATTGATAGCAGATAATCTTTTATTTTATTGCATCATTTGTATGTACAGTATGTAAAGGGGTTTGTTTTGGGTCATTACCAGTCATTGCAAGTTAAATCACAGCACAGAAAACCTCTTTCAGATATCACACTTGTCCTAATGTGAAGCAACTTTTAATTATGCAGTTAATATAATATAGAATAAATAAAGAAAATATTCATTTATTTGGGTTTTAAAGTTAAAAATCAAAACTTCAAAATTCTTTCTACACTTTGTCACCTCAACTATGCCTGGCATTTACCTTGTTATATAATCTAATTGGCCAAATGCCAAAATGCTGTCACGTTGCTAATTTACTGTGAAAAGTCACAAGACTTTACATGCCTGCCTTATGATCTTTCATATTTCCGTCTATAATTATCCCTAGAGGCTGCACATGCAAACTGTGTAACTTTCATCTGTAATGTAGGCTGTAAGAATAATGAGAGCATTCAAGACTGGTTAAGTGCTTCTAGAAACTTCTTTTTGGATCACTTCTCTGCTGCATTTTCTTTTTTAGTTTCTACATTTAACATATTAAATGATTAACAGATTAATTAATGAACAGATTAATTGACTGTGATGGTAATCATTAGTCCCAACACACCCATTAAATTTGAATGAACTCACCGGTGCCTGTCTGTCAGTGGAGGGCAAAGCCGAGGGTCCAGGCGACCAGTCCAGAGAGTCCCGGCCGGCCGGTCCAAACTTCATCCAGCTGCTCTCCAACAGAGACCGCATGGTGGATGGGTGGAGGATCTGAAGCCCAGCTGGAGCCAGGGGCTACAGCGGCCGACAGAGCTCAGAGGAGGTACGGTGGACGGAGAGATGAGGAGGACGAGTGTGCTGTGAGCTCAGAGGGACACTGGCTGCAGAGCTGAAGTGATCATCCTGAAATAATAATTGCGAGGGGGAGGAGGGAGGGAGGACGAAATGAGGGCAGCAGACAGTCAATGTGTCCAGCTGAGAGGAGGCACGTCACTGGTCCTGATGGGAGGATTTACAGCTGTGTGTGTAAAAGAGACAGGGATGGATGGAGCATGTGACTGCTCAGCAAAGCAAGACAACTCATTTTCCATTCCATTTGTAATTGTATATATCATGATACAGTAAATGCTCTGTGAATTCAGTAAAGAAATGGTTACAAACATAACAAACATACAGCTGCTTCAGATTAAACAACACTTGAGTCAAAAGAACAGTAAAAAGAAATTCTTCCAAAATGGAAGCTTTAAAGGGACAGTTCCCCTTAAATCAAAAATCCATATTTCTCCTCTTACCTGTACAGCTGTTTATCAGTCTAGATGGTTTTGGTGTGAGCTGCAGAGTGTTGGAGATATCTGCTGTAAAGATGTCCAACCTGGTCTCGCTCCGAAGTCGTGGAAATACGGCGCTTGGGCAGTGACTTCCGACGTCACTGACACTGACACTGACACTGACACTGACAAAAAAGCATGTCCCGGTGGCATCAGAGGGGACACGTGTCTGGACAAGAATGAAAGTTACGGCGGCGAACATCCAAGTAGGGTGGGTGAACAACCACTGACTTTCACCCTCGAGAGCAGTGTTTGTGTCCCACAAGATTATAAAGCCAAACCCGGTTCCTTTTTCCTAAACCCAACCACATGTGTTAGATGTTGAAGGAAAAAAAAAAAAGTCAATTTGTATTGTTGTACTGACGTAGTGTGCTTAGTTTGAAAGAGACTGTATGTAAACGATAAATTTCCTGTGAAAACTTAAGTGCATTTTGAAAGAAGACAACGCATATAACAGGCAGAACTTGACACGGCGTCCAGAACGTCAACACCAACGCACCCAGGGTACCTTGCACATCATAACCTGATGTGAAAACGTTGATATATGATGAGGTCGGAGTGAGAATGTGTAGAAATCACTGTCTGCAAAATACATTTGGAAAACTTGAAAGTCTAGACTAGAAATCATGAAGCGGTTACTCAAGATAATCCACAGGCCTTGTTGTCAGTAGTTTCATGTAGCATCTACTCATAGTCAAGAAATTTGTGCTCCGACAGCACCGGATGTAGACATTACTGGTGACCTCCGTGGCTGAGCTGTAACATTAGTTAGCTCAGTGGTGCTAGGTGAGCTAGCAGTAGATGCATGCTTCCTTCTGGGAGGTGATGTGGGTGGTGGGTGTAGAGAGAAAATAGTTCCTACATGAAACTGCTCACAGCAAGGTCTCTGGATGGAAACAACAACGTCGTGTTGGATTTCTGTGTTTACAACTTGACTCTCTTCCTCCAGTCTGACCAAGTCATGTTACCTTGCAAGATAATGAAAGAATCTCGACCATGGTAAAAATGGCCAAATCTCTAGCGGTGGATACATTTTCACCGTTGCGTGTTATATACCATCATATCATCCAACCCTAGTGTTTACGGATCTGTCACCTCTTTTTAAAAGTTTGTCAAGTTTAGGCAACAAAAATTTCACAAAGTTTCAAGTTAAGTTACAGTTAAGGAAGGATCATGATCGTGGTGAAAAGAAGCCAGTGATAAGAAGAGGTAGAAGACAACGGTCTCAAGTGTTAAAGATCAAACAACCCAGTGTTTGCATGCCCGGTGTGTCTGTCAGGAGAACACAAAGAGAGGCGGTGTAAGTGTTTGAACACACAGTTTGAACAGAACAGAACAGAATTGTTCAGGACATTTAGAATGGCTGTATATGGCAAACAGTCTATTTGGCCGCAGGGTGTCACATGACCTGCAGCTCCATCTGTGGCCACTTCGCACTATGTGGTATTCTTCAAAAGTCATTCTCTGACCTTGACCTCGTTTGGAGGTGAGTAATGCTCAGATGAGCGGCAGTGAGGTATTTTAAGTGATTGTTATCATAGATGTGAAGATGTGAAATAGTACCACATGATGACACACACGAGATAAACTGCTTTTATTGTACAACACACAGAGCAGACAGGCCTCCTGGAAAAGCGCTTTGAAACATACAGCAGGTACACAACTGTAAGACTGAGTTTAGGAGGAGAGAGGAAAGCCAGAGCAGGTGAGAAACTTCAGGAGGAGAGATTACAGGTGCTTTTTTCTTTGATATCAAAAGCAGAAAAAAATACAGTTTTAGAAATCACAGTCACAACATTAGCTGACCTGCTGATGTCAGCCCGGTCTGAAGTCAGCGAAGGACGCAAACTGACAAACTAACCACCTGAATAAGTGTGCAGAAAGCTTTTTTCATACCAGGAAACTTCTGCACATTCATCTGCAGGAATGCTGACGGATAGATGACACATTTTCACAGTTGCCTAGCCTAAAAATCCCACACAAACCATTGGCTGTCGCTTTAAACTGTGAGTTTGTTATTCAAAGGGACACAAGCAATTTGGAACATGTTTTTAATTAAATACTTCCCTTTGGCTGAGTTATCCTGACCTGTTTAACATCTTCTGTGCCACAGGTATGGTCACCACACCACACCTCACACACCGCATGTACCTTGGCTTAGGTGTGGAGAAAAGTTGTTACATGTCACTGTCAGTGTTTCAGTGTCAAGTGCAGCAAGCAGAGCTCAAGATCCAGTTTTTCCGTTTAATAAAGTTAAAACTAAAATGCAGGTTAAAAAAAAAGAGTTGAGAACAGAAGGGAATGTGGCAATGTGGAAACATAAATCTAGTACTATGTTTTCTAGGCTGACAAGTACACTTAGTTTGAGTAGAGACCTATGGACCAGTATGGCTCCGGAGTACCATTATAAATTAAACTGTATGCATCTCTCTTCACTGATACACATTTTATTAATGCTATTTATGTGTTTATTTACTGCATGTTTAAGTTCACTTTAAAGTGGTACATCAGTGATTTGGTATGACTTCCATAAAGCTGGTTGCCTGGTAAAACCATCCTGATGACATGAGCTCAATGTTCTGTTTTGTTCTCTGCATCAATCTGGACTCAATGCCGCCCCAAACACTTTGAGTGGGTGGGACGACTCACCTTGACAAACTCCTTTAGCCAATCAGCGTAACAAAACACCGGGGAACATCTTCATCCACAATGGAGCCAGTTGATAAATCAAGCTTTTGCCAAGTCCAGTTGGAAGAACGGCAAAAAATGGTCCTTGGTACATGCCCAGCTCCAAAACCACTGACTCATACATTTCCCACACCGCAACTTTTCTAGGAATGCACCAATTTAGTATTAGGCAAATATTCGCCTTGCTGATTACCATCAACCTATCAGCAACTACGATGGCATTCGCCGATGGCAGAAGCTGATGTTTGTCCGTTGGGTCACATCAATTTTGCTCAGGCTGAAAAGCAGGGCCGTCATCTGGGAAATATAGAAAACGTGTTTAGGATGAACAGAGATCTCCTCAGGACGACTTCAGAATGAAAGGATGTGGTAAACTCACCACTGACATATCAGGGGACGCACCCTATTGTTTCTTTGATAATGCTTCATTGTGAACAAAAAATCCGTCAGCAGGAGGAGCGCTAGTTAGCGTTAGCTGTTAGCAGCTGTTGACAGAGACTGCACTGATACATTATGATGCATTCAAGCTCTCGTCGGTAAAAATGAGAATTGGGTAATACGTAAATTAGAATGCTCTCACGATGTGTTCAAATGTAATCGAAACTGCTCTGGCCTGCCTACTGTTGCTGCTTCCACTGCAAGCTACTTTGCAACCAGCCTCCACCCCAGCTCCTCCTTTTCATGTTGTCTGACTTATCAGTGTCATTTCTGTTTGTCATTGATGTTTGCTCTGTTCTGTTCCCAGCGGCTTTTTATGTAGGCACGCAAAAGGGCAGAGAGGTGTGCTCTCTCTGCCTTAGGCTTTCTGCGTAGGCCTGAGGAAAGGCAGAGGGGCCCCAGTACAGAGCCATACCGCCAAATATAACACTGCAAATGGAAATACAGTTTTGTTTGACTAAAGTGTTCCTGTTTGAAATGTACAACAATATAAAACAGGGAGGGAAGTATGAAGAGTAAAGGCTTTTAAAGCTGATTTTGTTTAACCTTTTTCATGTAAGAGACGGTTATATTAAGGTTGATTCATACCTGTGTATGCTTGAATTTGTGCTCATTCAAAGGTAGTGTAACGAGGAACTGACTGACTTTAAATCAGTTTTTAAAATTAAAAATGTATTTTTCCCTTGCACAAAAGGGAGAATGAGAAAAAAGAAAGATAAAATAAACAACAACAACAAAAGAAAAACACTGGTATTGGCCCAGAATTTCACAAGTTGTGCATCCCTAAATATTTCTAATAATTTGATTGTAAAGTCAAAACAAAGATAATTTTCTGTAGTACCTCTTCGTTCTCTGGATCTATATGTTCCCGTGACGCCCTCAGTCGTGTGAGCCTCTATTTTAGAAACTGTGTCAAATGTCTGGGTCACGTACTATATACTTTCTCCGTCAGTGTCAGACGACAGGACAACATAGTCAAAGCTGCTTTGCGTTCACTCCTACGCTCTCAGGCGATCAGACAGATGCTCAGCCTCCCTGCAACTATCAGACCATTCACCCAATCACTCATCCACCTACTGAGTTCCCAAAAGCTAGTTGAGTGATTTGTGCAAAACCCATAACTATTCTTTTACTCTTTTTTTTTCAGTAAGTTCGTCTTTTCTAAGATACACTAGCAATCTGTCTGAGCTCTGAGCAACGCAAGTATACTAGGTCACACTGTTCAATCTGCTCAGAGCCCCAATAATCCCTCGACTGCACAATAACACAGTAAACTCTAGATGGTTTTACTGTAAATTATCAGTAGAAATGCGATTACAGCTTCCCAGCACAAAGATAGAAGAAGGAGCTTTTACACTGGTGAATCAGAAAACAATAAGAGCTTATACTCGTGCAAAGACTTTGCTGTAAAATCTTTCTGGTGATGGAACACATGATGATGGATGGATTTGGAGCATCTCTTCGGTACTGAACTATACCCAAGTGCATCCAATCTGCTTAGAGTGCAGATGAAGTTTGTGCTCGTGTTGATCAGCGTGCCACAACATCCACATTCATGATTCAATCTTATCTTAATCTCTGCGCTATATACACTATGCACGTTAGCAGTAAAACTCAGACGTGGAGACAAAACCGTTATCTCATCTTTAACATGTGAAACAAACAATACACAAGAGACTAAGAGCAGGACAATCAGAGTAAAAGACCGGATGAAAACCAGGCGAAATCAACACAAACTGTTGTTGCATGACACCGACACATTAGTCGACTGCTTTTTTTAGATGGAAACGCTGGCATGGACTTAACACCAACTAAATCCTTCCCTTCACCGCTGCTGATCACACTGACGGCCGACAACATCTGTCCACTCGCTGCTCGCCCTCAAACAGCAGGGAATAAGGACAAATGGGGACGGGTCAGGGACACTGGGAGGGGCTGAGGGACAACAGAGACAGGACAGGACGGAGAGGCGAGACATATTAATGCTGTTTGTCATTTACTGGACAGTCGGAAATGACTACTTTCTGGGAGCAAAAGTGAATTAAAGATTTCGAAGTAGGAATTGGGGCAAGTTTCTTCATCCCCCGTTATTTTTAGAGAGTATCTACTTTATAGTGTGGCAGCAAGTTTGTAGGTTCAGGGGGAAAGGAAATACAAGTAAAATCATGTTGTAGTTAAATGTTTTGTCGTTGCAATTGCACGATTTGGCTCAATAGAGAAAATCAAGTAATGCTGCCCTCTAGACTAAAAACAGTCACACAGGGACATAGTGCACTTAAGAGAAATGCTAGGAAGAGACTGTTGAGTCACACAACTGTCTAACAATTTCAAACTTTGCCTTCCAATGTTTTTTCCCCATAAAATAAAACTTTATGTTCCCACATTGAAGAGCAGACCGGCTGAAGACAGCAGAGACAGTGTCCAGTCCTGTGGATACGGGTTGAGTCCAACTTGCACACAATAATACAAAAACTTGAATGCAACCAATTATCTGCTGCAATATGCACCAAGTAGTGAATGGGACTGAATAAAACAAAATATAGAAAACTAATAGCTACCAGTGTAGTTCGTCAAAGCATCCCTGTGGCTAACAATCTTTTCCAAGTTCTATTCAGTACACATCTCTGGCATTGCTTTGGCTTTAGTGGTGGTTGGACCCTACCTGTCTGACCGCAAACATCAACAACCATAGCTAAATGATGATCTCAGTTCCTCTGATGGTCACTCAGTGCTCAACAGGAGTTACTGGGGTTATGATTTAAGTTTTTTTTTTTTTAATAAATTGTATCAAGAAGAAACAGTCTCAAATACATGTGTACTTGGGGCATTTTCGTGATTAACAGATGCTTCAGTCTATCACAATCAGTCATGGTGATTGCTACATTGCCCAAATTAAGATTTTAAGGCTCTTATAACGACAGCGGTGAGGTGTAAACTGAAACTCTGGCCTCAAAAGGTCTCTCCAGGAACCTGTGGCTGATGTCAGAGATGCTACAATGTGTACACTAAGTGACGTCCTATCCTCTGCCATCAAGAAGACACACTTTGTCATCATGCTGGCCTCAACTGGCCTACATCTTTTCACTATCTCCCTACTGGCTTATAATGGTATAAGTGCTCTGGTGATATTTCCAGAATCAGGTTGTTTTTAGGGGCCACTTGGGTGACTTTGGAGCTTCATTCACAAAAAGAAAGCCAGCAAAGGCAAACAAATGAGACAGTAAGCACCAAAGGAAGTGAGGAAGCTGGTGAAGAGAGAGCAATGAGTGCAGATGAAGAGACAAACTCACAGAAGTTGATAAACTGAGTGAAAAAAAGAAAAGCAAATCTTCTTAGGAGCTTCAGATGCCCCTCCCCGACCTGCCTGCATGCCTGCCCTCAATATGGTCCAGGCTGCTGAAGCTAGCAACACTCTCAACACGCTCTTCTTTCATTCAGTCAGTCATAATCTGTCCTAAAATGCACAGCAGCATGAATGGAGGTCAGTACAGACTCAGCTTATTGGTTGACTTGTGTCATGTGATGTTTGATGAGGTTTTTTTTTTTTACATTTTCTGCACTTGTTTGTTTTCTGTGGTCCAGCATACATAATAACATTACTGCGATCCAGGTGAGAGCAGTGACGTTATTCTTTGGAGACTGCAGATATCTGCACTCCTATTGGTAGCCGACAGTTAAAGATTGATTGTCTCAATGTCAAGTTCATTGAGTAAGAAAAGGACAGAATGGTTAACTTCCTGATGACTTTGCTGCTGTCCCCAGAGCTTTACTACATAACTAGGGTTGCAAATGTGACGTTTACTCTGAGGTTGGTGCTATAGGAAGTTGCCATTGAAATCCAGAAGGGTTCATCCTCTGTGGAGCAAGACCGTGCACAGTAAATGTCGGAGATCTGCTTGTCTTAAATAAACCAAACCAGCAGTATTTGTTAACTCATTAATTGTCTCTGTCTCATTGTACATTGAATATATTTGTGTTCTGGACTACTGGTCGAACAAAAGAAGACATCTATAGACATGGTTTGTGGCTTTGAGAAATTTAGAGGGGGATTCTTACTTTTTGATTTTGACCAAAAGAGGAGAAACTGTGTAAACTGTTAACTGTGTGTTACTTGTGTGTAACGCTGTATTTGGCTGTCTTTTGACTGGCTTACAAATGAAGGAGGATATTTAGTGACTGAGGACGGCATATGGATTATGATGTTGTGAACACATGATGCATTTCTTGAGGTTTACTGAGTTTTAAGTGCTTTAACTTAATGCGCCGGTCTTAAGAACAGTGACATTATTACAGTAGTTGCTAGATGTGGCTTTGATGTAAAACCTTGTGAATACTAACACACCAATCTACCTAAACCTAGACGCATATTTAACACCAGCAGCCTTGCTCATGTCAGTTAGTTAGTATAAGCACATATTGCATCAACAGGTGAAATATGAACTCAAAAAACAGAAAATGCTCAATATGACACATTAAATATTTTAAACAATAAATGATATAAATACACATAAACAGCAAAAATAAAATGTAATATAGCACTGGCATTCAACATTAAAATACATATTCTGTATGTGATATGTGGTTAAAATAAATACTTGATTGCTCCACTCTGGTTAAGACTCATTCTAGGAGGTTTAATATTTAGTTGAAGGTGAATGAGTGCACGGTATTCAAAGCTGAATATAGGAAATGTATGGCAGCAGCAAACAAACATACAATCAGATCGACTGCGAAACATGTCGCCAGCAGATGTAATGGCAGCACATTCTCTGATTATGAGAAAATAAACTAAATAAACACATAAAATAACATTTTAAAGGCAGGCTATATTATGCAGGATTTTCCTAGAACACAATGTATAGACTCATACAAAAGTCTCTCAATCATCACTACCAGTATGACCTACTGAGTTTGTGGTGATGTATTTATTTGAGAGACCCTGCCCTCTGCCTGTATGGAGGTTACAAAAAGGTAGTAACCAAACTGTAAGCAGCATGCATCCAAGAGGAAGCTACAAAAATTGCAGACACAGCGCAGAAAAACACAAATATAGCAAACTAAAATGACTCTGCTGGTTGGCTTTTACTTTCATTGGCAATACTGTTTACAATCAGTAACCGGCAATTCCTGCATAGTAAACCTTTAAGTTTGCATTTTCAACTTTAAACACGTCGATCTCCTTTAAGCTGGTTTATGCTAGTGATCTGTCACTGTGGTGTTCATACACAACGTTTCTCATAGATGAGCTGAGGCAGGACTGAGACATAGTATACGTCCCCCTATATGTGCTCAGTTGAGGAAGTGACTTGGTAGGTCACCCACAGTATTCACCATAACCAGTAGTAACAATGGCCCCATGTTGTCAGAAGAAAATCCTTAGAGGTACCCCGTAGAGGTTTTGACCACTTGTGGTGCTATTGAGCAATGTTTTCAATGAGCGAGTCTCTGTTTTGTTTGAATGTCATGCTCGATTAGCACTTGTATGTATGCACGCATGCACAAAGGTGACATAATACACATTCCTGCTGACTGCAGAAGGCAGCGATGCAATTGTTTAGTGTATGGAAGCCGTAAAGCATACAGACGTTTAACAGCTGCAACATCAAACTGAAGGATCTCATTTCATGATACTGAACTTACGAACCACTGTTGACAGTAGCGTGATAAGAAACTTCATAATGCTCTGAGTGTAAACATAGCGGTTTCTTTACGTGAAAACTCCCTTTAGTAAGTGTTGATGTGGTCAAAGGAAAAGTATGCAAGTGAACTACAATAAGCATCATTTATGTGCACATTTATGTTTGCATCCACTTAAGGATGAAGCAATAATTCACTGTAATTATTTATCACCGTAGTAGATGCATAATGTGATGATAATACAATACTGCAACAAAATAGTGAGCAATTCTGCAAATCAGTTAAAATTGATAAGCAAATCATATCTAAAATCTTTGACACAGTGTGTGTGTGTGTGTGTATGTAAATGAACAACTTAAACTAGAGGCAGCACTGGCACATTCACTTTTCAGAATAATGTCCGTTAAACACAAAGAATCCTTCATTAACCAGATAAATCCGTCATTCTTCTTACTGCATCTTTAATCGGCCAATCAAATCCCGAGCTGTATGCGACATTCAGAGCATATCTATGGTTCAGAGTCTGGGGCGGGATTGTCTCTACACAGTTCTCAACATGGAGGTGGTGTAGCAGGTGGCTAGCAGCAAACGGTGCTAACTCCATAAACAGGTGGGAGCCAGAAGGCTGGCGCTAAGCTACTGTGACAACGTCCTTATATCAGCGGTAAGTGTCGCACGAGTGCGGTGCAGAGCGGCAGCGATTAACTAGCCAGTGAGACTCACATGCACTAACATGCAGTCACGGCCGGACCGTCTACCACAGCAACAAACAGAGAAGCTTGGGTGACTTCATTCTCTGGTCAGGACGCTATTACTCAGCTATAACTGTGCATGACAAATACTGGTTTGCTGCTTCATTAATGTTCTGAATGTCACATACAGCTCCTTTAATGTCAATTATGTTCCCCAATGCTTATTAAAAGTGCGTATACAAATATATGTTGACATCAGTTTTCTCATCAATAAGTCGAGCTCATTCCATGTGACATAATGATGTCACAGTGTGCCTTTGCATCGTAGTGTCAGCCAATCTACCCTTCATGAATCTCCCGCACAGCGGCGCCGTCACACGATGAAATCAACCCAATCTAAACAACCTTTCATCTGTTTACGTCCTTCACTGACCGACAGACTGCGCTCCTTGTCCGGCGCTATCACATTTCTTCGCTTGCAATGTCACACGATGATGTCATAGAGTCTGCCGACGCGGCCCAGCCACTCGCGCAGCGCCTGGCGGACCCGGGCGTCGGTCACGTGGCAGGAGAGCTGGCTGAGGCAGGGGTAGAGCGCCGGCTGGAGCGCCAGGAACGAGGAATCTGACAGGAGGAGGACCTGATTGAGGAGAGTCAGGACCATGTTGGTCCACGCCTGCGAGGGGAGAGAAACTATTTCAACGACTAAGCTGGAAACACAAGGTGATGTTTACACACATACACATTTGCATGACTGCACATGCGAACTTGACTGAATTTGTTGTGTATTCTAGCTCCCTGCTCACTGTACCTGTATCTGAGCCTCAGAGTCCCTCAGTGAGATGCTCTGGGAGCTGATGGTGGATCCTGACCGTGGTCTCTTCTCCTGCCTCAGAATCTCTGGTCCCGCACTGACAGAATGCCTCAAGGGGGGACACTGCTGGTCCACCAGATGTTGTGGCCTCTGCGGGGGCCTTTGTGGCTCCACGGGGCCCCTCCTCTCCTCCATGCCTCCTCCCCCTCCTGCTGCCGTCGCCCGGCCCTGCTCCTTCATGAACAGGTTGACGTGGCTCTGCTGCTGCTGCTGCTGCTGCTGCTGTTTCCTGCGTTTGTACTCCATCATCAGCTTGCTGATGGTTTTGTCCGTGGCGATCGTGTACAGTTTGTTCCCGGCGCTTTCCCACCATTCCTTTCTCCTTCCCGGTCCAGCGCTGACAGAAGCTCCTCCGACTGAGCTTGCTGTGAGGCTGGAGTCCCTCCTCTCACCACCGGTGCGAAAGTGGTGGGGCAGACTGCCTGTGCAGCTGTGAAGAGAGAAGAAATGGTCACTTTAATTTGATAGAATGAGTTATGTAGCACTGATATGAGGGTGGAGACAGCACCTCGGGTACGTCAGAAGGATGCGGGATGTATCTTGTGTAGAATGTGTGCAACATTTCACATTGACATTTTTTCAAGTCAAACCTGAATCCTGGGCTGGGTGTGGGTGTGTCTCCTGGCGATGCTGCGCTGTCCGCAGCCTGACACCTGTACCCGCCTTCCTCTGATGGCGTCCCCCTCGCTGACAGCCCGCCTGCTGACGTCGGGGTGGACGTCTCCGACTGGAAGAGAGGCAGGAAGAAGACGTGATCTCCTCCTGGTCCTCCCCCTACTCCTCTCAGCAGCGCCGTCTCCTCCAGAGTGCTCTCCAGGTCGCGGTGCATTTGAATGTAGCTGTTGCACAGATCCATGCACAGCTTGTAGAGGCGTTTGACCAGCCAGGCCCAGTCTGCGCTGCTCAGCGGCTGCACGCTGAGAGACGGGATCGGAGCTCGCCAGTGATGACGTTTATCCCGTCCGCGAGGGGGACTGACCTGATGGAGGAAACACAGGGTAAGGTGAATAATTTGTTATCTCAACAACATGAGTGATTCATCTCCCTTGTTACATTAGAAGGTTGAAAAGTTGAGGAAACCCTCTGAGGACTGTCCTAGATAAACTGATACAAACTGAAGGGGAAATTACTCACGGAAAAGAGAGCAGCAGGAAGACTAATCCAGGCAAATCTTTTGTGTTGTTGTTTTTTTGTTTGTTTCAGTGGTCACCTGTCAATCACTGTGACCTCTAAGTGCACCTGCTCTGTTTTCTTTTTTTGTGGCCATCACTGCTCATACTTATTAAACAGTTCCTCTGTTTTTCATTTCAAATCAAAGTTCACGTTTCTACCTTTCTTTCAAACTGAGAATAAGTTCAATCATCACTGTAAAAAGCTCATTATTCTTTGTTACGAGTGATTACTACAAAACAGAAGGTGTGTGTGTGTTTCTGTGTGTGCATTACCTGTGCTGTCTCTTCAAAGATGTCTTCATCCTCTGAAGAAGCAGAGCCAGGGTGAGAAGAGTCAGAGCTCCCCTCCTCTTCCTCGTACAGCATCCTCTTCACCTAAATATAATGAAAGGTTCAAATGTGAAACAGAGTTTTGATTGCTAATGATTTGTTAGTAGCTGCACCTACAAAGTGGCAGCTGTGTCGCTACTCAACATGATTATCATGTTTTATAGGTGGTTGCTAAAATGTTAAGATATGACTGCTACGTCCTCAGCAGATGGATGCCAACACATTGCTACAGTGTGCACATTATTAGATTAAAAAATGTAATCAAATAAATGAATGAATGAGTTTTAATGTATTATTTTAGTAATGCAATTGTTTCAAACATAAAAATACCTGCTATGAACTTCGTCACACCTATCAAAAACACAAAGGTAGAACTGAAAATACATTTTAAATCTGGTGCTAGACATCAAATCAGGCACTCATCTCTAACCCTTTCATTCAAATCCATTGTTAGTATAAAGAATGTTTAGTGTAGCTTTTAATTAAAACTTGGACTTCAACATTGAATAAAACAGACTAAAGAGTTTTGATTGGTTTCTACCTGCTGTGCAGTCATGCTGTCAGCTTGGCTCAGCGTGGCACACAGCAGGGCCTGGAAGTACAGATTGAAGCTCATGGCAGACTGACGGTAAAGATTAGCTGCTCCACAAACACCCGACACCTTCATCAGCAGGTACTTCAGACCTGGCCGAGTGTCAAAGTCCCGTGCCGTCCTGCAGAAGAAAATAACAGGAGATTAAGCAACTGTGTGTAAAGATAATGACTTAAGCTGTTCTTTTATCTCAGACATGTGTTAGGCTGATCTGTCAATCAGCTGATATTAGGGAAGCATGATTATCCTGTCAAAAGTGACAGGATGGTTACGCCTCCCTAAACTTCCGCCTTCCTCAGAAGTGTCACTTGGTGGTGGTTGTGGCGTGTCTTTATCAGCTGATCTGTCGATCTGCTGACATTAGGGAGGTGTGATCATCCTGTCAAAAGTGACAGAATGAGGAAGGCAGAAGTTTCCGCCGAACATGTCAAGGTATGTAACATCCTAACACGTCTGAGATAAAAGAACAACTAACCTCATTATCAGAAACTGAAGACATAATGAACACCATTGAACTGTGTGTAAAGATGATTAACATTAGTCCAGTTAATTTTATTATCCGACTCTCTTAGTTTGTATTCCTGAAACTAGCAGGATTACAGATCCATATGACACTGTCATCTGCATTATATGCCTGACTTTATTGTTGCAGTGACCTGTAGGAATCCAGCAGCAGATCCAGAATTATGGCTAAATTAGTCATGGAGATGTAGCGCAGGAAGCCTGCTGTGGCCCGGCTGGGGTCAGAGGTCACAGGTGTGACCCTTTCGTTTCCTTCGGGCTGCTTGACGAACTCCTCCAGCAGGATGTCATAGAGGTTCTGGAGCAGGACCTGGTGGGACAGCAGGCTCACCACGATGGTCCGGAACGGGATCCTGAAGGATTTAAAATAACCAGGACGCCGGTCAAATCACATTTATTAAGTTTTTATTTTATAAATAAGGACAATCTCTTTGCTCAACTAAGAAATAAACAATGTTCTACTGAAACTAGGTTGTGATAAACCAATGTAATAGCTACTGTTCAGCGGCTTTAGTGCATACTGAATTTCTAGAGGGGCTAACAACTTTCAAATAGACAAAAACAAAAAGGCTTTAATGAAGAATGAGCTTTCATGAATTTCTTTTGGACCAATGAGGACGCTCTGATTTGTATTAGATAAGAGACAGACTAGCAGCTATAAAATCATCAGTGTGTTTGTGGGAGAAGACTTTATTTCCCTTGACTTTATATAAGAGAAACTCAAATTTACAACTATACTTGTTACAAACTGTTTGGCATGATAGGGTAAGCATTACATACTGACACACCAAGGGATCAACAAACTTACACACATGACAGCAGGGATCACATGTCATGCACGGGACAAGGAGCTACATGTGGCACACACAGCATATGAGTAATGTGTTGCATGGTACACCATGCAGGGATGCTATGTGGACAGAGCTGCACAATGTATCATTCTGTACGACTACACTAGTGCGAAATTCCACGTTAAACCTATAACAAAAGGCTGTGTTGTCAAAACACAGGATGCACATTGAAAATATAATTTCATAATTACCATTATCTGTTAAATTAAACATGATTTTAAACTCGTTTTTATATAATTACACAGAAAGTCCGACCTCATGTTCAGGATTTATCTCATGGCACCAATATCCAACACACACTCCACATTGTGCAGCTCTACACGTTGTTACGTTAGTTTGACTGTGGAGATCACACAGACCCAAGCAGGGCCTGACTGTATGTTGACATTTTTCACACTGTTAAAACTGACAACGTCACAGAAAACGGCCTTACCCAATTTTCCTGTAACCACAGCAGCAAAAACAAACAAACAAACAACAAAAAAGGCAAAGACAGTTAGTGGAGGTTAGATTTAAGTTAATCTGGCAGCATTCCTGTCAGAGAAAACAACACAGTTCTGTACTTCATGCAATATTTCCAGTAAAAAAACACAAGTCTCCAAAACAGCTGTTAGCTAATGAGCTGGACACATTGGATGAGGAAGACAAGACAAAATGTGCTTTCATGCTGCGTGTTGGAAAAACACAGTGCAACAGTAGCTGTGTTTCATCACATGTTGTGGCCGACTGCTGAAGTCTTGGCTACACAGGTACACAAAAGGCAAAACAGAACACATATCGGGTGGTCGGAAAAATCGATACAACATAGTATTGTGTTCATTTGCATAGCAATATTGTATTGATACACAGATGTGAGGTATCAATATTTATCATATAAATTATTAACATTGCAAATACAAATTAAACTTTTGGTAGCCAACTAAAAAGATAAAATCATTTGCTTTTACAGTCAACTAAATATATTTTGATGGACAGACTGAAAACTTTATCAGATAAAAACAGATGTTGACAAAGTTTCTCCTGAATTTATATTTGAAAAAAGGTAATAAATCTCAATATATTGTAATATATGTCACTGCAATACTCAGCATATTGCAAAATTAGAATTGCCATAATTTTGTATAGTGACCTAAGTATCGTAATAGTATCGTATCAGGGGCCGTCTGTTGATTCCCACCCCTAGTGCAAACATTTAAAAATTTGTTTTGGAAACATATTACATTAAAAATAAATTAGACTTTCTGTGGCTGTAACTTAAAAGTGAATCTTCAAGTCAGTTTAGTAAAAAAAAAAAAAAAAAAGTCCTAATGGCATTTTATGTATTATAAAGGTCAGAATCAGTTAATACAGTAAATTATTTGGTTGTTTATCACTCAAAGCAATTTATTGCATCATCTCTGTAAATCCTATCCTAAAAATTTACTCTACTGAACTCAATAACTGTCTTTACCACATCAAATCATGGATGGCTGCATTTTCTCCAGCTCAATGAGAACAATACTGAAGTTATTTTATTTGGACCACAGCACTTTACTAGCATAATTTCTCCTCACCTTAGCCCATTGGTCCCCTCTGTCAAATCTCATGTTAAAAATCTGGGAGTCATATTTCTGAATTGAAGTTGGACAACTTTCATACAGTTGCGCACAATCTCCAAACTCAGATCAATTCTCTGAATTTCTGACCTGGAGAAAGTCATCCACGTCTTCATTTCCTCCCGCCTCGACTACTGCAACTCATTATATTTTGGTTTTACTCAGTCTTGTTTATCCGGTCGTCAACTAGTCCATAATATAGCAGCAAGAGTTTTAACAAGGTCAAAAAAGAGGGGGCACATTACCTCCATTCTTGCCTCCCTCCACTGGCTGCCTGCTAGCTACAGGATATACTTTAAAATAAAGATGTTTGTCTACGAAGTATTAAACAGCCTCGCCCCCTCTTACATCATAGAGCTCCTCTCCCTGTATCACACTGTGAGAGAACTGAGATCATCTGACCAAGGACTACGGTCTCTCCTGAGACAAGGACTAAGTGTTATGAGGACAGGGCTTTCTCTGTCGCTGCCCCAAAACTCTCTTTCTTCCAACATCCAATTCTCCCCCACCACTAACACTGAAACTGTTATTATCATTTTATTGCTATTATCACTCAGATTTTTGTGTTTCTCTCCTTCCTCCTTATCTTATCTTATCTTGACATGATAAGAATGATTCAACAAGTCACAAATACAGCAGGAGTTCAAGAAGGACAGAAGAGCTTTGGGGTATTGTGTGTTTTTGAACTCACAAGCACTGACAGTGTTCACTGTTTGTAACTTGAAATCCTCACTAAAAGGAAAACCAATGAGCCCAGTGACAAAATACCAACATGATTCCTATTGGTTAGAGTTTGGGTAGACTGTATTTTGGGGTCAGGAGCAGAGGAATGTAGTTTTAGTTTGGGTGTGAGGTTAGAAAATGAAACTTTGTTGGTTAATTATCATCACATGTGGAGGGAAACATGCTTCAGTGTGTGTGTTCGTGTGAGTGTTGTCCACCTTTTCTGAGTGTGTCCGTTGGATTGTTGGTCAGACGGCAGCTCGATGATGAGAACGCAGGACTGAGCGTGCTCAAAGCCCTCCTTGTTGTTGGGCGTCTTTGGAGAGCACTGGGTGTCCAACATAAAGACCTGAGACACAAAGAGGACATTAAGATAAGGCACTCGATTGTTAAAAATGTGAACGGATTGAAAAGCAAACAGGGGATGTTTGACCCTATTACTGTTAATTCCTGAACTTTCAGGCTCATTTGTTTCCTGAGAGTTTATTTCTTGTCCCACCGTTGTTTAAGGGAAACAATAAAGATTGGTATCTACCTTTATGGTTAAAACACTCAAGAGTGAAGCAGCAACGAACATGCAAATACAAAAATGGACTTGAACATAGCTGGACCTCTTCACTGTCCCAACAGCACATGAAAGACACTTGTCGGGGTTGTCACACAGTATTAAAGTCATTACTGACCTGCTGAGCCATTGCCTTGATCCTCCAATACTCGGCCTCGGCTGAAGGAGAGTGAGACGGAGCTGCCACCTTCACCTCACAGGCGTCCCCAGAGAAACTGTCCGAACCGCTATGAAAACACGCGAGGAGGTTCTACAGAGAGACACAGAGCAAGAGAGAAAGACATCAACAGGCAGTTCCTCCTGCATCTGTTGCTGGATGTTGATGAGTCTCACTCAAACATACTTGACTTGAACACACTATGGAAAAGAACAGTCCCAATACCTGCAGTGCACAGGAACTTTTATGCGTGATGCAAACCCCCGTTTTCGTAATACATATAGCCTACACAGGGTTTTCTCTGCCTATCTAAGACAAAGGCGAGCCACCTGGGTGATTTTGGCCGCCGCCTTGGTTAAAGCGTGTGTGCATGGGGGAGCATTCAGATGTAGCCTCTTTTGCGCGCACAAACCCATTACTTTCGTCCGGCGCACAGCTCCATGGACCTGCTTCTCCCTCCGGTGTTGTGTCAGATTCCGGTTCCCCCTCGGGCTGTGTCTCTCCTACTTTTTCCTACGGAGCTCTGCCCCGTTTGAAAGGCGAAGGAAGCCCGTATGTGGAAAGACATCGCCTCTGAGATGTAGAATGTGTATTATAGAAGAGAAACACACATTTCAGGGCCACTGACTTGTATCATCAGAACAGACATGTCCTGTGATTTTCAGCCTCCTTTCATATTTAATAGAGGGGGACAATACCTGACAGTAATATTCTCAGCTGTCAGGATGTGTCTGCTGTAAAGGGTAAGTATAATCATAGAAGGCTGAAAATCACAGCACATGTCTGTTCTGATTATACAAGTCAGCAGTGTAAAGCTCAAGCATGTGGGGGCCTCCTTTCATATTTAATAGAGGGGGGGACCGTGTCTAAAAGTACAGCTGTCAAGATGCCCCCGCCACAGACCTTTGCCACCTTGGTCTCAAAAAAACTCAGGGAAGACCCTGCTACATTACATTTTTCTACACAGTCTCAGGTAAAAAGGTGAAAGCTGGTGAATCCATCACTAAACTTCATATGTCGCAAGCAGATGGAAAAAACCCCCGATAAACCCGAAGTATTACTCAGTTTAATACAGTATATACATTATATCTGATGTGACCTCAATGCAGTGCTTAAAAAAAATTCAGCTTTTCTATAAGCCCAGTCAGAGGTCGCATGGTGACGTGTGTGAAAGCATAAGCTACATGTTAAGGATTGATGTCTGCATGCCATAGGGTAAGCTTTATGGTAAGGGCTGCCAGTGGCCTACAAACATTCTTCTTCTTCTTTTTTATTTTACACCCAGGTATTTAAAACAAAATCCCTTAGCATATTTAATGCAGTTGTCCATATATTGCATATCAACATATTTTTACTCATGCATTTCCTCTGACAATTCTAGATTTTCTTGAGAGAGTAACTGTGATATGTTGGTAACTGGACACAAAGAAATGAAAAAGATACAAAGACCGTTTTTCTTAGTATAAAAAATGCACATATAGGGCAGAGCAGGGATTTGAATTATGGTGGTTTCCCCCAAATAATGATTAAAAAAACCAAACCAAAACAAAAACTTTGCATTTAAAATATTTTATCAACTTGTGACGGAGCAAAATACTGGAGGTACACCCACATGGATCATGAAAAATACGACATTTCGACATTTTAAAAACCCATTTAAATGTATCTTCTTCTTAATTATGAATCATGCATACATTTAAATAATTCAGTAAAATAAATCTCCCATAACTCTGTAATCATACGACGCACTGACCCTGAAGTTCAGAAAATTTAAGTTAAACCAAACACGAATAACTCAAGAGCATCATCAAAAAGCAGTAAGAAATGTAACTTAACTGCTTCCATATGTCCCATTTTACAATTAGACATGTAATGTCATGTATCTACACACATGTAACGCATGAAAAACTGCCCAACAAACCACTCAAAGTTACAGCTCAATTTGTAATTACAGCTTTAAAGCATATGACATGCCACTGGAGGACCAAGGCTCTTATATAAACGGCCATAAGATCTAAATAAATATGATGTGCCACATAAAACAAAACCACTATCCCCAACACGCAACACAGTCACAAAAGCTGTTACATAAACAAAATGACTGCATGTCCGTCAATGTGGCTGAGAGCATGCTAAGCTATAGATTTTATATATTAAACTGAGAGTTTTAAGCCTGCAAACTCCCAATGCACTGTGGAGATAAACTCAAGAGTTTTTCTAATAACCTGCGACGCAGTTTCTCGTCTGTATGATAAAATCCACCACAAACTGCTTCACTAAGAAGAAAGAATCAAAAAAGGACCAAACATTTCTTCTTCTTTTTTTTACTTCAAACACTTTGCTACAACACTAAGAACATAAACCAGCAAATTTATAGACAACTCATTTGGTCTGTTTCAGTCCTCAAAATCAAATCTTCTGGAAATGAGCAAAGAAAATCTGTCAGTGGTGGTAAGATCATCATCATCATCATCATCATCTCTCTCACTGAAACACACACACACACACACACACACAGCTGAAATGGAACAGCAGGGGTTGGATTCCAGCTCAGGGTGTACTCTCTAAATCTGTGATCTCTCACAGGACTAAAACGCAGCAGGTAGCACCATTAACAAATTAACACGGTCTCCTGTTTTCCCATAAAGCTGGGCTGACTGTAAAATTGTCCCAGACAGTATAACTCAGCAAGTTTTTAACCCAACAGCTAAACTGTACACACACACACTCACACACTAAAACCCAATACTGAATCTTTCTGAGCAATACTGAAATGTATGCAGTGCAGAGTAGCGCCGTAACCATACTGGAATTTCTAACTTTGATACGATACCATGGGGAAAATTTGACATTGAGAGTATACGAGGTAAATTTTTTCATTGAAAGATAAACAAGGTTGTAACATGACAATGGCAGCTGAATGACTGTAGTAAACACGTATAATAAGAGGGCACAACAAGAGGCAGCTGGTACTGGAGTATTGATACTGCAGAAAATGAGTATTAAAACTGTTTAAAATATTCAGAATTGATAAGTATGAATAAACCAACAGTTGTTCAGTCATTGTTAAGTGCTGGCTCCATTCCATTCCATTTTTGTCTGCTTTTTCTGAGCTGGGTCACGGGGCAAAGCACCCTAGACATCCCTCTCCCCAGTGGCGCTTTCCAGCTCCTCCTGGGGGACCCCTAAGGCATTCCCAGACACTGAGCCCAGACACCCCACACACAAAACTCATTTATGCCGCTTGTATCCGCAATCTCATTCTGAGTGAGTAATGGATCCAGGTATACAACGTATTTAAGTAGTTGGTTTGGTTCAAAAACCTCTTTGAGTCCAAAGTTATGTTTACTGGGGGACCAGTCCCAAATACCAAACATACCCAAGTGTGCCTTTTCTGTTATTACTGTTGGGTTAGTAACAGTAGGTCAAGTTATTTTGAGACACTGGGAGAAAACAAAGGCACCAGAACTGAAAGAACAGGTTGGTGCACGGGTGGAAAAGGTATCTTAGAAATGTAGTTTGGTGGAATGAGTGGAGATCGAGAGGAAGGGGCGTCTCCCTGGGACCAGTGGGAGCCTATTAAAACTGTTCTGTGTTGTCCAGTACCCTGGAAAGAATAACATATGTATGTCCCATACTGAGCCTGTCAAAAACTCAGCTTCTGAGTTTGATATGAGAGTCAGCACCTCCAAGTCTGAGGCCATGGTTCTCTGGTGGAAACCGGTGGATTGCTCCCTCTGGGTTGGGAGGGAGTTACTGCCTTAAGCGAGGGAGTGCAAGTATCTCAGGGGTCTTGTTCACGTGTGAGAGTAGAATAGAGCATGAGATGGGTCAGTGGAACGGTGTCTGCAGTGATGCGGGTGCTGTGCTGTACCATCGTGGTGAACGTCCCAACCCTCACGGAATGAGGTCACGGATACAACTGGCTGAAATGAGTTTCCTCCGTGGGGTGGCTGGGCTCAGCCTTAGAGATAGGGTAAGGATCTCGGACATCCGGAGGAAGCTCGGAGTAGAGCCGCTGCTCCTTCATGTCAAAAGGGGTCAGCTGTTTCGGGCATCTGATCAGGATGCCTCTTTGACGCCTCCCATTAGAGGTGCTACAGGCATGTCCCACTGGTAGGAGGCCCCGGGGCAGACCCAGAACACGCTGGAGGGATTATATATCTCGTCTGGCCTGGCGCCTTGGGGTCCACCAGGAGGAGCTGGAAAGCATACCTGGGGAGAGGGACATCTAGGCTTTGCTCGGCCTGCTGCCTCTGTGACCCGGCCACAGACAAGCTGATGAACATGGATGGATGGGTAAGAGTTAAATAGTCTAAAATCTGTTTTGCTGTTATGTTTATACATTTGAGAAACATATTTTTTTGTGAAATAAAAAGGGGCTTAATGGAAAAAAAGTTGTATACCTCCAAGTCAGGTTTTGTGAACAAAACTCAGGTGGCAACTCCAGTATGTTAAACCCACAGCTGTACTCATCACAAAAGGATTTGGATTAACAGCAGAAGGTACGACAGCTTTGAAGCAGCATTTTCTTTTAATCAGTTTAACGGAGAAAAGAGATGATGGAACAGAATAAAACCCCAACGCAGTGAGGAAACAAACAGTTGTTGCTCACAGCTGCAGGACTCTGTCGGCGTGTTTGTGTGTGTGTGAGGTTAACTGGGGTTATCAAGCTTAACGTGGAGTGTCAGCATGTTGACAGTATTAGCAGCAAAGGCTTTCAGATTACTTCTGTCCCAACCAGCAGTTTCAGATTGGGGATGGATTATGTGGTTTACTACAGTGGACTGGCCTGTTGAGTTTGTTTATGTGTATATCTGTTCATTTTCTTATCTGTATATTTCTCCTTCCTGTTTACATTCCTGTGTCTGCTGAGGGGTGACGTGAGAACATGTAAGCCATGTAATACGCCACTGGTATTTGCATGCAATTTGTGTGTGTGTGTGTGTACCTTGACAGGCTCTAATGTAGCAGAAAAAGCATCCTGCAGAGCACAGCAGGCCAACCGCCACATTTCCTCTGTGAACACTGGACCCACTGTGACCAAAATATACCTGGAGAAAGATGGACAACAAGATAAACAACAGTGTTTAGATGAGACAGAGACAATTCTATCTTTGCCTGTATCTACTTTGTGACAGATTAAACATAGGACTGGGATTGTTTTTTATTTTTGTTACTGTAAACAAGTCCTCCCAAAAATACCAAAACTACTACGCGAGTCCATCTATCTCTGTGTGGCGCTTAGTCTCAAACCCAGTGGTTTCTACTGAGGATGTAAATCTTCATATATGTATGTGAGATATTTTTAGTTTCTCTCAGTAATTTCAGAAGACAGCTGGGCACTGTAGTTTTCAGCACGTTTATCAAACAAGAGGAAAAAGTGATTATGTTGGGGACTATTTTCAGCAGCGGATTAATCCACATTTGGTGCTATAGTGAGTATTTCAGACAACAGGTTGGTGTATGTAGGGTTGTTTGATTGTTTTTTGGTATTTTCATCGGCTCAATAGGAGGGAATAGAATAGAGCTGAAAACGTATAGTCGCTGTTGTGGTGTGGCTTGTCATAAGACCCGCATCAAGTGCTACCTCTAGCACACACTGGACGCGTCGCACTGCAGCTTGTAAACAGACGACCATGCAAACTTTTACAACTCTTACTGAAAGATCTGAACTTCCTCCACCCTTGCATTGCGCTGTGTCGACAGCCCCTAGTTAAACTTGTTTCTCACCTGAAGAGCCAATCTCCACAGCTATGACTCGCCAGGCAATATCTTTTTGACCACTGAATCTATAATGACGGGACTGTGGGTCATTTCGCTCGGGATATTTCTCAACCTCAGCAACAAATCTCTCCTCATCCAGTCTTTGTCACACACGAGACACAGCAACAGCAACAGAGTTCTCTTTATACCATGATGGTATGGAGAGGAGCTGAGCTGCCATAGGAGCAGAGAAAAGAGCTGCTAGTATGTACAAGCAGAGAGTGAGTGGGGGAGAAAAAAATGCAAGGCTGGGACTAGGACAGTGGCGTGAAGTTTGACACGTGGCATTTGCCGTCGGTGTGTTTTGGCCTTAGGCCCTATTCTTAAAGACAGCAAAGAATTCTTCTTAGACTTACTTAACTCTACCAGCTCAAACTAGGGCTGAACAATTCAGGGATATTATCTAAATGCAATTTTTTACAAAAATCAAATAGTCCTATTGCAATTCAAAATCAAATAATTTTGTATGATGCAATCAGCAACATCATCTATTCTTCTTTCTCCTTTTGTAGCAGCAGCTATTTCAGCTACTGAAATCCGTGAACTATGGAACACACAGAAATAGAGAAGTGTCTCTGTTTCGACATGTATTTCACTGTGGTGACTGATTTATCATTGACTCCCAGAGGACACAAGGAGTTATGTGCTGTCACCTGATGCAGGAGCAGCCCACTCTGGAGATGGTCTCTGCAGGCTCAGACACACAAGCCACCAGAAGCTTGAACAGATCCTTCAACATCAGGTTGATCAGAGACTCGTATCCAATATCTGCAATAAGGGAGGGCAGAAACACACACACACACACATAACAACATGACGTAGCATGTTAGCGTACGGGCTAGAGATGGAGCAGCCACAATTTAATTTGACTAAGCGGGGGGGGGGGCAGTGGAACAACAAGTCATCAATCATGCTCTACTTCCCCTCGTTGCACAAGCACACACACTGTACACGAGACAAACAGAAAGTCATCAGATTTGTGATTGTGCAAGTTGAGTTTAGAATATTTTATCACAGATGTGTGTTTCTGAGTTTAAAAAAGAATACAGACTCTACATTCAGTGCTTGTCTTAAATGCCAGTCGGGCAGTTAGCTAGGGTTTGTGTGGAGTAATGTCTGTTTAACTTTTTAGTATTTCAGGGACACTGAGCTCTCCAACAGGTTGAGCCATCAAGACATGTTTTTACTGTTGTTTACTCAATCCTCCATCAAGGCCATCAATGAAACTACACGCACTGAATCTTTAAGTCGGAAAGAGAAACTTGAAGAAATGCTGAGGGCTTAAATTTTCAAAAACCTTTCACATGATAATTGTGCCCCAAACTCTGGCAACGCTTCCTGCTCCAGGTGGGCGATTATACCAACTTTGAATTGTACCGTGTGGAAAATGGAACGTGACGTGATTGTCTTTGTTACACCCAAAAACTCTGAGGTAACCCTTTAAACACACACCCCCAACCACACACACGGTTGTGTCTCACCTGAGTGTATGAAACTGTTGACATGCTCCACTACCAGCTCGCAGCACAGACCAATGGCATGTTTGAAATTTGCAGCTGCCACATCCCAGTAGGAGTGGTCACCGTGGCTACGCTGCAGCCACAGTGACATCACAGGAAGCAGTAGCTGGATGACAGAGAAGATGGCAAACCCTGGACCTGTAGGGAGGAGACACAGACACAAACACAGACTGTAAGGCTAGGTATGTTTGTCTGTTGTTGACAGAGGCGTTGTCCAAATAGCAGTTTATTCACAAAGCAAACTACAGAAATTGAGCAGAGACAGCTTGAGATGATTGTTCTGGGGGGTGTTTCCCTTTAATTTGGTCTCTGGCAGATGAGGCACAAGGTCATTTCAACTGAGGTCATGTGACTGATTTGGTCATTCAAGAACATTTCACAGTTTGTCTGTAAAACACTCCATGGTTACCTTGTTATTACCTCCGCCAAGGAGGTTATGTTTTCGCCGGCGTTGGTCTGTTTGTCTGCAACATAACTCAAAAAGTTATGAACGGATTTTGATGAAATTTTCAGGAAAGGTGGATAATGGACAAGGAAGAGATGATAAAATTTTGGTGATCAGTTGAAGCAAAAGTGGATAAAATAATAAAAAAGTCCATCGTCTGACAGCCTCAGCAGCAATTCCAATTTCTAAAGACGGTGAAAATAGCGCCATCTGGTAGCCGGAAAGCACATCTTGTTCTACTTGCTAAATATTGTTGTAATTCTAAAGTTGAAATTAATGTTCTGTATTGGAATAAAAGAAAGTGAAAAATACAAAAACACATATTATATTCTGTGTTGGTACAAAATAAAAACGAAAGAAATACACCACAGTGTCTCCATGGTGAAGGCATACATAACTTAATAATGATAGTGATGCAAATAACCTAATTGTGATACAGGCTGCAAAATCTGATGCAGAGGGGGAGGGAATATCACCTACTTGGCGGAGGTCTGCACTCTCTGAGTGCTTTTCTAGTTGTGTTTAAGATCACTGTCCTGCTCAGTTGTCCTAAAATGGTGAAACAATGTTGTAAAAGTTTCCTACATTGTTCACCTAACAAGGGTGTGAACACCGTCAGACTCTCTCAAGCCCTCACGTGTCTCTTCATGTGTCTGTGAGTTACCTGGCACAGTGGTGACCTCTCTGAGCAGAGTGAAGAGCAGCTCCAGCGTCGGAGGTTGGTGTTGGCGAGGACAGTTTGACACGGCTGCTGTGAGCTGCTCCAGCAACAAAATCCACACCTGGATCAGACCTGCAGGGCAGAGAGTACAGCCACACACAGCTGGGGTTAGAGAGATAGTGGAGGGAGAGTTAGAGGGAAACACAGAGGATCAGAAAGCACAAAGGCAAAAAACAACTCATGAGGACGACGATGAAAGAAAAGACTTTACCTGTGTCATCGTCAAACTCCTGCAGGACACAGTCCATCCCATCCTCAGTGCTGATTGAGCGTTCCTGGGATCTCATTGGCAGGCTGGCGAGTCGCGCCCCCAGGAACACCGGCTTGGACTGCATCTTGTAGATTTTTGCCAACAGCTGTCAATCAAACACTTCGTTAAGTTAGAGGGAAGAAGGGGAACAAGTATCTGCACGTATGCTTCTGCTTTCTGTGGCTACTCAATGAATATTTACACAAACAATCTCTACAATACTGTATATTGTGTTATTATGTCGGTTACTGGGACTGTCTACAGAACAAAACATGCTACTGGTGTAGTTTCTCAATGGAATATTAAAGGGGCACAAAGGTTCCCTGATTAAAAAGCTTTAAATTTTTAATTTGAAAGTCTTCAGTTTTAAAAGTATGACAGGAAAAATTGTTTTTTTACATTTAATACCCTGATAAGTGCATAACCGTAATAGGAAGTTTCTACCTGCGAACATTTGCGGAGATAGTCAAGAGCAGGCAGGCAGAGGTCAGTGGAGCTGTAACCTGACGCATTGACACAGTCTCCAATCTCCTTATAGTCCACCTCCCCTACACGCAGACAGACAACCACACAGGAAATAATAACTTGGTAATAAATAAATAATTTTTGTTACTGTGCAAAGTAATGACCGACCCAAACGAAACAAAGTCTTTGACTTGTTTATGATGAAAAATGTGGGAAAATTATAAAAGCTAAAAATCACAACACTGATTAAGCAGTGTTTTGCCACTGGCCTATCAAACATTAAATGTGAAGTTTTTGCAGAAACCTTAGAAAAGCCTGCACGAAGAAAGTTAGTGAATTTACATGCACTAAAAAAAAAAATTAAAAAAAAATAGCAAGTACATGTGAGACAAACCTAGTCCTTTGATGAACTTCATGAGACACATGATGTAGTCGGTGGCAGCATTTGCAAAAACTTGGATGTTGTCGGTGTTGATAAAGGCCTCAAAGACATCGAACACTGGAGCCTGGGACTTCCCTGGAGGAGAGAAGGGGAGGGAGCGATGGAAGGAAGGATGAGAAAGGGGTAAGGGAGCAAAGACAGAGTTAAGGAAGGCGTGAAAGAAGGATTGAGGCATGGAGGATGGGAGGAACAGACAACTTTCAGAACTTTCAGATGATGACTTTCAGATATTTTCTTTAATAAACTGCGTGTGTATTGGTTTGGAACAGAGGCTGTCAGACGTACCCATGGAGTACTCTCCCAGCAGGTAGTCTTTGGTGTCAGTCTTGCTGCTGTGGACGGTCCTCAGAGCGCTGAACAGAGGCCTCCATCCTGACAGGATCTGAGGAGAGCACATCTCCACCAGCTCGCCTATTGATGTGATAACCTGCAGAGAGACCAGCAGAGAAACATCTTCTAAACTGCACGGCAGAATAAAGGAGACTGACTTATTGGCTTGTTTATTGATTGATGCAATTAACTTATAAAAGAATGAGAACAGATGTTAAGAGATTTGACTCCACCTGGTCCTGTACGTCCTCGTCACACAGCTCCAGCTGCATGATGTGCTCAAAGGGCCTGAACAGCGCCTCATTAAAGTGGAAGTGTGGAAGCTCCGCCCAGGTCGTCAGCACCTCCGTCAGAACATCATGAATGAAGGAAACGGCCTTCTGGGATACATGGCGCTCTTTGTGACATGCCGCCTAGGAGGAGCAAAAATTGAGTTATTGGAACAGTGTAAATGACACTTAACAACAGCAACACTCCCTTTGAAGTCCCCTACCTCCACCAGATGTGGGGCCACCACGCTCCAGGCCCTCATCATGTGGAGCAGAGGTCGGTTCTTGTTCCTGACGATCCTCAGCATGCCCTCGCCAAGACGGAAGAGATGGAGAGCACTGCGTCGTTCCAGCGTTGACTTGGCTTCTCCTACAGACACAGAGGGGACATCAGGCTCTGATCGGGCTTTATTCACGTCTTTTTTTGTTTCCTACTTGTGTGGCACTTTGTGTTGGTGACCGTGTTATTATTAGGACCAAATGGCCAACAAAGAATAGAGAGATGTAAAAAGCCACTAAGTAAGAAGAGGCCCTTATTTCACTTCTTGACTTTCAATAGATTAAAATTTGGTTTAATTGAGTTTAATGTTAGAATAATGGTCACTTTAGCAGACGTCTATGTTCACCTCATGTAGCCCTTTAAGGCTCAGTACACTGTGCTATTTTGGGTTGTCCCAGATAAAAGATGACCGACGCAAAAGAAACGTGGCGATATCTTTGGTTGTGGCTCTTTAAGGGCGAAAGATTTAAGAATGGTCTTGCGATCAAAGACAGCCTGGGATAAAATTCTGACCGTCAGAAATTTGGGATGACCATCTCACTGTGTGACTGCTGTTACCACCTACGTCTACTAACCAAATGACAGAAATACAGCATGAAATGAAGCACTTATCAGCGCGACAATGCTAAATGCTAGTAGATGCTAATAAATACACTTCAAGCTCTTGTTGCAAAAGTGGCATGCCAAATTGGCCTCTTTTAACCAGCCACAACCGCATCCACATCCTCCTCCTCTTCACTTTTTTGACACACATAAATGCCACTATAGCAAGGGCTCGATTTATATTAGTTTTCATTATTCTCTTACCACTATAGCAGCGTAGATAGATGATGATGTTTTGTCCTTGTGTATTGACACTGATGGACGTACGGTGTTGCCTGCAACTCTGTAGGCATTGTTGTCATCCATCACACTTGATGTTGTAACCAAGTTTATTAGATCCATTTTTGACCGTTTCGAACTAAAAATAACGAAACGAAAACAACACCGCAGTTTTCTCCTTTACTAATAATCAACTGTTATATCCTACAACAAACAAATGTACCCGGAAACATCAGGTTTTGAGAGCCAGATGACCTCAAAATGCATTAAACTGTACGGTTACTTGTGACGACTAAGGTCATAGTTATAAGTTAAGTAATGAGTGTATTCAGTGAGGCAGTGAAGTGAAGGCTGTGTGTGTACCTGGCATTGCCAGTGAATAGTCTCCAGTCTCAGTAACAGAGTCGAACAGCTGAGACTGAGAAGCTTTCCTGAGCTGCTGCAGGAAGCCAACCAGACCGACCAGGTTCAGCTTCGTAGCTGCTTCTTCAAACAACCTGGAACACACACACACACACACACACACACACACACACACACACACACACACACACACACGTTTCATTACATCTATGTGACTATCTACATATGTAAATAAATAGATCACAGATTCTAAACAGCTTGTAAAGAACAGGTTAAAAACCACAGTGAATATTCAGAGTGAAGAGGAACGAAGCTTTGAGGCAGAAATGCAGCGGTGTTGCCCTTTAAGCTGGCTGTTTTTGGGACAGCCCTGTGCAGAGGAGTATTTACTATGTTTTGGCACCACTTTCAGCTTGTAAATGTGTTCGGTCCATCTGCTACGAAAGATCAGAGGGAACATTTTTTTTCTATTTGCTCCTAAAAGCAGCCTAGATAACTGGTTACATAAGAGATGATCCTTGAAATAAACACAGTTTATTCCCTGGTTGTGCCAAACTTAAATAAGTGCAGAACTGTTGGCACGCACACTTATACACACGCAACTGTATAGCTGTACTTGTGAGGACTCTTGCATTTACCTAAACCTAATTCTCAATTTAACTGTGACACAGTCAGATGGCTCTGTGCTGCTGCTGCCATCTTGTGGCTGTTACAAAAAGTCAAGGTTATTCAGGGCTGCAGCACCTCCTGCTGAGCACCAAGTGTCAGGGAAATGAGATTTTGGAAGATAAATTCATCAAGAGTCACCGTCATGCTGGCTGCGAATTTAAATAGCTGATAACAAGGACGCAGCTGACGTGTCACCAGTCTGTTGCTGCACTGAGCTGCGGGAGCAGGTAGCAATTATTTCTTCATGTCTCCACACTGTGCATCCTTCATTTAGTCTGAGATGTACTGAGAGAGACTGTTAGAGTTGGGGGTAAATATAACTGCTGTTATGATAGGGTTTATTCTATACATGCTATATGTATTGTTTTGTGTTTTTGCATTTTCCTCAAATTTAATAAAACTTACTTTTAACAATTATATCAATTTCATTATCTTTAATAGTAAAGATTTGTAGAAAAATACCTTAATTTGTGCCTGACATTCACACCCTGATATAACGTGTTGAATTTAAAAATATAGATTTAATATCAACATTAAAATGACTGAGGACATGCCCTGAAATAGGTGGTTTGTTGATGTTGCTTCATGTTCGGTCTGTACGTTGAGTCTTGTCTCCTCTGCAAAGTGTGTTTCTGATGATGAAACACATTTCTCCCTCTGTTTTCTCTTATAAAAAAGAAAACAGTTGAACATTTAAAGGACAAATGCAAATTAGATAACTGTTGTAAAATCTAAATTGTGTGATGTGATTGAGATGTCTGTAATGGGCAGTGTTGGGGAGAGGTGAACTACTTGTAATTAAACTAGTAGTTCAACTACATGTTGCAGTAGCTTGCTAGTAGCACAACAACCTACATTCATATTTGCACTGTGATTCATGTAGTTGAATTACATATTTGCACTATTTGTGTAGTTACTACTGAAAATACAAACAGTTTAAGACCATTAAAGGAAAATAATTATCACTACTTTTTATTTTAACATTGCTTCTTTACTGTAAATGCACCGCTTCGAACACAATTGGTCATGAGTACTGTTTGTTCCTATTTATTAAAAAACACTGAGAAAACCGTTGCTTACTGTACTATTTTACAAGTTACCTGGCTAATACTGCTCGGTGCAATCCCTCCACCTGGACTCTGGTTACTGTAAGGCAGGTGTCTGACTGGTGGACATTGTATACAAAATATTGTTTTATTTTTTAGTGTGTGTATGACCTGTGAACAAGTGGCATGTGACTTTTTTGTATTATCGTTAAAATAATCTCATATCAACTTGAACATGTCAATTTGATCTTTTTTTTTTTTTTATAAATACTCAGAGCTACTTTGTCTAAGTACCTTTAGTTAACCAAACTAGATTTCTCTTTGCAGTAGTTAAACGTCTTTTAGTGTGTAGTAACTGGTGATTTGCAAAGCCTATCCCAGCTGACATTGGGCGAGAGGCAGGGTACACCCTGGACAGGTCACCAGACTATCACAGGGCTGACAAATAGAGACAGACAACCATTCACACTCACATTCACACCTACGGACAATTTAGAGTCACCAATTAACCTGCATGTCTTTGGACTGTGGGAGGAAGCTGGAGTACCTGGAGAAAACCCACACTGACACGGGGAGAACATGCAAACTCTGCACACTACCTTTTAGTACCAGGTCTGTGTGCTAGAAGAGGTACCAAAAATGGTAACGGTTAAGAACAGCTCCATTGGTACCATCCACAACTTTTCGCAGTGGAAACTGGAAAAAAGCATACCGAATTGAACTGAAGCGTACCGTACTGCTCGGTGGAAACAGGGCTATGTGTCAGCCCTGTGATAGTCTGGTGACCTGTCCAGGGTGTACCCTGCCTCTTGCCCAATGTCAGCTGGGATAGGCTCCAGCCCCCCCGTGACCCCCAAGAGGATAAGCAGTCATGGCAAATGAATGAATATATGAACCATGGCTAAAATAAATATTCACTCTTGTATGATTATAGAGATAAATCTGTGATATTTATTCAATGTGATATCAGTACCTGTCAGCCTGTGTTGACAGCGTACACACAGCCTTGGCAGCACTGGTCCCAGTCATCAGGCTGCCACTCTTCAGGTCCAGACCGCGGCCTCTGCTGCTCTCCCTCAGCAGCTCCTGGATGGACAGAGGCTGGATGACCGGCTGGCTCAGGCCCAGCTCCGAGGCCTCCGGGCTGGGCTCGCAGCTCAGCTCCAGCCCCATGTCCACGCCAACTGGCTGCTGGCTCTGCTGGGTGATGGTGGTCAGAGAGGACGACTGTGAGGAGCCGTCGCTGAAGTGGGTGTGCTCCAGTGAACTGATGTACTCGGTCACCCTGAGAGAGTGGGGGCGAAAAGGGAGGGAGAGAATAAGGAGGTAAAGGAGGTGAAACAGAAAAGTGCTGTATCTCTTCCTGAAAATGTAATCTTCCTATTGTTGTGGAAATATAAAACTATCTCAAAGCTTTTGTATTTTTCAAAGCCTATAAGAAAATATCAAACTCATAACAGGGAATTCTACTCCCTCCAATCATCCCAAGAGTTTTTATAAACTCAGATAGTATAATTGGAAAGAGGAAAGCAAGAAAAAAAATCGAATGGAGTCCAGGTTTTTTGTTTAATAAGATAGACCTGGTGAAAATTGGGTAGCAGCGAGCATTGCCATGCACCACACAGGGGAGCACAGTCCAATAGATTGTGAATTTAAGTAATAATTGGCCGAAACAGATAAGCTGATCAGTGCAGCATGTTACAGCAGTATCTGTGTTTGTGTGTGTTTACCTGAAGACATGAGGCCAGCAGTCGTGGTTGTGGCTGCCCATCTCCAGACCTACGTTCAGGATGGCGTCCATGCACAGCACATGAGCCGTGTGGAGGCGAACTCCCTGAGGACGGCCGATCTGCTCCAGACGCTGCTCGACACGCTGCTTCACTGGTCACAGACAAACGCACATCCAGATATATGACATACACATAGTCAAAGGACACAAACAGCAACACTCAAAGTTTAAATCTTCTCAACCTTTTCAGGGACAGTTTGGATTTTCTGTATGGGGTACTCATGCATAGCCAGTGTATCACATACAGTAGATGTCGGTTGGCACACCCCAATTGGAGAAGCAGCAGGAGTCCAACATGGAAGCTAAGCAACATACTGCTGTGGAGAGGGGTCAGCGGCAAAAAGTCCCACCTAATAAATCAATATCAGTTTAAGTGAATGCTATATTGAAAGTCCACTTTACCATTCTGTCAGACAACCTGTTCAGACAGGGAAGCCGTTTACAGCTTCAGTTCTCCACCTCTGCTCTCGTTACAGCCACCAGACTCCATTAACAAAACGAGTCATTTAAGCTTGCTGAACACACTAGCTGCTGGTCTACCGCTGCCTCGATCAGTTAGTTAGTTTGTGTTGTTGTGTGACTTTGGTGAATCAAAATGAACCCTGTTAAATGCCAAAGTCACACAATAACACAAGCAAAATAGCTGTTTAAAGCAAGGGTAGACCAGCAGCTCCTGTGTTCAGCCATGTTAAAATCACTGATTTTCTCAATGGAGTCTGGCTTTGAAGAGAGCGATACAACGGCTTCATTTCCCCATTGGAAATCACTGTCTGACATTAAGGCAAGGCAGTGAAAATATTCTTGACACAGTGTACACTTAAACTGATATTGATTTATTTTAGATGGCTATAATATGTTTTGCTGCTACGCATCCACAGCAGTAGATCACTTAGATTCCAGCCTGCTTCTCCAAACTGGGGGCGTGCCAACTGACATTTACTGCACATAATGTACTGTCTATGGATAAGTGCTCCATACAACCAGACATCAACAAAATCTGAACTATCCCTTTAATATATGCTGCATGCAACACATGGAGATAGCTGATATCATTAAAAGCTTGTCTAAATTTCAACATTGATCCTTGTTTCAAAAATATAGGGGATGGTAAAAGATGAGCGAAGAGATGGGGCTGTAGTTCCCACAGCTGTCACTAGGTATCTCTAAAGGCCTATTTTTCGCTCATGGTAACTAACTGGAAAGTCTGGATCAGAGTCTAGACATGTATTAATGGTACCAGTGTTATTTTTTTTTTATCAAACACGCTATTGTTCAAAATGATATTTACCTTGGCTTTAAAATAACAGAAAAAAAAACATTCAGGATTTCTTTATGTTTGAGCTGTTAGATATTAATTATTTGTGCAAAGCCAACGCTGTCGACTCAAATCTGTGTTCTGTTTGTGTGTTTTCTTGTGTATGAGCATGCATGTGAGTGTATTCTTTAGCTGCTAGTCTCAGTACCTTGCGTGATGGCGTCTCCCATCTCTCCCACCTCCTTCTCCTCCTTCTCTTCCTGCACACACGAGGCCGCAGCCATCTGGGCTAATGCTGAGGCACAGTTGGCAGCCACACCTGATGGCGCACACAAACACACACACGAGTTGAGTATCATTCATTTTCTCATCGTAAAAATCACATCACCGCGCAGTGAAAACGTCACTCTCAGTTCTCATCCAAAACTTTGACTCCACTAATGAGACAATTCAAAGATTTATACACAGCATGTCTGGGTTCTCATCTCCTTTGGGTGCATTTCAATTCTAACTGGACCATCCCTCCCCACATACTGTCCTCTCTCCACAGTTTAGCGTGTGCACCATGTGTTCATTCATATTCATTAATGCTTCTGTGCTGATAATTTCTATCAGTTTTCATGGCCAGGCGGGGGTGTTGTAAAAATGTATTTCCCCTGATAGTCTCTTTACAACCTGCAGTTAACAGTTGATGAAAACCTTAACCTCTCTGTTAGCCTCCAGTGGAGCCGCTGAGTGTCCAACAGGTTCAGGATGCTTCAGGGCAGCTGTGTTTATTAACTAAAGCAATAAATTCGATTCATTTAAAGCTTGGCAAAACCTTTCCTGGATGAATACATTTTGAAACAAATCTATATCCCGCACAATCCGTAGATTTATGTTAGCCTTTATGTTACATACTGCATGTTTTAAAATCACCAGAAATATTTAATGTGCTTCACAACAGCAGCAGTCGGCCATAATGCTCACTTTGCCACCATTTATCCAGCCCAGTGGATTGTTAAATCAACAGTCAGCAGGCTGAAATGTTAATTTCATTTCTGTTTGATAAAATATTAATCACCACTAAGTTCTCTGACCAGCTGCCAACGGCAAGCAAAGAGGCAAATTCCAGATGTCCTCTGTTATTTTTCACACCGAAAGTATTTAATAGAGCAATTATTTTACTCTTTGTGCCACTCTGCCACTTTCTGTAACAACATACAGCACAGCATATTGTGTATTTATAATCAGTTCAGGTTCATTTCTCTCAGTTTAATCAAAACAGAGATGACTGATGTTCTGCACATTTGTACACTCCAGAGGGGGTGAGCTTAATTTTGATGTGTCAAAACCAAACTGCCGACATTTGCACTTCATCTGTGTGATAGTTAATATACTTTACTGTGACTTTAGAGGCTGCCAGAAGAGTTGTTAAATAATATCAAAAGACCCTGCACACCTTTACAGGTGCTCTCAATTATTCTGGCTAATTAGACCTCTGTTCAAGTTGTAATTGGGTGGATATATGCTGGGAATCTCATGGGGTCCATTAACACCATATACTAGAAAGAAAATCAACAGGGGCACGTTCAGTGTGAGAACTGTGTGCACCGTTTATGGTTTCTGGGTTAAGCAACAAACAGTGTGAAACAGTGTGCGACAGACTTTGAGGTAGGTCTTCTACGACCTTATAAATCCTGCTGTATTGAAAAGGCAGTTCTATTGCATAACACAACACACACAACAGGTTATTCAACACACCAATCTTAACCTCATGACAGCCCCTGCCCTCTGGCCCTCTCCACTTCATCTCCATCTTGTGCATTTCTGTGGAGAGCTTGTTGTGTTAAGGACCATCCCAAACTGGTTACTGTGGAGTCGAAGTGGACAATAAAACCTTCCAACAGCCAGTCCGCCCTGGGGCTGACTTCTTACTCATCCACTATAATGCAGAAAACATCATATACATTTAAGGATTGTCTTATTATTACCTCATTTTACAGTTGGTGCTAATTATTTCATGGATCTTATGCGATTACAGGAAGCCTGTATGTGACAACAGCTGAACAAGCAAGGTGTCTGTGTGCTGTAAGAGGGACATTTCTCCGCAATTAACTATTGGTTAGGGGTGGGTTTGGGAAGAGGTTGTACTGTAAGCTGCCGTGACCTAACAAAAAAAAAATAGGAAACTGAGGGAAGGGTCAATCAACCACAATCTGTGGCACACCCAATGAGCTCTAAGGGCCACGACAATGTCAGGCCGTTGGTGAGCGTCTGATGCTCTAGTTTGTGTGGTGTGTCCCGCACCATTGGCACTAGTGGGGCATTTACAGCTTTTTTCCGGCTGATTCAGCATGTTGAATCAGTGTCAGAGACAGCAGAGCCCATCGGTGAAAGAAAAAAATCTGATTGGCACTTCAGCTCAGTGCAAAAAGGAAAAACGGAAGTGAGGAAAGTAAACAAACCGCTAAAATAAGGAGGGGATGAGACTGGAAAAACTGAAAGAGCTCTTTAGCAGAAATGGTTTATAATTGTGTTACTGTTCGCTAGCGCATGGTAATTATCATTTGTTCTTTCAACAACAGGTTGTGTTGTTAATGTGCTAACTGGCTAACTAGCATCATGAATCTGTCCTGTCTGTGTTCCAGTTTCCATTTTTGAAGGACATACACCACGTTCCAAATTATTATGCAAATTGTATTTAAGTGTCATAAAGATTAAATTTTTTGTTTTTCAATTAAACTCATGGATGGTATTGTGTCTCAGGGTTCTTTGGATCACTGAAATCAATCTCAGACACCTGTCATAATTAGTTGACCAGGTGAGCCCAATTAAAGGAAAAACTACTGAAGANTCATTTGCATAATAATTTGGAACGCGGTGTATACACTACTGCTGTATGCTGCGATGGAGAGTTATTTCCTCCCACGCAGGTTCAGAATGTAGATACTAGCTGGCCATTGTCTTTGAGTCCAACTTTTGCCGAGACACGGGCGATGTAAGGCGACGCAACAGTCGGCCTTCGTCGTCACTAGTTCTTTGATGTCTGTTTGGTGTGTCTGAGCCTTAAGAGGTCAAATCAGCCAAAACAAGTGTGGTTAACCACAGACATTAAACTCTTTGCAAGAGATACATAAGAAGGTGTTCCTGTTGAAAAGATTCATGAGTTCTGGGAGTTGTATCAGGGTGGTTTGACTCAAGCGGAAGCTTTGAGTGTCTGTTTAGCTGCTAAAAATAAGTGGTGATACTGAAGGCAGGTACATGCCTCTACATCAACTGAATCGTTCCAGCTCCTGGGCGGCTGCTGAGTATCTGACCCTGACCTGTCTGACCTCTCTATGTTGAGGAGAAAGAGAACAGAGGACTCCCCACAGAGATGAGTGATGTATCTCATTTTTCTTATTACCAGAGACACATGAGACACATGTTTCACCCACCCAAGGCGCAGCTGAGTGCGGCAGCTTTGCGTAGGCCGTCCAAGCTCAGACAGATGGTGTCTCTCTCCCTCTGGCTCTGCTCTTTGACTCCCTCAGCTCCCAGGATGAAGGCCAGGCCCTTGGAGCTCCCCGCCATGCGCCCAGTCAGCGGCGTGGACAGCACATCCATCAGGTTTTTCCACACGCCGGTAAGGATGAAGCGGGAGAACACAGCTCCTGAAAAACACACACAGGCTCAACTGAGAGAGGTGTCAAAGCAACAAGATTAATGCTACTGTAGCTGCTGCCAGGAAACAACAGGATGCTGTACAACACTGTAACACATCAGACATTCATTAAGATTTTATCAACAAAGCAAAGCAGTTTCTGTCCGTTAGTGGGTGTTTACACAGCAAGTGGCTGGAGTAATTGATGGTGCTGACAAGTCGAACAGGAGCACACACACAAGAGCACCAAGGGTATAAATTTCGCCAGGTGTGACTCAGCAGCAGTTACCATGGCAATTCTGGCCAATCCTTAATCCTCCAGGGGGATGCAGAAGGAGCGCAGGTGGTCCCTGACTCATATTTTCCATCTTCCTCTCTGCGCCTGCCCTCTGCTGCTCTCCTCTCCCTCGCCCCTCACCTTTCTGTTTTACTTTCCTCTCATCATTTTCTTCCACTCAGCCTCTTTTCTTTCTCAGTGCAGTAACATCAAGACAAATTCAGTGACGTGATACATTAATATTTGAGTCACATCCACCGATTGACCTTTTGTTCCTTTTTAAAGTGATAATTTGATTAGATGGACACAAGTTCAAGAGCAGTATACAATGAATCACATTTTGAAAAATGGTCAATCTTGCAAACCTAACCACTTCTAACCTTCCATTAAATGTCTTTGAAATCTTTAAATTAATATATATGTCCAAAAACCAATAACATGACATGTTCGGTGAAGTAATTATTCATTCTATGTAACAATCAATGAATCATCACAGTAGATGAAACCTTAAGTTTGATTATAAGGTTTTATATCCATTGTCATTGTGAGCGCTGGCAAGTTTTGTAGTGTGGATGTCCTGACATGACCCCAGCCAGATGATCTGACATGACCGTGACCAAATCTGGGTGTACGAGGAGAAGCAAATGTTCCCAGAACTGGTTAAAAACAGCAGCCTAAGTGACAGGAAGCACCTTCAATGTGTGCGTGTAGGAGTGTCACATATTTGTGAACTGATACTGCTTTTTTATCAGACACTATTAATTGTCATGATGTAACAATTCTTTGGCTTTCCCTCGAGATTAAAAGACCTTCAAATGTCTCATTTGTGCTACGACATAATTGGCGTTGTCGGGGAGAGGGCCCTGAAAACGACACAAAGTTTGCTGCGTCTCTTCACTCTGTATGAGGAGCACACTGCGGCCGCATAAAAAGGAAGAAGATCTTTTGATTTTTAATTCTGAATGCGACCTCGCCAGAGTTTGGGAAGATGCAGTGACTGATGTCAGAATTCTCTTGAGATTAAAAGGCCCTCAAATGTGCAACTCTATGTCTCAGCCTCTCCTATTTTAAGTCTCGTTTATGCTACACCAGTTTCAACCCCTGTTTTGATGCAGAACTTATTTTGCCTTGTTTGGTATGATCATGCTAAATGGATTTAGCTTTACCTGTAAATTAAATTCCAGAATAAATACATCAAATTCTAGTGTGCATGATTAAGTGGCATGTAGCGGTGAGGATGCAACATTGCAACCAACTGAAACTTCTCCGTTTGCCAAGTGTGTAGGAGAACTACAGTGGCTGACGTGAAAATGCAAATGGTCCATGGTTTGTCCATTCTGGGCTACTGTAGAAACAACATGGTGGATAAACGGCTCATTCTAAGGTAACAAAAACACAAAGACTCTTAGTTTCAGGTGAATATACACTAATGAAAACATATTATACTCCATTTCTGCCAATATATACTCCTAAATCCTACACACTGGACCTTTGACAGGCTGTTTCCAACATCCCACTGGAGGGCAGATGCTAACTGGTGTTAATGATGTGCCAAAGCAATTACACCATGCTCCCTGCTACAGACCTTAAGTTCAGCAGGATATAAAACACTCCATTATTAATTTTTCTGCCTGTTATGGCGAGGCTCATTTGTGACCTGCGATGCCCAAGGCACCACGATAAATGGTCGGAGCATTTGAGCAGCAGCTCTGTTTTGGGAAGCTTCACCTCTCAGCGCACAGCCTGTGCAGCATTTTCGGCTGATTAGCACAGCAGCGGTTCAGCAGCACTTTCAGAGTGAGTGAACCCTATTTAGAAGCAGTGAGCTGGGCTGATTTAGCGGCTCCGGGGAAAAGCTCCAACATCACTCCACAAAAAAGAAAAAAAAAAAGAGGTAAAGAGGTTTTAACCTGCAGTAAAACGCCACTGCTAACTATAGAGAATTAAATGTCTCATTACTTTCTCAATATCACTCTTAGCACAGCTGAAGGAGAGAAAAATCCACTTATCACGCGATGAAAAAAAATCACTCATGCTATTACACCGATATGGAACTAATGAATGATTCACCGAGTAAATGGGTGAATGAATCGATCAATCAGTCCATCCATCCATCATACATCTGGGGTTTGGGGGCAGATTTATGATGATGGGCTACTGACCTGCTATCACAGTGTCACTGCCAGCCTTGTCACAGCTGATTGGTGATTGGCTGGTTGCCCTCCTGATCAGCTGACCACCAATCGCACTGCTGCCCAGACCGTCAATATCTGAGAGAGGAGAAGAAGGGGAAGAGAGGTAAAGATAGAGCGACAAGTATGAGAAAATCTTTAAAAAATACTGAAGTGACTGTGTTGTGATTATTGCAGAGGATGTCTGTATTCAAGGCCTTTGCGTTTTAAGAATCTCAGTCAACTCAGTAACTTGATTAACTTAAATAAGGTACATCTTTCAAACATTTCAGGTTTCCAGGCGAGTACAGCATGCAGTATGTAGGATGTGGAGAGTAGCCAGATATACAAACAGCTGTTTGCTTGTGTGTTTGTGTGCTTGTGTGTACCTGTCAGCATGGTAATGAGCGGCAGTGTGTGGTCTTCTGGTGAGCCCCAGTACCCGGCCTCGCCCAGCAGGTTGCGCTCTAACACCTGGTGGTAGAGCTCCTCGATCCAGGCCTGAGACAGAACCACGAGGACTCCACTGCTCTGGATCAGACGCACAAACTCCTTCTGCAAAAACACACCACACATCCAAATCCTTTCTACACTGCCTTCTGGAAATACATCAAATCTTACTTTATTTTCTGACTTTCCTCCGCTATTTTGCCGTGGTGGGAGAAGTATGCAGATGTATTACTAGACTAAAGTAGCTATAACAACATGTGCAAATATTTCAGTAGAATCCCTGCCATTGTTTTGTGCAGTTTTCCTGCTCACCAGGCTGAGGACGGGCGTGAGCGTTCGCCGCCTGTAGTATTCGCAGCAGCAGAGTTTGAGATTGAGCAGAAGAGCGTAGTACGACACCAGGTAGAGACCGTCAGCGTTCATCAAAGACTGACAGCTCAGAGTGTCGCCCGCCTCGAAACCTGGAGAGTGGATCCCACCTGGAGAGAGACAGCGGGATTTTAAAACTCCTTTCTTTTCATTTATCTTCTTTAAAAACCTGTTGTTTTTATGACATGACTGTTTTATTTCGCTGCCTCGGAAAGTGCGCTGTAACACTGTTCTGAAAAGTGCTTTATAAGTAAAGATCATTATTATTATCATTGCTATTATTGCATTGACATCATTAACAGGTGACGAACTTAGCACAAGAAACACACCAACAGAAAAGAACATCAAACAGACATTCGTGCCAACAAGGCTTATTTGATTTGATCAGAGAAGAGAGAGCAAGTGGGAGACAGTGAGGTGAATGGAGGGAAAGAAGAAAATAAAAAGGCTCTAGCAAAGTACAAAGTGGGTGGTAATATGAAAGAGGGAGGAGGAGAGAGAAACAAGAAGAGTGAAAGAGAGGGAAAAAGAAAGTAGGTAAGTAAGAGGAGACAAGAGGGTGAGGAAGAGGAGTAGGAAAGAGAAAAGGGAAAGAAGAGATCAGGAGACAGAAGGATGTCAGAGGGAGAGGGAAGAGACGCTGGGTAAAAAAAGAGGAGAAGGGAGTGTGAATAAAGATAATGAGAAGGAAATGAAAGAGAAAGGGAGAGTGAAAGGAGATGAGGACAGAGGGAAAGAGAGCATGAGTAAAAGCTTAGAGGAGGAGGAGAGAGAAAGGAAGGGAGGCGGGTTAATAAAAAGCGAGGGAGTGAAACACGGAGAGACAGGTGAAGGGAGGACAGAGGGGATGAGTGTGAAGGTGAGAGGAGACAGTGAGATATAATCTGTTAGCTGATGATAAGTCAAGTGTTTTAATCAGAAACTCACTCTGGGGATTTGCAGCCTCGGCCAAATTCATTAAGTCACTTAACCGTATAGTTTAATTTGATTCGTAATTTTTGCTCCGCTTATGTAAAAACTCCCAGCAGGCTCGCCGCTTCTTCAGATGGATTATGGGTCATGCCTCAAAACGTTTTATTATAACTGCTCTAAGTGATGAGCTGAATGTAGAGTAGCTACAGTATATACATTAAACTCTGTGTGCACACATCTTTAGCTTCACCTGTGAATTCTGATCATCACTAGCTTTAATCATCCATTTTACTTTCACTTCAACAGTGTGATGTTTGAATTTTATTTTATGTTTGTGTTCACATTACCCTGCACTATATTATGGTGATAGTAATGACATCCCAGAGTGTCCCCACAGTATGATGTATCTAAAGATTTATACTACAGCCATAAACACTGAGTGTCTCATTCTGGAACTCAGCCGACAGCTGGGACTTCCCTGTGGCCAGAGCTGATTAATAAAGGAAGAGGCTGCTGCACAGATCGCTCCACCTTCAGCAAATACCCTGTGTTTGTTCAGCTAACACACAAACACACACATATAGAGTCTGTGCACCTCCCAGGCTTCAACATGACAAGAAACAAAACCTCAACACACATTAAATCAGCTCTCTCTCACCAGCCTGCAGTCCGGAGCAGAAGGTGGAGGAGAAGTTCTGTAGCGACAGGTCTACCTCCGTGGTGGTGGCCAATCCCAAAAGCCGAGGCAGCAGCGCTGCAAGCGACTGGACGAACAACCTGGCGCTCTGCTGGTCGGCCTCCTGGTTGCGGAGCAGTTTGAGGGACAGGGCGGCGGTGCGCAGGGAGCGGTGGCCCGGGCAGTCGCGAGGCGTCTGCTGCTCCTCGTCAGCCAGTGAGACGTTGTCCGAGCCGATGTCAGACACATCAGATCGCCCTGAATCCTTCTCAGCAGCCATGGAATACTGGTCACAAGAGTCAAACTCTGTCCGGGACAAGTCCTGTTCCTCCATACTGATGGACCAACAGGTAGATTAGTTGTTAATGACCATTTTCAAGCCATACTGTAAGAAATGAAGATTGATTTCCTACTTCTCAGGCAACCACTGGTTTGAGAGAGTCTTTAGAGAGGCAATTTGTCACAGGGAACAACTCTGATTGATTCCTTTATCTACTTATTTATTTATTTGGTAAATTAATGTATCATTGTGCGGTAAAGCAGCTCCTCGGTTCTGCATTGAAGAATACATTAATGTCCAAAAACTGAAACTGTAATGTTGAAAAAATTAAATTCAGGAGCAAACAGGGTTGATATTGATATGATTATGTGAATGTCTTTGTCGTTTGCATCAATATAGTTCCTAAACTGCACAGAAAACACAATCACGTCACAATAATTTGGCTTAGAGGTCCAGTGTGTCGGATTTAGGGGGATATATTGACAGAAATGTAAAATAATTATAATAAGTGTTTTACTTTATAGTGTGTGATCGCCTGAAAATAAAAATCGTTGTGCTTTTGTTTCTACAGTGGCCCAGAACGGACAAAACAAACACTGGCTTCAGATAGGGTCATTTGCATTGCATTTCCGAGACCTCTGTGGATAATTCGGCTCAGGATCTTACGTTATCAGAGAAAAAAAGTGAGCACACATTAGCATGCTGTGGGCAAGCTGCCCATCTCTGCCATGCCAAACGGCAGAGGAGAAACACTGATTTGTAATGTGAATCTACTTTATTTAGTGTTTTTGCTGGTTTTAATCACCTGTTGTTTGTTTAAGAAAGGAACAGACTTCTACGAATTAATAAGCTCATGGTAAAACCTCCTAAACAATGTAACGCTGAAGGAATTCTAACCAGGAGAGGTTTCGGCTGGTTGCAATCTGCAATCCTCACTGCTAGCTGCCACTAAATCCCCTAAACCCTTCACACCGAACCTTTAAAAATATACCTGAAGTTGCTCTCGCTGTATCGTGACCCTCCTCCATGGTGCGTCCTGGTCCTGGACTCCACAGACAGGAAGTTAGTGATGTCGGGGTAAACGAGGCCGTGACTTCGCTGCACCACATCTGGAGGAACCACAGCTCCTCTCTCACCCCCTCCTGCTCTTTCCTTCTCTCCTCTTCCCTCGACCTCCCTCGCAACTCCTACCTCCTGCTGTTGGCTCCCCTGGTTCAACTCCACGCTCGGCTCATGTTTAGTCACCTCCTGGACGCCACAGGACGAGGGCGAGGGGATGCGTGCTTCCTCTCCACACTCCTCCGGAGTGGTGTGACCCAGACCCGCGCTGAACTCCGCCGCCTCCAGATCCACAGTGGTTTGGCCCGTTTCAGTGGTGATGCTGATGCTGATGTCAGGGCTCCGCTCGGTGGCCCCGGTTGTGCCTGCATTGGAGGAGGAAGAGCTGGGGTCCCAGGGAGCCTGCTCGGAGGACAGGATGTGTCTCTGCCATCTGAAGTCAGCCTCGTTAATCTCCATGGACTCACGGGTCGACTCTGTTCCGTCTTTGAGATCCTCCAGTCGTCTAAGGAGGAGGCGGGCCTGAGAAACAGCTGCTGCATTAGTGTTTTATACTTGCTAAGTAAAGCGGCATCCGTCTATGCCAAGTCCTTCAACTTAATACATTTATTTTGAGTGCAAATCTTAATGTTTGTAGCATTCTGTCTCAGTAGCATACCTGCTCAGATTGGATACCGCGGCCCTGCGACAGTTCATCCAGCGCCCCGAGGAGAGCGCAGGCACAGGAGACTGAAGAGTAACACGCCTCGATGCCTCCTTTCATACAAGCCTCTGTCATCCCATCCATCACTCTGTGGAAGGAAGCAGAAACAGAAGGAACAGATTATTTTGCTTTTTATTTAAGGACTACCATCAATGACATCAAGATTTAGCTCAGTGAAGTCAAATAAAGAGCAAAGACAGAGGAGGTACTGACAGTTTCAGCAGGTCCAGATGTGACTTCCTCTTTGAGAAGGAGCGCTTCCTGGTTTCAGGCTCAGCCATGCAGGGACCGGCCAGGTCGTACAGCCGCTGGGGACTGCCCAGAATCTAACACACACACAAACACACACACACACACACACACACACAGAAATGCATTGCAACATAATGAATAACTTATACTTCGATGAAGTGGAAAGAAAATCAATGGCTGCCTGAAGGTAGAAAATCAATCTAAAAAGTTATTCAGAAAAGTGGTCAGCAACAAAGTCTCCTCTTCCCACCTCCTTCATGATGCGGATGGCCTCGGTGCGGTGCTGAGGAGGCGGGTACAGCAGGATCCTGTGGTAGAGCGACTGCAGCACCGGTTTCATCGACTCCACGCAGCTCACCAGACGCACGAGCTCCGCTGCAATGTAACACACAGTCCGCACTACTGGCGCAATCCTGGCGGGGGCGCTGGAGGAACAGCCGGATCCTCTGCCTTGGTCGGATATTCCTCCACCGAAGGAGTCCACCTCCTGACCGATCCCTGGCAGAGGGAAAGGAGGGGGGACATGAAGCTGAATTGTGCTGACTAAAAAGCTGTCTCACACTTCTGAGTAAAAATCTAAAATCAGCATCACCTATCATTGTCTATTATGTCTAATAAAAAAGTTTCCTACTAAAGGAGACAGACACCATGAAGCTGACTGCTGGTAGGAAGGTAAATATTTAGATGTGGTCTTTGTTTAAAAGCTCTGGGTTTTTAGGAGAAGATTTTTTTGTCCAACATGGCGACTGACTGTGAACTCCTTGATTATTTTATCTCTGATTAAGTAAATAGACTTGTTCCACAGCAACTATGACAATGTTGACATGAGGCTTTGTACCTGCAACAGGGTATCTCTTCAATCATTGACACAAGAATTAAGAGCAGTAGGAGGATAAAAGGCTGTCAATCAGCACCACAACAGCACATATATTAAAATGATAATGCAAATGCAGTATGTGTGAAACAGTTACAAACTTTCTTCAATATTATAGCTGAACACCAAACACAGACTAGAAACAGTTGAACATTACAGACTCCTTACAGAATCAAGTTACCTAAATTGAGTCTTTCCGAGAGGCGGTCTGGCGCCCCCATGTAGCCGTGGTGGGAAGCAATCGTTTTGTCGTTGACAGGATTCCCCATGATCGCAACTAGGGACGGACACAGCTGCTTCCTGGGAGGAGGGATATTATTGGTTTTAGGATTATGAATAGATAACAGCGCAAAAAATTTGAATAGTTTTCTGTTTAGTTAACGGAGCACCTTTCTCTCTCCCTACCACTCCAGGTGCTTTTACACAACATGTCACATTCACCCATTCACACACATATTCACACACTGATGGCTGAGGCTACCATACATGATGCCACCTGCTGCTCAGTAACAATTCACACACAGATGGAGCAGCCATCAGGAGCAATTTTGGGTTCAGTATCTTGGCCAAGGATGCTTTGACATGCAGGCAGAAGAGGCTGGGGATTAAACCACCGATCTTCCGACTGGTGGACGACCCGCTCTACCATCTGAGCCACAGCTGCCCCAAAGGGCTCTCAAAAAATGTTAAATAAAATAATTCCTAAACATTTTAACCATTTCATGAACACAGGATTACACAAGAGTGACATATCTTACCATACAAGGTCAGTGAAACCTCTGGACAGGTGCATTGTGGGAGGACAGCTGCTGAGCATGGAGAGGATGCACTCCAGGTAGAGGAGCTGCAGGAGCTGGTTATCACTGGAGGGTGAAAAGATACAACAGCGGTGACTCAGCATTTTTTGTACATATGTGAGGCCTCCAAGAGAACTAAGACCACCTCCTGAGGGGGCCTGAGTATGATTCGCTTCAAGTCCGTGGTGTAGGGCTAGTTCACAAGGTATTGCACTGGGACACTTGGAAAAACAGAGGAAACTACGTTGGCCTGTAACACATCCAAGGACGCAGGACGAGGAGAAGCAGAACCACCAATGCGAACACAAAAAGAACTGAGTCCTTTTTCTGTTTTGGTGCACTTAAATAGGACTGGGTTCAGTTTGTTTAAAAAAGAGTGATATGTGATGCAGACAGGAAACCAGTACAGCAGCTTATCAACACTGTCAACACATCTTTTTAAAGTTTAAATCTTTTGTGTTCCTTCAAATGCTGCTCTGGCACAAAGACAATTATCATCAATTTCCTGTGTGGCAGCTGAAATTCCTCGGAGGTGTGCGACGCTACAGCAAAGCCTGATGACTCAAGGACAAGAAAGCCTCAAGTTGAATTATCACCTAAATATTACATCAACGACAAAAGAGAGGACATGACGTGAAGGAGTGAAATACTGCAGGGTTACCTGTTCACCGACTCCAGTTTTTCACAGAAAACTGTCAGGACCGTCACCACATCCTCACACAGAGCCTGGCTGGTTGGGGAAATATCTGCAAACGCACACACACGCACGCACGCACGCACGCACGCACGCACGCACGCACGCACACACACACAATAAGTTAATTTATGGCACCTTCTTTATCTTTATTCAAAATGTACATGAAGTGATAAAAAAACTCATTACTTTCTCCTCGTCTCTCTCACACCTCCTCATTTCTTTGTAATAAATAAAATAAATCAATACCATCTCGGTTAAGCTGTCCTTCTCTATGCCTGCAGAGGCTCCCATCTAAACTCTGTGCGTGTGTGTGTGTGATTGTATAGTATCATAAAGAAGCCCTGCCAGTCTCTGTGAAGGCGTCTCTTGCTGCCTGCAGACTGGTGATTACAGTGACTTTATAACAGCGATAAAACAGTTTGCACTGAACACTACAGAAGAGTAGAAGTCCACAGCTACTGGCTGCTTCATGAAGCTTGAATGCTCACTTCATATTAGAAAATAACACACAGTTCATCCTGAAGGTGCCACCAAAAGAAAGACATGTTATGATAAAAGTCAGACGGGTTTATCTTCTGTATGTTAGAACATCCCAGCAGCTTTTAAAACTCATCTTTACATTGTCAGATTTGCCTCAGTTTCCCCCAGTCTAAGCTTTACTTTGTTTGCCTTCAGCTAGGAGTGTTCCCTTTGAGTAACTGTGTGCTCAAGGCGACAGTTTGAATTTTTCCTTCCTTTTCCTTTCAAAGAGGGGACTGAAGCCGTTACATTGCTCTCTTCAAAGCCACCAGACTCCTTTGACAAAAACAGTAATTTTACCTCTCAGAACATGGGAGTTAGTGTCACTGTGTTTTGTGTTTTAAAGAGAGAGACGGCAGTGTGTGTATGTGTGCATGCATGGAGTGAGCAGTCAAGCGAGAGCGAGTGAGCAGGTGATGCAAATGACAGTGAAGGCAGCAGAGCTTAGCAGTAAATATGCAGAGTGCTATAGGTCACAGTTTTTCTGTAATAAAGGCTGCCGCTTCTCAAGACCAAGAGGAGCTCCAGTGTGTTGCTTTCCAGCTGCTGGTAAACAAATCTCCCCTGTGCTTCCTGACCAAGGTCGGGGAGCTAAACAGGAACAGATAACACAGCAGTAGACCAGCAACTCTCATGTTCTGCAAGGTAAAAGTACTGTTTTCGCCAAAGGAGTCTGGTGGCTTTAACAGAACGATATAACAGTGTCAGTACTCTGGAAAGGGCAGGTAAAAATATTCTAAATGCAGCATAGACTTAAACTAAATACTAAAAGTTACAACCTTTACTTACATTAAACTAAAACTAAATACTGGTGGTACTTTTTTTTGTGTGTGGATGAAAAACATTTCGCTGCTGCCCCCATCCAAAGCAGTACACTGCTTAGCTTCTGTGGCGCTTCTCCTGCCTGCTTCTCCAAACTGGGGGAGTGCTGACCACCATCAACTCTAGGTAATGCACTGAATGTGTATAAACACCTCATACAACCCAACTTCAAAAAAACTGAACTATCCCTTTAAGGCTGTGCAAATTTCACTAAAAGAAAACCAGAATATGCATATTTAGCAAAACATTGAAGTATTCCTTTAGCATACCCTTCTCATGCAATATAGTTCTCCATCTATATGCCTATGGGAAGCTGTTACACTAGTGGTCACTTTATTAGGTACATCTGTCTAATGCAATCCAATACACCATGTTGTATCTGCCATAAAGTCTACTTTAATTGAGCCTACAATGTCAGTTTGTGTTGACACTGTCACAAAGAGAGAATTAAGCATCAAGGTCATGTTAATGTCGCACCGGATACTATTATACTCAGAGGTGTTTCTATTATTCTGACCTTCATGTATAATAAACGGGAGGGACAAAACACAACTCAATATAATGCAGTCCAGTACAGCACCACCTTTCACTATGACCTCTGTATTAAACATATAATTGAATTTACACATTTTCGACAAAGTCTACAAAAATTGAACATTATACAGACAGAATTTATGGCAGAGCCGTTGTATTGAATTGTAACAGACTGTACAGTTGTACATAATAAATTGGCCTCTGAGTGTGTATGCGTATATAATAGAGGTGATGACAGCTCTCCAGCTGATGAGGAAGAGCTGCAGAGGTGAAGGATAGCACTGGTAATGACGTACCTCTTCTGTGGAGTGGCGGCGCAGTCACCTCGTCTCCATCTGCACCCTGCGGAGGAGCACACAGTAGAGATGTTTACTGCGACTGTGTCTTTCTGAGGTGTTTGTGTCAACACAGATGTGATGGTGTAGGTGAGAGAATGATGTCACTCTGAGTAACAGAGTGTTACTGTGTGCCAGTTTGGTGTTTGAATGTTGTACATGTGTATATATACAGTATGCATTTACATGTACATTAATATATAACAGACAGAATCAACAAATCCTCCCCTTTAGGGAACTGAAAAATAGAATGTTTTGGTCCTAAAAAATGACTAATTACTCAAATAAATTATAAAAATTGTAGATAGATTTGTGTTGATTGTCTAACCAACTAATCAACTTTTGATTTTCAGCACTGCAGACACAGCTGGCCCAGTTTTGAACGCTGTAATGTCCCAGGCTTCCTAAACTAGTCATCCCGTGCTCCTGGTTTTGTTTCTCCCAAACCAGAGCACAGTATCTGAGTGTAATGACATTATATATTCAGTACCACCCTCAGTTTGTAAGTGTGCACACAGTGTGTACATGTTTAAGTGTGTGTGTCTGTATCTGTAACTATTGTCCTGGTGACCTCTTGTCTGTGTCGCAGCTGCAGCGTCAGGTCTCCCAGTATCTGGCTCAGCGTGGCTCGGACCGCCGTGTTGATGCTGCGCTGGTGACAGCTGGACATGTAGGTCTCGATACACACCTAAACACACACACACACACACACACACACACACACACACACGATTACATCTGTTAGTGCTGTTAGTGTGGGATGTTTCTTTTGTCTGAGTCACAAAAACATGACGCACAGTCCCAAGAAAGCATTACTGCCAGACACTGAGCTATCAGGGAGATTTAAGGGAGGGAGGTTTCCATGGCGTCACCAGTTACCATGGTTACCAGACTAATGAGAGGGATGAAGGTTACATTGGATGTTTCAAACATCTTCTGGCCAGATTAGAAGGTCGCAGAGCAAACACTGTGGAAGGTAAGACAGTAGTTAGCCAGCAGCTGAGCATCACCCACACACACACATACACACACCCACACTCACACTCACACACACACTTTCAGTGGATGCTTTTATCAAAAGTGTCTTGCAGTATCATGAGACTATCTTGTGTTTTTAGCACACATGGTCCCAGTGGGATGGGAAACAGCAGGAGTGTTAATGCCTCGCTCTTCACGTTCATGCAGTAAATGCACACGCGAAAACACATCCATAAGACACACACCATACACACACACACCTCTATGCTTCACTCATACCCAACAGTTTCTGTTGTTGTCATTATTTTGTCCCAACATGACAGAATTTGCAGCAGCTTTTGCTCATTTATTACAGTGTGATGAATGATTGTGCAGCATCTGTTGTTGTCTTATTAAAGAAGCTGTGTGTAACATTCAGAGCATTAACAGAGCAGCACACCACTATTTGCTGTGAATACATATTATGGCTGTCAAAACTGCTCAAAAATGACGTTCGAATATTCCTTCTAAAAATAACTCATAGGTTCGAACCATTCAAAAATTATAATTTTTTTCGCATTATGTCCACAAGAGGGCAAACTAATACAAGGAAAAATACTTGTATATGTATTAATACAAGGAAACATAACTACTTGTAGGTATTTTTATTTCAACATAAACGTCTTTGAAAACATTTACATACCTACACATTAAAACACATTGTCATTAAACAATTGAAACTATTGACATTAAAACAATTAAAACAATTATCTATGACATTACGTTATAAACGACCGCGGACCTCTCGCTCGCCCCCCCTGTCTGACCTGTCATGCAGTGCGTTCAGTGCAGCGGCCTAGGCCAACGCCCACTCTCCACGAGGACAGCTCGTTTTTTTGTTTTTTTTTCTCCACAATCGAATATCATTTTTCACATTCGAAGGTCCATTTTTTTTTCTCAAATTCAAATTTAAATTCGAATTTAGAATATTCGTTGACAGCCCTAATACATATAGTGGAGTAATGACGTCCTCTGTGTGTGTTGTAATCAAGCAGCAACCTTCAAGGCTGAAAAATGAAGCCTATGTGGAATTGACAAAAACTGCAGTTCATCAAATGGCCACTTGAGGCTTGAGGTAAATCCCCATGGACTCTCATGTAAAAAAATGCCAAACTTTACAGCAGAAAACATGGTTACGGCCTGGTCTCTACAGCTAATTTTACATTCATGACAACTGTACAGTGGGTGAATTCTTTCATAACTCACCTGATTACATTTTATTAGGGCTCAAAGTTACACATATAAAGCCTGGAAATCCAGACCCAAATCTAGAAAGATTTAGGGTCTGGCTATGAGTAATGTAAATGGACCATCTCGAGGGGCGGCACCAAGCATGCATTTGAAAATGTCACTGCACACAATTGGATAACACTACGACCAATCAGAACAATACACGGGGTGACTTATCCAGAGTCACTACCAGCGGAGCTAACTGGTAGATTAGACTCTTGCCGTATCCGGGTGGCAACAAAAAAAACAAAAACATCCTTCTTGCAAAGGAAAGATTCGAGCGCCGTCTTCTGTTCCTCTTTTAGAGAAAAAGCCAAGTCTAACTCGTTCATTGTAGCGGCCAAAGCCGTTTCAAACAACTGGTGTTCATCTGTAGCCATCTTGCAATGTTTACCGACTGATTCCGGACCTCATCGTCGCAGTCGTCATCTGTTTAGCTCGCCTCTGGCCCGCCTATATCAGATACACCGATGTGATTGGTGCAGCTTGGCTCCAACGGCATGGGTAATGAGCATCATTACTGATTGCCAGAGTGACTCGCTGAGCAAATTCAAATTGTGCTCTCGCGAGAACTCTGGATTTCCAAGGTAACACATATATGAGGGCGGGGCTGCTTGAGTGACAGGTTGTCTGTGAGGCGTTGCTACAGTCTGTGAGTCGGATCCACCCCTCGCTCCTCCACAGCTTCAGTCTCTCATCAAATTATGGTTACATCTGGCTCCAAAAACAAGATGGCCACAATCAAAATGCCAAACTCTTTGCTTCAAAACACAGTCCAAAAAAAACAATGGATGACGTCACAGTCGCTACGTCCATTATTCTTAAACAGTTTATGGTTGTAATCCCAGGTTCTCTGTTTGTTGTTGTGGTGGGTGTTACGGCCGCATGTGCACATTAGTGCATGTCTGTCCCAGTGAATGTGTCCCATTGGCTAGCGCTCTGCACTGCATCACAAAAGTGTAGCATCCCCCTCTGGTTCCCCATGGCTAACACCGTTGGCTCTGTCAGCACTGTTGCCGTTGTTAGCACTGATTATGAGGTTAGCACCATTAGCTGCTAGCTACATTAGTAACCTTGATGTTGAGATCTGTGCAGACAAACCCGCCCCAAACTCTGAATTGTGGTATAAATGTTGCATGAAATGTCTTTAAAACATTATCACGGATAATTTAAGATAAGGTAAAGTAAACTTTAATGTCCCCGAGGAGCAATGTGAGATACAGACAGTAGTCTTGAGTACAACAAAACAGACACACACAGTGTCAGGGGTAAATCATGGACATAAGTGGTCACTGCTGGTTAAGATAAGCGACAGCAGACGGGACAAAGGACTAAAGGCTAAACCTCCGCCCTGATGAAAGCATTTGAAACTCAACATGGAGGGGATGTTGAGAGTCTGAGACAAGCCGAACCTTAAACGTGACCCCCTCTTCATATAGGTGCCGCAGGTTATTAAAAGTAACACCAGTGATACTGATAACTCCAATATGTAATTGGCTGTAATGTAAAAATCAACATGACTCACTGCAGAAAACTTTACTTTGGTAACTGCATGAAGGCAGGTAATCTGAACAGATAGCTTGACGGTAAACTAACCCTTCTATTACAGGTTCACAGAGGTCAAAGTTTACAATAGATTTTATTTGACCACGACTCATAACAGTGATTCTGAATTGTATTATTTCAAACTAAAAGCTCCAAGAGGTATTTTTCAGCACCACAAATACTTACAGAGCAGAGGAGAGTGTAAGGGAATAGGTACAGAACACGTCAGCAATAAAATGTGATTTATTTCACTAATTACCGAAGGTCTGCTCCACCATCTGAGCGTGAAGGGGCTGAGAGCTAACAGGCCCGGCCTCACGGAGAGCTCCAAACAAAGACCATTTCTGCTAATTATATTCACAGTTTAAGTCTTGGCAGCCTCGGGGATGTTTTCCACCACCTGGGCCTAATCAATGGAAGATCAATACATTCTGCATCATTAGGCCTTCCTGATGCAGTATGCATGCGTGAGATGAAGAGGAGAGTACGAAGCAGCCTCCTGCTGCCTCCCAAAATTAAAACTTCCTCGAGCTTCAGCAGTTTTACAGTCAGTCAATATTAGATCTTAATTTTTTTGTTTGTTTTATAGCTGCAGTTTGGTGTAATGAATGTGATTTAACGCTATTGTTTTACATATTAAACCAACACAATTATGTAACTGAATGAGGGTTCACTTGCTGATGCTCTAGAGGATGTGATCATAGGTGTTTAGAGAAGGACATAAATGATACATTCATTTACAAAATGTTTAAAAGCTAACAAATGGTGTGTACAACAGCAAGACGAATTGTATTTTCATGTGTGCTTTTATTATCCACTGGAGATTAGTATGACGTTCATCATCATCCCATGTCATGACTTCCCTGTCCTCTTGGTGGTGCAGGCTAACGGTTGTATAGAGTGCTGAAAAAGACTGAATCGTAAAACCTGGAAATTAATTGCATTTTATCTTTCCCGCTTCCCTCATCTTGAAGTCAATGGATTTTTCGAATGTTTTCTTTTTTTAGTTAGATGCTGAAATAAGGTCTGCGATTATCACAAGCTTGAGAGACTTTTACGTTTTGCTCTACGACATAAAATACGCCAGTAAATAGTTAACTCATGAATTCCAAAGTTTTTATGTGCCTTAAAAAACGCGGTTGCTAAATGAGACTAAAGAATGTCATCACACCAAGCACACATTTACAGCTTCCCTGTGGTAGGGATACTACATCATGCAACCATGGTATAGTCCTTTTATAGCCATCATCAACATTAGCGTTTTACTTCTGGCAATTGCATTTATCAAAAATCATAAATGTGGTGTTAATTTGTAAAGATTAGCGCACGGAACAAAATGCGTCAGGATCGTAAATGTTTGTTTGCCAGAGAGCTGCCTATCCACAATAATCCACAATGTAATGGAAGAGTCCCACTGGCTTTTTGACGAGGCAACCACGGCCACGCTAACGTCTGCATCAGCCTACAAAATACAAGGAGCATAACGGGAGCACTCTATTGGTTTGACACTAGTTGGGTTTACATTCAAGTGTAGCGCAAATTTTAACCAAATTTCCAGATAATCAGCAGGAGAAATTGCAAATTGATGTGCTTTTCCATCGACTACTGTTTTGCGAAAATTGGGAGTTAGTTCATTGATATAAGCAGTAGGTGGGACTACTTTTTTCACTGCCACTGCAGAAAATAAGGGCACAACAAGCTTACATAATTAAAAGAGCGCCAGTCAAACCTCAAACGAAGTAAAACAATGGATTTTAATTAACAAAGAGCACACTAGACAATGGAAATAGAGAGTCTGGAACAACTAATATTACAGATCTGTGTTCTTGAAGGAGTTCTGTGTGAATATATAAGCGTGTTAAAAGCCTCCATAGACAACAAAGAGAGCTCGCAGTGGCCTGTGTTATGATGGTACATCATGAGTGTACGTCATCATTTATTTGCTCAATCTGTTTACACTGCACTTACTCGCATGCATTTACCTTTTATCAATACACCAACTTTCCCACCTCCTGCAGGCATAAAACGTTTTTCAATATGTCGAGATTTTTGTCAAATCTTTTGCTGTTTCCACTTTTTATGCGCCAATTGAAAATGCTCATAAAATGGGTGAATGGGAATTCATTCAATGACACAACAGCTCTCACTTAAAGAGAGTCTGCTACTTGCTTAAAATGAATGAGTGAGCTTGTGTTGCACAATGCAGTTACACTCAATTTTAGGTGACAGGAATGATCTCAGTGAGCACTGCAAATTACTTTTCATGTTGTGGATATGATGGTATTAAAGGTAAAGTATTAACCTGCAGCTCCAGGTGGTTGAAACTGAATAAATCCCTCAGCGCTGCCAATCCGTGCATTAAGAACCTGTGCTGAGCCTCACTGTTTGTATGGCATATTACTGATAATGGAGTGTTGCTGACAACCTCTCCAGCCACCCTGAGTTATGACCCAACACAAACAGAAACACGTGCGCGCACACACACACACACACACCAGATGGCCAGCCCTGGCTGAGCGCAGCCCATTAACACAACATGTTGACCAGGTTTTTATGAGCTGTTAATGGACGTCAAACATACAGGAGCTGCTGCCGCTGCTGAGGGAAGTGATGTTACAGGAAAACACTCTACAGAAAACACTCTGCGATTTGGAAAACAATATGTGAGTTGTGGCATTTGGGTTAATGTTTGGCGATAACAGGTGCGGCCTGTTGTTGTTCAGGTGGCAGGTCTGCACATTAATGACTGACATTTTCAGTTCATTGGATCTCTGCTCAGGTGGAGCGCCTGCGGGAGTCGGAGTCCCTGTGTGGTTTCATTCATTGTTAAAATATGCTTTTTGTACTGTCTCCTTCTTAGGTGGACTTATGAATATTTCTAGCCTTGTTTACTCAGCTGTAGTCAGCTTGAATCGTCTCTGGTGTCGATCAGTATGTTCCTAACGCTCAGTTTCTCCCCAACAAAGCTTTAAACACTACTCTTGTGTTGTGGCTCTCAAGCTCTGCAGAAAGTTGCAGTCATACAAAGTTTTGGCACCTTTTCTTTTGGAACATACTGTACAAACAGATCAACGCAGATTATGCTGCAGGAGTGACTTCAGAAGTTTCTATAGATGTTTCAATATTTTTTCCACCCACTTTGGAATTCACTGACTGTTGACTGCAGCTGCCATTCTGCACAAAGGAGTACGTTACAAGCTACTTTAAGGACATGCAGAGCCTCCGAAAATCTTTCGAAATCCACAGCGCACCTCAACAAAAGAGCTGCAGAGAAAGACTATGACTCGAGGATCAACTGGTTGTAGAACCAAAAAGGTGGGTTGTTTGTCAGTGTTGTTACTACCAGTGTTGTAGTCAAAACCGAGAGTGTATCAAGACCGAGACAAGATGGAGACTTCGCGGGACTGAGACCAAGTCAAGACCAAGACCAGACCAAACTGCATGACACACATACGATAAAACGTGGAATAGGCACTCCTCAAATTGATCTAACACATCCACATTCCCATAAAAACATCCACAGAAAACACATTAAGATTCCTCCTCATTCACCTCACCAATTGCCACACTGCATACGAAGATCTACTCTTTGTCCAGCCTGTTTCTCTTAGACATAACTGAGCTCAATTTACCATCCATAGGAGATTTTGACCATTTTCTCATACAGGGCTCGACAGTGCGAGCGTTTCACTCGCATTTGCGACTAAAAATAGGTGTGTGCGAACTGTAAAAAATATTTAGGGGCACGTGTGCGCATAAAAAAATCAGCCAAAGCAGCCTATATTTTTGTCAATAAAAAAAAAAAAGATAATCTAACTGCAAATATTGGAGGAACTACAGCCGCCTTCCCTCTTCCTCGTGTGACACAGTTATGGGCGGTTTTCCAAGCCACTGTCAGCACAATGAATATCATGCGCAACGCCAAGGGTAGCGGTGCCGCTTTGTCAGGGGTTGCTGCCCTCTCATAGACAAACAATGGGACAGCCAGGGCAAAGCGGTTTTACAGCTGATCATGTGTAGAGGCCTTTAGGGACCGTTCGCCACGGTACCGCTGCTAGGCAGGGTGGAAATAAAGCCCTTTTCACACAGAGCGCGCAAAGCGCAGACCTCCGCCGACGAACCCATTCATTGTGTATGTGCTACCGCGGCGCAAGAGCGCACCGCTCTGCCGCCGAGCTGATACCGCGGCCAGCCTGCGCTCAAATTGAAATTGTTTTAATTTCACCACAACGCGCTGTGACGACACCTCGACGCCGCGTGTCCAATAGCAGCAGCTCCTGAATGAGCCTGTACTCCCCCAAATCCTGTCTTCTGCGCCCTACTCCGCGGTGGGCGCCGCGAAAGCTCTGTGTGAAAGAGGCTTGAGTCCTGCAGAGTGTCAGAGGACCTGGAGAATGTTTTAGGATAGTAATAACATTATATAAGATAATCATATTGCAAAGATAATATATATAAGATAATAACATTAAAGACAAAATTAAATTGCAATACTTTTTCAAAACTTGATGATTTTACCTTTCTGTACATTTTGTATACAAATTCATTAAATAATTTTGCTTGTAAATGTCTATTTGCATCACGTTTATTACGGAAAACACATTATTTGATCAATTTACATTGTGCCCCTAAAGTTCTTTGTGCGCTCCTTACTTTTTCAACTTAGGAGCACATATGCTCCTTGGGAAAAAAGTTAGCGTCAAGCCCTGTCATACTTCTTAAATTCAGCTCCTGAGAAACAGCTTTCCTCGTCTCGACCCAATCCAAATTTAAGATCTTAAAATGCCCTTTTTCCTCTCTCACTGCAGTCACCTTCATTTGTATGAAATAATCAGCTCTTGAGATAACAGATCCAAAAGAAAACTTGATTGGACATAAATGAGTGTACATAAGTCCAGAAATTTGTCCAAGTCCAAATTCAAGTCTCAGCTTTGTGAATCGTATCTGTTCTCAGAGTTCGGAGAAACAGATCACAATTTAGTAATCTCTAGATAAGAGGCTGCTCTATTTCTCATGAGACAAAGAAAGGACTACAGTGAGCAGCAAAATCTTCCTCTGGGTTTACATGCGTATGCATCAGTGAACCATTGAGAAATGTCTTGAGCAAATCATCAAAAGTCTTGCAGAGGGGAATTTTACAAATACAAACACCAAGGAGCTGAAATCAACGTGATACTCATTTTTGCACAGACAAGTTAGTGCTGTCTCCGCAGCTGTGGTCTTGGCCAGGCTAGAAATAAAACCCAGAGTCCTCTTTATCCGAGTCCAAGACAAGACCGAGACCTCAAAAAGTGATCTTGAGACCGATCTCAAAACCAAGACCTATCACGAGTACTACGACACCGTTCACAACCACAGCAGACCTGCTAAAAAAATTAGATAAGCAAAGCCTTTATTGATCCCCAGCGGAGGCATCTGGTAGAACATGATTCACTGTGCTGCCTGCAGGACAGAGTGAGTTGATTGATGGCTGTATTATGCTTTTAAAATGATGGAGATTACATTAAATATACCTCTGGCACAGAAAGTAATTTATAGTTCAGTGTAGAATTTGACCTGTTGAATGTCACAGCACTGCAACCACTCTGAATGATGTGCTACACATTATCCTGTAGCGCTGGACATACATTATATATCCAAACTAATAATCTTTACATTGTTCACTCAAAGAGACTGAGCCTCTTTAACCTGCTACATGTTGTCTTTGATTTCCAGTAAGATAAGCTTTGCCCAGAGTTCAATTTCATATTATTACAATTGTTTTTCTATATTAATGCAATCTGATTTTGAAGATATATACATCCATGAATTTTGTTAGCTAATCCATATTTCACCAGTACATCCTGTGCAACCAAAACGGCTTTCTTTAAGCAGGAAGTTTCAATATGTCAGGTTTTTTTTATGTCAAATACCTCCCTTCATGTCAAAAGTCTCTCCTGTTTTTGTTTATATATTCCAAAATCAGCTCATCTTCACGCCCATGTGTGTGTTTGTGTGTGTGCAGAACCACCCATCGCAATTTTCTGAATAATTGATGAGATTACAGCATGAGACAAGGCCTTCGGGTGAGTGGGGACGGAACAAAGCTTCACCTTTAAAAATAGCTCGAGCTCATATACTGCTATCTTTGCAAACACTTCACTGCCCTTTTTTTTTTAAGAAAAAGAAGTGATGCTATCAGTCTGTCAGCATGGTCCGGAACAGTCCGATCAATACCGTGACATGGAAAAATCTATTCCTCAGTTTTGCTTGTCATCAGCTGAACGGGAAGAACTCCAAAGAGGAGAGATGGCAAACAGGATGTAAATGGAAGAGGATGGGAAATGGTCACATTTTTTTCCCTTTCAGACCTCATTAAAGCTAATTTAGCTTTAACAACTTGAGGGTTGAGCAATAACCACGTCTCATATACAGAAGAAGAAGCCAGTAACAACATGGTGATATCTACATCCAGAGCCGTGCATTTTTGGACAGACGAGGAGACACAGTGCTGTACAAAGCTGTAAAGTTGTCCACCATGGCACCAGTTTGCCGCAAGCTAATAGTGTTGCACGGTATACTGGTACCAACGGTAGACCGCGGTACTAAAACACCACGGTACATATGATACTATAATGTTGGAGGGATAAGTTCAAAGTCCAATCGCAAGAGGGTGAGTGGCCATGCGCCGCCCACGGTGCGCGCTGGCCAATAACGGCGCGCTGGCCACCTGGCACTCAATATGCTGCTGCAGTGGTTTGTTTTCCAGTGACATTTCAGGTATTAGCTGAGCTACAGTGAAAGTTAAAGTTCTGCACGCGTTTCGGCATACAAGCCTTCATCAGGGAGTCAAACGTTTGACTCCCTGATGAAGGCTTGTATGCCGAAATGTGTCTGAGTTTTTAAAGGTTTAAGATGACCAAGCCATAACAATAAAGGCTTTTTAATTTTTCCAAAGAGAGTGCCTTGGAGTTTCCTGAGTTTTGCTAAGTAATTTATTCCACTGAAATATCATTGATGTATTATAGAAAAGTGATTTATCTTTTTATAAATGACAAAAGGCACATCTGCCTAATTTTTGCCGTGGTATCCTGATACTACTCAGAACCGCGATACTTTCACTGGTATCGTACCGTTGGTCCAAATTTTGGTACCGTGACAACACTACTAGCTAATGGTAGCTAACTTATAGGTAATAGGTAATAGGTCAACCGGACATACTTGGGTCAATAAATCGATTCCCCTCCCATGCTGGTATTCTGGGACATGGATAGGAGTCCCATTAAACGGCCTGGTCGAGCTATAACCGTAGTACGATTTAACTGTGCATGTAAGCGTACTGATTGATTGGAGGGATACAAACTGTCACATCTCTGGTGTAAACAAACAGAAACCTAAATGAATAAACCCTCGGCTATTTCTCAGATGCTTTTTCAGACACACACCTGTCTCCAACATTCCCAACAGCTGCTGAACAAGGAATCTGATATATTTATTTCTGCATATTGCTGAAACGAAAAGAAAGTCCCTGTTTGTTGCTGGATGTAAAATCTCAAATATCTGATGATGAAGCTGATGTGTATCAAACACACAAGCGGTCCTACCTCAGCAATGCGGAGGATGGAGTCTCCGTTGATGTCGAAGTTTGGTGAGTAGGTGATACACAGCAGGACCTGCACACAGGAGACAGAAACAGAATTAAGTCGGTGACGAATGGTTCTATTATTCTTAATAAAATGGGGGAGATAAATCGAACAGCTCAGGAAAAAGGACTTTAAATGCAATCATAAGTGCTGAGGCAAAATTTGTCCATATTACGTTGAACACAAAAGCTAGAGAAGACAAAGCAAAACGAGGCGACTCACAGAAGAGGATGAATTACAGGAAAACCATCAAAGAAAAAGCTGCAATGCAGACAGAGCTATTCAGCTGCCGAGCATATTTACATCCCTTTACTCATTTTGATGTAGGCCTCTGCAGACTGAGTGCACTTTAAGTGTGTAATGTGGCGCAGACAAATTAAAATAAACGTTTAAAAATACACATCCAACTCTATACATAGAATACATTCAAGAACATCCCCTGCTTTTACCTTCATGACTTCCACCTGCAGGTCTTCATGGAGGGTTGGGGTGACTCTGATGGCCTCCAACATCTGGCTGAGCAGCTGCTTCTCCAGGACCTCCACCTCGACGCCGACTCCACCCACAAACCTGTCCTCACACAGGAGCTTCTGACGGGACAAATGCAGAGGGGAGAGAGTTTCAAGAAGCAGCTGCTGCATGTGGAACATCATGAAATAACATTCTTCTTTATGATATTCAAATAAATCAATATTTCCACTTAATTTTCTGTAGTACCAAAATTTACACACTAAAAATTGTGCACTTGTTTGCAGTTAATGGATACTATCACTGTTTTTTTCCTACTGTTTTTCAGTGTCAGCTTGAGTGGTACAAATTCTGATGTTTAAAAGGTTTAAAGTGAGACTGTAGTGGCTGAAACACAGTGTGACAGCAGAGTCGATGTTGTTGCAAACCACAATCTCAATGCAGAGCTATATTTTCTATGTAACAAAGAATAAGAGGAAGAACACGGAAAAATGAAACAGTTGTAAGAGAAATAATCTTTACAGTTCTCCTGTACCTGCATCCCAGTAAGCGCCGTCTGTCCCAGTTTGGTGTTTTTTGACTCCAGAGCCATCTGTAGCGGCAGCAGACAGCGCTCTCTGGAAGCACACAAGCAAAAACACGAACAGTTTACGTCAAAATGCCAGCCTGTTTTTCATTGTGAGATATGTCTTCTTCCATGACAGTGCATCCCATGGTGTATGAAACAGCATATATTAAACACCAGCTAAACTGAAGCCAGAGCAAAATGTTACCTGTTTAAATAATGAGAGCTGCGGTTGTCCCAAAACTTCAATATTTAACAGGGAGTGGGATTTTGGAGAACTGAGAAACAGAGCAGCAGAATATGAGGAGGTCTCAGTCTTGACCTCCATCATGAGCTCCTGCTCTTAGTGACACTGTATATACTTCAAGTTCAGCATATCAAATCAAAACTGAGGGTGAAATGATTCATTTGGTCCTCTGTCGTCTGACCTCACATTTCATGGAGCACACACACAAACAGAGCTACTCACATCGGCACCTTATACGTTTTTATCTTACAGAGAGAGATAGAAATCTGTATCTGTGTCTCCTTATTGCATGTCCCCTCTCTCATCTCTCCTTATTCTGTCCACACTCCATTAGTGCTGGAAGCTACCAACTAATTTATTTTATTGACATTTTTGTCATAGAATAATGTTATAAACCTAAAGGTGACATTTAGGGCTGCCCCCTAATAGTCAAAAAAACAAACGTGAAACTCTATTAGGAGCTGTGCCTTGTCAAAATAAATCAAAACCTATATGACTGGACCATGTGGGATTTTAATTTGAAAGGAGAGACACAGGAAGTGTCCACACTCAGCAGTCAGACAGGAGTCAGGTTAATTTCCAGGGCTGGTACCTGCGGTTATTCCACAGGCTAGTTAATAACATGTCGGGCAGGAAATCCAAAGTGTGGGATCATTTTGAGAAGGTGAAGGACGAACCCAAGGTGATATGTAAACTCATCTTCATTGGTCGACTACAAACATGACGTATCATCTGAAACATGGAAGTAGCTACATGCCCATTAGCCCACAGCGTCATTAACAGGCGGCTCGCTCAGTGTGTGACGTGCACTTGTAGATAAAATATAGGCCTATATTAATGAAGGTTCATTAGTACGGTTTTGTATTTCTCTGTAATGTAGCACAGTGTTAACAATGTTACTGATACTATTCTTTCTCACACCTTCAACTCAGACCATTGTGTTGCCCCGCCCAAAATATATCATTTAATAATCAAATTAATATCGTAAACATGCGGGGGACTAGTCGACTAATGGCCCTAAATGATGACTATTGGTCGACTAGGAAAATTCTTAGTCGGGCACAGCCCTAGGGCGTAATTATTTCATCGTTATTGTATGCCTTTATTGGATTAGCCTGCTGCCTACACGTATTTATGTTGATGAAACTGACATGCTACATTCTTGAATAAAGTTTATTTAATAAAAAAACCCTAACTCATTTAATCAGATGAATCACTTTATTCAAACTGAGGATTTTGTTTGAGGATTTATACAATTTTTATCAGGGTGATGATGTCATTGAGTTTGACGACAGACATTTGAAGCTTCATTTGAAAACCTTGATAGGAGCTTTGACTTTAAAAATGACACTCAGACCCACCCTAGCTCCAGGTTATCTGATACTCAGAAACTGATGTCAGTGGCTGTTTTGTAAATTGCACAGAAACCGAGTTCACAAGACAAAGTGAGACTTTGTGAGACTCTTTCTGCCTCGATCCACAGAGACACAGATATGTCACTGCTGACTGTCATGGGACTCAAGATGCAGTCAGGCAGTCAGTGTCTTTGGGCTGTTTGTGCCCAACAAAGGCTGAGAACCTGTGATAACGCCACAGGCTGATGGAATGAATGTTTCTGACAACGTCAATTTCAGACATTTCAAAAATGGATTCTGCAGAGACACCAAAGCCATGAGTGTAGAGAGTCAACCTGATACTGAATTTAATGTTGCTTGTTAACTTTATGTTATATTGTGCTCCTGACATGTTCTGCACAATATACTTTTAATTCGAGATGGTCATGGATGGTATCTGGCAGATATGGCACAAACTAACATTTCTGTCAACTCTGGCCCATTGCCCAGAAAATATTAGAATAAAGTTATTGGTGAGTATGCAATATAAATCACTAAAATTAATCCAAATAACTTCTCACAGTTAAAAATAAAACAGTAACCATGTCCTTTTGTCCTAAAACTTAACACTATGGAGTCGGACTGAGTCACTTACATAACACAGCAACTGTTTTCATGCCTTCTTTCTTTCTCTGTCTCATTTTCTGCTGCACACGCGCTCACTTTCTATCCTCCTCTCATTATTTGTAGATGGTTGAGTCACCATGCTCTGCGGCTGATAGCAGGCCACACTGGGCTTCATCTCTGAGCGTTCGGGCTGCTCTGAGCTGTCACAACTACACCACTTCAAATGGGCTACAAGGAGCCACAGCTGGCACGGTACCCAGCAGTTTCCAATAGTTTCAATGAGCTCGGACACTTATTATGAGCTCTGAAAGAACAACAAAGAACACACCACACAATTAGAGTATCTGTCAGGATGAGAATCTCAGAGTCAACAGAAAACAAAAACTACTTAAAAGGCCCAAAACCCATTTATCAACTGTTTGGAAATGTTCATAAAACCACTGAATTCAACGCTTTTGAATTATTTATATGACAAAAACATTTATTTCCAAGATAATTACGCATTTTCTCAATCAAAACTATCATTATTCTGTCAGTCAAGCACCCATAGCAACTATCCTTCAGCAAGAACTATCGTTTGATCCTGCTTTGTTCCGTCCGTTTGCGAGAGTAGGTGTTCTCTTTGTTCCAGCGGCTGAGAGCCCATTTTGTAATAAGAGGATTGAAACCTCTTCTGCGGAGACAGAGGAGAACCATCGCACTACATTACAAAGACATTATCATCAATATTTAATCTAATAATCCCTAATAATACAACAGAGGTTATTGAATGAATAATTCACGGTGTGTTGAGCTGCAACAGCATCCAGAGTTTATGGCACCTTCATCACAATCCAACGGCCACCAGCAGCAGCTCTTCTTCCACGTTACATTTTATACATTTAAACATTTTAACCAAAACACAAGAGTAAGCTTCAATGTCTAGACACGAGGATACTTCCATGGCAACACATGGAAATGATACTACTGATGATATAGAGTTCTACATAAGGAAATGACGCACTTTAATAAATTTGAATCCAGCTTCTGTTGACAGGAACTGATCATCTTAGCTTGATTTGATAGACATGATTATTCTAATCTCTTCAAACAGATATCTGCATATGTACGCAGAATCTGAAGGCAACAGGACAAGATTTTGGAGTGTTCTAGTTTCTGTTTGTAGTCTGAGCAGCACTGACTAAAGGTTTGAGCAGCAAGCCAACAGTCCGTGTGGAGAGCAAAATAGGCGGAACCACAGACTGTATGATGGACGACAGGACAGCTTCCCGAACTTACTTACTTCATCCCCTATGAGACATAAGGCTTCAATGAGCTCTTTCCATTGCATTCGATCCTTGGCAGCATGAAGCACCTCTCCCGATTACAGCTTCATCTTCTCCAGCTCCAGTTCTGCACCAGGTGGTTTTGAGCCTTCCGGGTTTTCTTTTGCCTGGTGGTGTCCATCTTAAGGCAACTCTTGTGATCCAGCCCTATTCCATTTCAGCACATGGCCTAGCCATCTCAAAAGTCTGTGGGTTATTTCCTTGGTGATGCTCCAACTACCTGTTTTCTTGTACAGTTTAAGGTTGGAGATTTTGTTTGGCCAGAAGATCTGGCATATTCCTCTGAGGCATCCATTGTGAAAGGCCTCCACTCTCATCATGTCTATTTTGACCACTCGCCAACTCTCTGAACTGTACAGAAGAAAAGATCTGATAGCTCCGTAAAAGTGAAGCCAAAACATGTTGATCGCCCCCTGGTGGCTGGCTGCAGTACAGGACAAAAATCCCGTCCCCTTCACGTTAGTGGCCAAACTAAAAACTTAAAACAGAAAGATGGTTTCTGTCATTTTAGGTAGCTCTTATCACTCTGGACGCTCAATGGCGCTGCTTGCAATTAGTCGGACGAATGTATGGACAGGAACTTGGTACAGGCGGAGAATGCTACTGTGCAGACTTTGGCCCCAAATGACGTCAGCAGTGCAAGACGGCAGCTGCCGTTTCCGGGATATTTTGGCTTCATTTTTGTACAGTTGGGGTAAGTGCAGATGTGGCATCCATCTTTCATATAAAGTCCATGGCCGAAATGCAATTTTGGAACCCATCAGCTATCATCTGACAACCGTTTAGCTTTATATTAGCCTTCTTTAATTCATCTTCATTCATATGCAAATGTATGCTTATAGAGATTAACTGAAATGACCACGGACAGAAGAGGAAGTGTTGGCCCGGATATCCGCTTGCTACACTGGATTGCCCAAAATATTAAAGTAGGTATAGCTGCAGTTGGAGCGGCTTCGTGACCCACCCACCGTAGCTATAAGTCAGTCTAGGTCAGCCCCTTTTTGCCCTGAAGCCCTGAAGGAAATGCTAAGTTAGCGTTTAGCTAGCTGTGAAGTGTTAGGACAAAAGAGAGGTGTTTAAGGTTAGGGTAAGGGTAATGGTAAGGGTCTATGAGGTGAATCACGTCTTCATGTATAACGGTATAACGATATAAGGACATAAGGCTGTCTGAGTCACTGGCTTCCTTTAAGCCTCTCCTAAGAACACTCGTTGACAAGGGGGGAGCATGCAAACTCCGCACAGAAGGGCTCCCCCACCCTAAGAGTTTATCATACAACTACTTTTATCAATACTCCTTATCAATATGGTACTTTTTTGGTACTCTTATCTGTTGTTTTTCATTTCTAAATAATTGCTTTTTAGAAAATAAATGAATCTAAAAAGAATGAATTCAGAACAGGATAACTGAATATTTTGAAAATAACTAAATGTTTCTAGAGCAGCAACAGTATTTTTTACAACAAGGTTAGTTTTTAGTAGTCACTACAAGACATTCCTCCTGTCCTGCTCCCTCTCAGCTCATGTGATTCACTGTGTGCAGGTAACATTAGTGCTGGTAGAGAGAGTTGGGGCTGTTTGTCTCAGCCAGCAGCTAAGTTTCAAAGTATTCTAAGATAAGTGTCAAACTAAGTTAGTCTACATACAGACAGCTGTCATTTGAGCTTATCAGTAACAATTCGCTAACAGCCAAGCTAGCGTGCTGTCCTTGTGTAACACATAACGTCAGAGACTGTGGACAGAGCATATTGAATATCGCTGTCTACATGTTTACATTTTCATGCTTGCTGAACACATGAATTGATAAAGTACTGGCTTCTTACTTCTTACTAGGATTTAATGTCACTTACATTAATGAGTGTAGTTGCCATCAACTTGAGTAATTTTTCACTTATTTTCACTTATCCTCAACTGCCATGTCATGTAGGTGTTTGTGTATAGGTGTGTGTGTGTGTGTGTGTGTGTGTGTGTGTGTGTGTGTGAGAAGGAGGAGGTCAGCCCCTGCACAGAGCGCAGGTGAGAGGCTGCAGGATGATGATAGGCTCGTTCGAGATGAGCTGCGCCTCGCCTGGAAAGTAAACACGAGCAGGCGGCTGCAGCAGGAGGCGGTGACACAAACAACTGCGGTCAAGCTGGACAGTTTTCTGACTCCGTACAGGTCCGTACAGGAAGTCACAGAAACACTCACTTCCTGTCTGATAGGATGTCTGTTTATTAAAATATTGTCAGACTTATACATAAGTTTGTTTTCAGTCCCCACTTGTTGTAATTATGACAGAGTGACCTATCAAAATGCTTCACAGGCAATCTGTAATTTATGTTCATGGTTTAACCACCATTTTAAATTAATTCTCCTGTAAATCAGCATCATATCGGTTACAGCTACACAGGCTAAATAAATAGTGTTTGACTATACGGTTAACATTTTCAGAGGAAAAACAGTTCAGCCAGATATAGTCAGGGCTTCACATCTGTATAGCTGTTATTTTAAAAATCCTCACATCCCACTGACCAATCTCTGTGATGCTAAATAGGCTACTTCAATGATTAAAACAGTCCAGTGTTAATATACAATACACAATGTATAGTTTACAATGAATGTATTTAGTCTCTGATGACTAAACCTTACCATCAGTCACACAACATGTTTTCTGTTCACAGAATAAACCTTCAAATCAGACAAATAAAATCTAAATCCCTCAAATTCAACAAAAATGAAAAGATGATCTAAAACATCATATTCCTGAGTCAACATCTGAACCAATCAGCTGTTACATCAGGTGAGAGCCAGGCATTTCCCATCATGCCCTGGATCTTACAGTTAGTGGAGAGCAACTGCAGCACCTGGCTCTAAAAACTCACTATACCAAGATTATCACTAGCCATGTTTCCATCAGCTTGTTTAGATGCGCATCTAGAAGTATCGCATCGGAAAATTATGATGGAAACGCCAAAATTCGAATTAAAATCCCCTGATTCGCACAAACTAAAATATGCTCGCTTTAGCCGGGTTTTGGTTCATTCTAAAAAATGTTGATTCGCAAAACGGGGGATGGAAACAGTTATGTTCGAATGAAGTCTGACGTAGCGCACCTCTCTCCATGGTGATATCCACACTCCGGGTCGGGAAGGCGGTAATGCATTTACAAGCTGGTTGCCAACCGCCAGAAAACATAGAAGAAGAAGAATGTGAGACTTGTTTTGTTTCCGGTTCTGCGGAAAACTCACGCAAGTTCACAGTTTTCACCAAAGTCCGCACATTTAATGGAAACACACAGGATTCGTATTTCTTTTAATGCGCATTTCCCAATGATTCAAATCACTTTTGGATGGAAACATAGCTACTGTCTACTTCTGTATGACGTCAGAGCAAGTTGGGATGAAGTCGGACACAAAACTAACCGGCCTGCATTGTGCGACGATCGCTGGTGATCAAATCTGCGCAGGCCCTAATGACTTAAACCAAAATGTGCTTAAGTACCGATAAAAAAACCGATAACATCAGAGCTCATCAATACTAGCATCTTTGATAATTTAGCCAAGGAGCAAATTCAGCACCGGGTTTCAGTACCCATCCGTACCTGTCTCAAAATATCCGATACCCCCAGAGGCTTATTGTCCTCAGACCGACTGCATTGCACCTTGAATTTTATTTTTATTCATTGCGTCTACCTGTTATATGTAGGATTAAATCTGGTGCAACCATGTTTTAATTTCTTGTAAATGATTAAAGCCATCGCATACTGTCCTTTTATAAATCAAATAAACTAAACTAAACTTTATGTTTCAATTTTCAGTTTAATGTTGCAAGAGGGCTGTGTTTAACATGTTTGCTTTAGACACAAAAACACTTGGTTAGGGTTAGGAAACGATCAGGTCTTAGCTTAAAATACCTGCTTTGGTCGCAACAGTGCTGGAAATGTCCAGACGTGTGTTAAAAAACACTTGTATCTGTCAGAACACTGCTGAGGTGTCACACCATCCACCATCTCCTCCTCCTGATGAGAAACTCAGCTCATATACATATAATCTGAACTAAGACACTTTAGAAGTAATGATATGATATGTATTAAATGTACTAACATATCTGTGGTTTGCAGAAATGTATAATGCCAGCATTTTATTCTGGTGACTGGGCTGAAAATGGAAGTGAAAATTGGATGATAAAAACACAATTGGCAGTGCAGCCGCTGTAGCTGAACTGCTAATTGTGCCTTTGATTTACTTTGAGGAACTGTGGCACATGATCAGCAGCCTCTGTTCTTTTTTATCTGTTAGTATTTCTAGTTCATGAGGTGTGCACATTCCTAAGGGGACCTCATTTACTGTAAACTGCTGTGATCGGTGTCTTCATGATGCAGGACACACACTTTTGGGCGTGTGGGGAGATGCACTCAAATCTGTTTTCACCTATCTGCTCCTTTTTAAAAACTCTGTGAAAAGCAGTAAATGAAAGTAATGACCCTTGTTATTATATTGTGCAGGTTTGAATGTAAAGGTCTGAAGAAGCACCAGTTTTCACAGAGTTAACATTTGTTACAGGATGTTGTATTTGATTGCACAATCTTCGACAGACAGATGCTATTGTGTGCAGCCTCTCTCTGAATTCATATCATCTCTGGCCGTTAAAGTGTAGTGGTGATTAAACTGAGTGATTTGAATTCCTGAGTTTAGTACTTAAATTTGCATTAACATCCCAGGGATCATTGACAATTTAAATAAATTCAAATCATATACAGCGTGTAAGTGTGCAAGCCACAGGGCTCCGACAGACAGTCTGAATTTCAATATTTGGTTACCTCAGAGGCTGTACACTATGTGTAGCTGTAAGGCAAAGTTAACCTGTCTTACCACTTCATTCAAACACTTCACAGTCCAACAAACCTTCTAGCAGCCAATGATGGACAGCTTTAAGCGTTTCTTGTTTAGGTTCACTTACATTTGTGTTTGTTTGCTACAGCAACTGCAGTATAACAAGTTCTGACTTCATGCATTTGAAGCTTTGAGTTAAACTGAACTGAAATGAGCTGAAACGAAACTAAATCTCTTGCATTTAACTTACCGAAGCTGTGACGGAGAAATCTTGGCTGATCCATTCTGACACTCCAGGGTTTCTGTAATTTAATTAAAAAACAGAAACTGTGATTAACAACACTGGATATGCTGTATTATATTTCCCTAAATCAAAAGAAAACATGAATTCCCAGCTGTTACATATTGTATTTGTCGAGCTCAGGAAGATTAGGAGAGAAACATGAGATTTTCTTTACTCAAATAATAATCTGGCTCCCCACACAAATGTAAACGGTATTTGACAATATTAACTAGCTACGTGGGCGCCACAGTGGTTAGCAAGCAAGAGAGTTCCTGGTTTAAACCCAGGGTGGGGCAGCCTTTCTGTGCCGAGTTTGCATGTTCTCCCTGTGTCAGTGTGGGTTTCTCTGGGTACTCCAGCTTCCTCCCACAGTCCAAAGACATGTAAGTGGTGACTCTAAATTGTCCGTAGGTGTGAATGTGAGTGTGAATGGTTGTCTGTCTCTATGTGTCAGCCCTGTGATAGTTTGGCGACGTGTCCAGGGTGTACCCTGCCTCTCTTTTAATGTCAGCTGTCCAGGGTGTACCCTGCCTCTCTTTTAATGTCAGCTAGGAAAGACTCCAGCTCCCTGCGACCCCCAACAGGATAAGCGGTTACGGAAAATGAATGAATGAATGAACTAGCTAGTTAACAAAGAACTTAAATCTAACAATTCATTATGAATTGTTGCATCACTGTCATAAAAACTGAAGTTTATTTTAACTCAGTCTCACATACACCTTCCTGCTGACGGAGACACTAACTCTAGGGCACCAAATGTGTATTCATTCGCCACAGAAAATAGGCCCCAATAAATTGTTTATTATTATTTCCTCCTGAGTGAGTAATGTTTGTCAGAAACTACAGTGCCCAGCTGTCTTATTAAACTTGTGACTCATTATGAAAGAACTATGTCTTCAGCGAAAATGCCTGAAACAAGAAAAATGCAGAGTAGCTTTAACCTTATGCTTTATCAAAACATGTGCGTTACTACAGCTTAAGGCTGGATGATGTGGAGATGATCAAATATTTCAATATTTTGGCCAAATACCTTGATATCAATATTGTGATGATATTGTAGAGTTGACTGTTGGGGCTTCCATAAAACATTTAAACATCATTATGTGGATATAATGACTAAATGGAGGGCAAATAATAGAACAGTCTATTAAGTTCGAAATTACATCACTTTACTGTAATGCAGCCTTTAAAACCAGGAAATGACAACACCTCAATATAAGATGATATCTATTTTTGTATAACAATACCGATATGATATCACAATACTGCCCAGCCTCACTACAGCTTTTTAAAAGTGACACTGTGCAGCATTTAAAATGAACAGTACATCGTGATGACAAGATGACCTCAGATAACTTTACCTCGGGAACCTTGTGAAACCTTGGCTTCATACTATTAACTAACAAAGGACACACTGCTGCATTTTCCCAGTAGAAACATGAAATATGAGACTTGCTGACATTTCTAAAAACACAGCATAAATCTCCTGTTACTCCACACAGGCTGTCATGTTGCACATGTGCTTCAAGGTTTAGTGTACAGCAGCTGTGTCCTTGCACTGCACTGTATGAAGTCCAATCTGTGCCCTGGCTCTGTGTGTGCGTTCACTTGAGACGTCTGCTTCACATCAAGACAACTATGAGCTGCACATTGATTGATGTTATGGGCGTATCTCCAAACATTTCAAGGCATTCTGTAAAACATTTAATTGGCTGATGAAGTCCATCCACATCGATCCACGTCAGTCTAAGTGCAGACATAAGTGAAATATAGCGCATGGGATATTGTCTGTATTTAATATGTCACAATTTAGACCTTACTTTATGCATACACTTTGCATTTGTGCGCATATATGCAGGCACATGCACAGGTCCAGGGTCCTGAGTCTGCGTTAGGTTTTAACATGCCCTTGCAGTGTGTGTGCATTAATTCAGTGTGTGTGTAAGATTACATGATTGTCCCTTCGTCAGCACAATGTGAGCCTATTCTGTACTTGCTGTCTCACCTGCCACCGAAAGGTCAGGCTGGCCCATCATGCCCGTTAATACTAATTATATCCGCACTGACGTCAGTGGAAACTGCTTTTTTCCACAAACTTTAATGGTGTTTGATATGCTCTCCTTGGGATTGTTTCCAACCAGTTTAGTGCGACATATTCCGAACGCTGTTTCGAAGGCTTTTCTTTCTCGTTGAGGAGAGAACTGCGGGCTGAAGCACTGAGCTGTGCAGACAGACAGTAATGAGACTTGGGGAGAGTTTCTATTCAAAGTCTGAAAACCTCTTGAAAGGGTTCTTCATGGTCTCTGTGTGTGGAAGATAAGTCATGGAAATTATTTTAATTTTAACAACCCTTTTACAATCCTTTTAGTGGGGTAAGAGAGGACTAGTGAGTCAGCAACAATGTCAGCGTTGATGATTGTTTACGCCGTCGTTACCTGGGCTTTTTTTTAAAGGATTGAGTCTCAGATCCCCTTTAAAAGCACAAACTGGAGTAAGCTGTGTTATGCATGATGTCATCATACGACTGCCTGTGAAATATTTATTATAACAGCCCCTTAACAATATACACAAAGCCCCAAGCCTTGTATGAATCTCTGTGATACTCAGTAGTATTTTATAGTGATCTTACTGTGCTTTATATCATTTTTATGTTCTCCATGATCACTGCCACAGTAAACTGACGTATGCAGCTACAGTTTATCGAGGTTATTGCATACTTGCTGATGACATAATATTCCTTCAAATCGCATTCAAGCTCTCATTAGATATGTCAGCATCTTTAAGGACTGACAGCCTCAGATCCTCTTTGAAAGCACAATCTTTAAAATACACGAGTAAGCTGTGTTATGCATGATGTCATCATGACTGCCTGTGAAATATTTATTATAGCAGCCACTTAACAATATACATAAAGCTCCAAGCACTACATTCATAAATCCTTGTTATACATTGTACATATTCCTGTATGGATCTGTATCTGTGATGTGGTAGTATTTTTATAGTGATCATATGTTTCAATAATTCTTATGTTCTCCATGATCACTGCCACAGTAACCTTAAGTATGCAGCTAGTTAACTGAGGTTATGGCATACCTGTTGATGACATGCGTACCTACATAAGATGTGTGCACATTGTTTGTTGGCCTCAAATTTACGATTAAAGGTATTGACAATTTAATTTCGGGACCTTTAAACAAACTGGCTCCTTCGCTGCACCCTATATTCAGCTATGAAATTAGGAATTTGAAGAAAATGGATGTACTTTTAAGTTGTTTAAGGTTTGTCCACACACTTTACAAGCCAATAAATAAGAAGTATAGTCTGCATCTCAATTATTTCTGCAGTTTAAAGTGTAAACTGATAGAAAGTCTGCCAGAATGGTGCATTTATGTGCCATTTTTTTGGAAAAATGACTTTCTAAATGCATGCTATCTCCCAGTTCCCAGCTGGGCTCACAAAAAGCCAGCACCTAAAAACAGCAGGTGCACCTCCTGTTTTGGATGATGGAGGTTCCCTCCAGCACATGGACACGGAAATCACCTGCACCCTGCCATCAGTCTGTGAGGCTGACCACCTTACATCAATTCTCAACTTGTAAGAAACACTGGTTTTCCCTTGTGATATTCCTACACCATGGTTTCAGATATAATTCAGGCCTGTGGGATTAGTGCAGCCGCTCCATGTTTCCTAAAAGCTAGGAGGTGTATACAGTCGCATCCCTCCTGCAACCGGAGAGCCGGGGGTGGTGGTGGTGGTGGTGGGGAGGGGGGGGCTGTGGTAAACTCACCGCAGGCGTAGACGCAGGCATCGCGGATAGCTTTGTGCTTGTGGCCGGACGCGTCTTTCTGCAGCTTTCGCAGGATTTCCTCCATGCTGCCTCCAGAAAACAAGCGGCTGTATAATCTCAGAGCGCGGACACGCACTAGGGTCTGGGTGGGTTTGTGGACGTGTGGGTTTGCCTGTGGTATTTTAAGGGTGCAGTGACAGTGACAGCATCCCTGACCCCCCCTGATGAAGGCGATGATTCATTCCCAACGAGCAGCCAATGATGTCAGGCCAGCCGTCAATCCTCTGAAGGTGGAAGAAGGAAGCGTCTGTGCTTTTCTCTCCTTTTGTTGCATAAATCCACCGCGATGGTTTCCAGGAAGAGGAGCGAAGATCATCTGACACCTGACCAACAATCATCACAAATTGTCACCCACCCAGCGATGGATGAACACAAAGAATAAACGCCCTTTTCTCATCTTCGTCAGTCATTTATTCCTCAGCACTACCGTGCTTTCAGATCCGTTCCAGCTGATACTTGTGATCCTCAAGGTGTCCAGATCCGGGTCCTTCTATCCCTCAAATAATCCTGCCTGCACGCCAGGACTACAGCACAGCGCTCCACAGTCTGCTGCTGCAAAGGAGGATTTCTCTCCAACCAGGCAACACAGTATTTACACCGCTTCCCCGTGGGGGGGCGTGAAACTGTGGCAGGAATCTGTGGACTCACTGGAATGTGATTTCCTGTCTCAGCAAGGCGACAGGTGGAGGAAGCTCACACAGAGGAGCTGCTTTCACGCGACGATGCCTTCAAAATAAAAGATCACATAACACCAAGCATGATGAATTTACATTAAGTTAAAGTCCTAATTTTTTCAACAATATCATTTTTTTTTTATTTATCTCCCTATTTTGTATTTTGTATTTTGAATTGAAATTTATATTTTTACTGCCTGGAGAATAATCTAATAGCTAACAATATGATGTATGCCCCCTTGGTGCCCCATGAGTAAGCAAACAAATAAACAAACAACAAACAAAAGTAAAAACAGTTATGCCCTCTAGGTTGCCCTTAAATGGAGATGACATGATAAATTGCCCTCCAGGATGCCTTTCTAGTGGAGAAAACATGTTGTTATGCCTTCTGAGGTGCCCTTCCATTGGAGAAAATGTGACATTATGGCCTCTAGGGTGCCCTAAAATGGAGATAACATGATAAATTGCTGTCTTGGGTGCTTTTTCAGTGGAGAAAACATGATGTTATGGCCCTTTAGGTTGCCCTTAAATGGAGATAACATGATAAATTGCCCTCTTGGGTGCCTTTCCAGTGGAGAAAATGTGATGTAATGCCTTTCAGGTTGCCCATAAGTGGAGATAAAGTGATACATTGTCCTCTAAGGCTCTTTCAGTGGAGAAAATATGATAGTATGCCCCCTAGAGTACCTTTCCAGTGATGGAAACTTGATGTAATGCCCTCTAGGATGCTCTCTCAGTGGAGAAGACTTGATGTTATGCCCTCTAGGGTGTCCTTTAATTGGAGAAAATGTGATGTTATGCCCTCTAGGTTGCCCTTAAATGGAGATAACATGATAAGTTGCCCAATGATAACAATAATCTCAAAGGCCTCTGCAAGGGCCACGAGTGTTTGCCAACCATGCATGCTCCAATCTCTTGCTCCACACTCAAGTCCAAAACCAAAACACTGGTGTCAAGCCAGCTGCAGCCGCCTCACCACATCGAAGTTGGTTTGATATTCAACGGACATTCACTCCGGACTCAGCAGAATCTTCTTAGTTTCACTTTCACCTGATGTCGGCAGTAGGATGACGGTTTAATGTGGAGAGGATGTCAGAGTCTTAAGGCAGAGTAGCATAGATCATGCCTTCACCATCTGAGGAAAAAAATGTGCATCCCGTAGAGAACTGTTCTGTAGATGTGAGTTTTCGATACATTGCCACCCACTGTTGGAAGTGTATTAGTTTGCTGTGAGGTAAAATCCGCACGGAGTAAAAAAGATCCAAACATTTTCTTGTCATCACATCAGCTGATGTCCGTGCCACCGTCTGTGTGGAAAGCATGACTGAGGATTTATTACATCAACGTACCAATGTTAACGATTAAAAGTCTTAAAATTCAGTCATATTCATCCTCTGGGAACATGGGTGAAAATCTAAGTGACCATTAAAAATGATTGAGTCTGTGTTGCTAATAATTTGTGTCAAGGAAAAAGTTATGTATGAAAGTCAGAACAGCAGGTGTAGAATTCAAAGCAAACACATTACCAACAACCTGGGGAATATGGACTGTGTGTGTGTGTGTGTGTGTGTGTGTACGTGTACATTATTGAGCTTTGTGATGCATGCAGCAATCTTGAATATGTCATCATAACTTAATTCAATTTTTTTGCTTTTGTTTTTGCCTCTTAATTATTTGCTAGGTTATATTAATCAAAAAAAATCAAAAAGACCAATAGCCCACCAAAGGAACAAAAGCATGACCTTCAGTTTAATGCGCTTGGTAAACAAGTTGTAGCCATGCAAGAGGAAGGGAGATGATTGATATTCAGGCTTTTATGTATTCATTTATTCATATATTCATTGGCTGGAGTTCCTATCAGGATACTGGAATTGGGCAATGAAAGAAAAAGACAAAAAAAGAAGGTAAGATAATAAAATTGATGTAAGAATCACAGATGGTAGGTGGAAAACAGGTATTATAAGGTCGTATTAAGTCCCAGCGGGTGCATAAAAACCGCACAAAAACTGATGCTCAAACAATAAACTGAGGTTTTCAAAAGATGAGAGCGATGAACATGATGATACGTCTGGCAGGTTTTTACTCAGACACACACTTGTCCAACTATGACTTTAATTATGAAATTAATTAGATTCTTTTAAGACAACTCTCAAGCAGGAAGATTTTAAGTTATTCTAAAGTTCTGAGAAAGATAAATCATATCCAAGGGCTACAAAACAAAACGGGTGTTTGAGTGCTGAGACAAAAAGAACCAGACCATCATTCGTAGTTTTGTGTGTGTGTGTGTGTGTGTTATAATGTGAGCTGTTAATGCTCTGATAATTCCCTGAAGGATTATTTCTATGCTTCGGCACCAGCAGTAGCCCTGGCCTGGAGGCATTATGTTTTTGGGTTGTCTGTTCGTCCAGTTCTCATGAATGTGATATCTCAAGAATGCTGCGAGGGAATTTCCTCAAATTTAGCTCAAACGTCCATCTCATTAGATTTTGGTGGCCATAGATCAAAGGTCAGATCACTGTCAACATGTCTGTCTCCCTTGAGGGGTGCCCTGAGAGATTTTTTTTTTTTTTTTTTTTCCAAAATTTGGCACAAAAATTCATTTTGAGTTATTGATCAACAACTTAGATTTTATTGGTCAGTGGTGAAAGGTCAAGGTCACTGAGACCTTGTATCTATCTCATCCACGTAAGGGTGATATTTCAAGAACACCTTGAGGGAATCTCTTCAAATTTGGCACAAACATTCATTTTGAGTTATTGATCAACTGCTTAGATTTTATTGGTCAAAGATGAAAGGTCAAGGTCACCATGACCTTGCATCTATTTCATTCACGTAAAGGTGATATTTCAAGAACACCTTGAGGGAATTTCTCCAAATTTGGCACAACTGTCCACTTTGAGTCAAAGATGAACTCACTGGAATTTGGAAGGTCACTGTGACCTTGTTTGCTGCATTCTCATGAACGCAATATCTCAAGAAGGCCTTGAGGGGACTTTACCTTAAATTTGGCACAAACATTTACTTGAAGTTATTGATAAACTGATTAGAATTTGGTGGTTAAAGGTCAAGGTCACTGTGACCTCACAAAACATGTTTTTGGCTGCAACTCAAGAATGTATTTGTTAATTATGACAAAATTTCAAACAAATGTCTACTAGGATATAATGATGAAGCCATGAAAGGTCAAAGGTTAACTTCACTGTGACATCACAGTGTACTGCACAAACATTTTTTCTGGCCATAACTCAAAATCATATCTCAGGAATAGAGGGAGACGTTTGGTCAGATACTTAATTGTTGACTCTGATCTTGGGTGTTCACAGGGTGCTCGGGTGCTGCCGGGGGGACGATGTGTGTGAAGCATCCATTTTTTTCACAGACATGGATGTAAACTGTAAGTGCAACTTGACTGGTTCACGGAGGCATGCAACCACAAAGCACTAATTCTAGTCTTTTAATGGTTTGGTGATTTATGTCTGAAACGTGGTGCTTATCTGACTGCTACTTTCATTTGTAAACCCTGTCTGCAAGTCCAATTTTTCTCTCTGCACAAAAAAGATTTCAGGCTGAACTAATTATTGAGAACAGATAAGATATAATTGCGTAGATATACTACAAGTGGACACCTTCACTACACCCATATCTGATAATTAAACATGTCTTTCCAGAATTATGGGCATTATTATGCTGCTATTATAGCCACCATTCTTTTGGAAGGGCCCCCAATCAGATTTTGGAAACTCCCATTCAGCCACAAGAGCTGCTCAGGCCGTTCCAGTTCATCCCAGAGTTGTTGGATGGGGGTGGAGTCAGGGCTAGAAATGCTTGATTGTTCCAAAGTTTGCAATTCCCTAAAGTGGATTCTGTTCTTTAACTTATCGACCTCCATATCAGAGCAAATACTGTAAGAGACTGTAGGCAATCTATTTTAAAGTTGCTGACATTAAAACATCAGGGGAGCACTCAGAGTCAGGACCAAAGTTTCCACTACGCTGGTGGTTCGGTGACCTGCTTCTAATACCCCAATTCATCATGTTGCTCTTAAAATACGATATTTCATGTCATGTTGTGTATAAAATGTAGCTGATGTGAGCAGTTTTTGATGCTCTGACAGCAAATTGGTAGGGATGCAGGGATTTTTTCAGAGCTCAGTATGCATTGAGTATCAGAGCTGCACAAAAGAGGGTTTCAGTATGATGTCAAATCAGCAAGAGCATTGACCTCAGGTGCTGCTGGGGTCAATCTGTAGCCTTTAGTGATTTATATTGCATAAATGTGCTGCTGCTACGGGTTAAAATAGACTTTTGAAGGTAGACGTCCTTTCTAGCAGTCTGACCTGTTTAATGATTGAGTCTTGTTTGTGCAGTCGGCTATTTTCTGCGGCCCTCTTGTGTACGTACCCTGGTTAAATGTGACTTTGTAGGGTAGAAGCAACAATAACACCTGATGAAATCACCTGTGAAACTTTTATCAGACAGTTTCCCAAATGTTTTCATGTCACAGACTCCCATTTCCACTTTATGGCCTTAGATCTTCGTATGATAATAAGATGCTACTGCATAGTACTAGCTTCTCATCCAAACAATCTGAGGAAGAAATTTCACTTCGGCTGAACTTCCATTAACTGTGATGGTGAAACAGCTAATGTTTTGAGGGACATGTAATGCTAAATAAATTTTGTATTAACATAAAGTATAATGTTGTTAATTAATGTACCTGGCAAGTTGCAAAAATCTTGATAGTGACTACAACATTATTTTTTACTACCCTTTTTTTTTTAACTCAAGTGGTTTTGTTGCCTTAACTAAAACAGGAGTCCTGCAGCAAACACAAAATTCTACCCACCGATTTAACCACCTCCTTGCAAAGCCTACGCAGTACATTTGATTACCTGAAAGAAACGTTGTCTCTGAACATAATCCAGGCAGCGATCACCTTGCCACAAAAACCTAATTAAGATAGCAGTTTCATAACATACAGGGTTGCATGACGGGTCACTTGAAGACATTGCTTCACTCAGAGGGTACACAAGCCAAAAAGGCTGGAAACCACTGATTTAGAGTAAAGCTTAGCTAGAGGAGTTTTTATGTTGCCTTGGAGGAACAACTTCCAGCGGATCAAATTAAAGTGAAATTGATCCGTGTTCTTGACCCCGAGGCAACCCCTCGATGATAAGACCCCAGATCCCAGTGTGAGAACCACAGCTCTAAAACCAGTCATTTTTAAAACCTAGATAGATAGATAGATAGATAGATAGATAGATAGATAACTTTATTGTACACCTCTGTGGAAATTTGTCTTTGGCTTCTCTCAAAAATCAAAGGTACAGACAGACACACAACATGTTCCCTCATACAGTTATTCTGTGGTCATTACCTGTATGGCACACAGAATAACTGCTTATATGTTCAGACTGGCTCAAGGGATCATGAATTGATGCCCAGACATGGGCCTTGTAGGAGACATGCAAATACATTACACTGTGTAATTTCTCTCTGGTTTAAAAACTAAAATTATAAATAAATATTTGAGGACATGACAGAGGAAATTCCAGCAGCAACATGCAGTAAAGGCTTATGACCACTTGGTGGCACTACTATCCAAGGCTAACCGAGGCATTAGTACCATACCCACGTATGGGGTTATCATACAATAATTGGGCTAAGATTAGAAAATGATGAAAAGGCTTCGGGAGCAGTTTGGGTTCCTGCTCTCACCTCCTGCAACATAAATCTCAGAAGTTTTAGAAGTGAGGTGAAGGTAGATTGCACCTCCTGTCCTAACACTTAAAATTTAATGCCTCCGCTTGAACTGTAAGTAGCATAAATGACTGACGGGTGAATTGAGGGGAAATGGCACTTGAGCTCCCCCACCTTTGTTACATAACCGATCCTTAAAACTAAACTTGTCTTCATGAAAAAAAAGTCACTTGTATCTTTTTCCTTAAAAGCGGAACGATAACAGACCCTGGAACAAATCAGAAATATAACCCAATGACACTGTGCTGTCATATCTCAGAAATATGGCAGGACGCTCCTCAGTTTTTCTTGGATGGATTATTTTTATAGTAATAGTAGCAATTTACTAAAATGCCCGGCGACTGCCCACTCCTTCACACTATCATTCACTGTCCTCTCACATTCTGTGTAATCTCACCCTTTGTCTTTATCTCTCTCCTGTGTGTGTATATGTGTGCGCGTGCGTGCGTGACTGCGTGGAGGGAGAAACACTTAATAACAGAGGCGATACCAAAATAAATTTGAAACAGAACATTTCGTCATTCTGCGCAATTACGCACGCTCATCCATGGACACACTTTGTCCTTGCCAAGACATTTTCAGTAGATTGAACTACAAAGAGGCCTGAGAGATTTTTCGTGTGCCGTGGATCTTTTTTTTTTTTTTTTTTGCATGCTTAAATAGTCGGTATTCGGCAGCCTATAGGCTATCCAACATGTCTTTTGACGTCACACGTCAACTTTTGAGATATATACGCGCGCACTGCGGTTTTTAAGTTTCTATCTTTCTGCACATCGGGCCGAAAAGTAGGAGGGCTGTCAGGGTGGACAACAAGAAATAAAATCGTATTTTATAGGTCAGGTATTTTGGGAATATGCCTTCGGCGTGCCACGTGCGTAATGACGAGTATGCCTCTAAATTAAGGCGTTGAGGCTTTATGAAGGAAAGAGAGCATGTCAGAGTAGTTTAGCCTGAGGAGGGGCTGTGGAAAGGAATTACTCATTTCTCACACCAACACCGGCACATCCGTGCGCATCTATGTCACCACCGGACGGGTCTCCAAGTCCATGGATAAAAAGGAACAGAAGGCAGCAGAATGGTTGTTGTGGGAGCGAGTAACGCAACTTTCGGTGGTGGCAACATGAGGTCGTCGTTCATGATAGAAGATAGAGCCGGTGGTGGAGATCCCGGGGGCTCCACCAACATGATGATCTCGGAGGCTCTTGCGCCCCGGCTGCTGAAGATTGCGCAGGGCGCCGCAGAGGCAGCAGCAGCAGCGGCAGCAACGACTTCTCCAACCACCTCCAGTCAGCCGCAGGTCATGGAGACGAACGGGACCCGGTGCGGCGAGCAGATCCTAAGCTATGGCCGGTTTGAGAAAGTCCTGATCGGCGGGGTGCTCACCATGCTCACACTGTCCACCATCTGCGGGAACTTACTGGTGGTCATCTCCGTGTGCTTCGTCAAAAAGCTGCGCCAGCCGTCCAACTATCTGATCGTTTCGCTTGCCGTGGCGGACCTGTCAGTGGCTCTGGCCGTGATGCCGTTTGTCAGCATTACGGACTTGATTGGCGGTCAGTGGATATTCGGACAGTTTTTCTGTAACGTTTTTATCGCCATGGATGTGATGTGCTGCACCGCGTCCATCATGACTCTGTGCGTAATCAGCATTGACAGGTGAGATAAACTTATTTTATGCCTTTAACAGAGTGAAGATGTTTATTCCTAAATGCAGTAAAACAATATGTAAAAACTATCACACTATATAAAGTTACTTGGTCATTATTAGCACAAGACAGAAAGGACACCAGGGCAGATGTACAACTTGTAATATAAGTACCCTTATTTTTTTTATTATTGATTCATTCAACTTTTACGCATCGCAGTTTTGGAATCAGACTCTCCACATGAAGATTTTGTCAGAGGCAGACACGTTTTTGGCAATATCCCTTCCTTAGTTTTTAATCCCACTTTTCCCTCTCACCATATTCTTAAAAAAATCCATTACGCATTCTAATAAAAATATTTTGTCGCTCAAATACACGGGAGGTCAGAGCGCGGAGGTTCATTGTCTCTCTCAAGGGCACTGGGACAACACTGGTGACACAAAGTGGCTGATGAGGGGATCAAACCTGTGACCTTTCGATACGGTTCTTTGTCCACTGTGCGCCAGATTCCGTTCTAAATGAAAACCCCGTTTAAAAGGAAATAAAAGGACCAGAGTGGAGAGTGAAAGCATTCAGAAGCAGTATTCAAGAAATGACTCTCAAATTGCTCCAGATCTAAATTTAAAATCACTGTAATGAATGATTTATAGCTTTTTGTTCACATATAAATTTGTAAATTTAATAAAATTATGCAGATGTTTCATGAGCACCCACATGCCTGTGTATCTGCTGTGGGCTGGTGGGTTAAATCCGGTATCTAAATGTACTATATGTATTGTTTTAAACCAGTGAGGCATAATCCTGTAAGTGTGCTCTGTAGTGAAACGGCCCATGTGGAGCTAAGCTTTATTTAACACTGAAAGGTTTGTTGGTCACATATGGTCTTTCTCAGCATCTTGGAGCTTTCAGCTTCCAACCTGGGGGCTGCATATGGCAACCACAGTTTGTTGTTAAGCACCTTGCTCAAGGGCACCTTGTTGAGGGTGGAGGGAGCATCACTTACTCAGAGTAGAATAAGGCAAGAAAATACCTGTGTAAAAGAGATCACAACCTAAATTAAAATGTGTCTGCCTGTTTAAGAGATTTTTAATCATTTTTCTCTGTAGGTATCTGGGTATCACAAAACCCCTGACGTATCCTGTCCGGCAAAACGGCTGCTGCATGGCCAAAATGATCGTGTCAGTGTGGCTCCTCTCAGCCTCCATCACCCTGCCCCCTCTGTTCGGCTGGGCGCAGAACGTCAATGACGGAAGAGTTTGCCTCATCAGTCAAGACTTTGGCTACACCGTCTACTCTACAGCTGTGGCGTTCTACATCCCCATGTCAGTGATGCTGATCATGTACTACAGGATCTACCGGGCGGCCAAGCTCAGCGCTGCCAAGCACACCATCACTGGCTTCCCCAGGGACGGGGAGCAGAGTGCAGGGGCGGCTCCTCGGGGGGGAAGAGGGGGGCATGATGCTCACCGGCCAGCAGCATCAGGAGAAACAGTTAGTGTCGAAGGGACAGAGGCTGAAGAGGAGGAACCTGAGGAAGAGGAGAGCTTGGACTGTGTGGCAGCAGCGTTAAAGCTCCAGCGTGAGGTGGAGGAGGAGTGCAGCACGCGCGTCTCTCGCCTCCTCAAGACCGGCGAACACCACCAACGCCGGCACAGGAAAAACCAGTCCATCTTCAAACGGGAGCAGAAGGCTGCAGCCACTCTGGGCATCGTGGTGGGCGCCTTCTCCTTCTGCTGGCTGCCGTTCTTCTTGGTGTCCACTGCGAGGCCGTTTGTCTGCGGCGTGGAGTGCAGCTGTGTGCCGCTCTGGCTGGAAAGAACTCTGTTGTGGCTGGGATACGCCAACTCCCTCATTAATCCTTTTATTTATGCATTTTTCAATCGTGATCTGAGGACCACCTACAGTAACCTCCTGCGGTGCCGCTACAGGAACATCAATCGGAAGCTGTCAGCGGCTGGCATGCACGAGGCTCTGAAACTGGTGGAGAAGCCAGACACTGATGTGTAAAGCTGTAGGTCTGCCAATCAACGATGCTGCAGAGACCAACAGAGACAACTGCCAGGGAGAATGCCTAGTGGGGTTTAGACTGCGGCACAAGGCCACCACGCTGCCAGAATGGTTATTTCCCCAAATTTGTGAAATGATTGCTCAGGTGAGATGAGGCAGGATGCTGTGATTAAATGGGTGCACATGAAGGAACACTGAAGAAGCCTGAATCTTATTATCTGGGGATCGCGGAAAAAATTGAGGGAACATTGTGATGAATTCATATTGTCTGAATAGTGGCCGCTGCAGTGCACTCACTGCTACTGAACAATTATGGCCAGCTAGTGTAATGATGGTCGCTACCTTGGTGCATTCACAACTGGTTGCTACCCTACTGAACAGTCTTTTGCACATGACACTGTTACAAAAGTTGGTGGAGCTACACAATGACTTTGCACTCTCACCACCATGAGTGGAAACTTTTCTACCGCAGCAGCCAGTGTCTTGAATTTTCAGACTGAGCCAAGGAAAACTAACAAACAAAAATGGAGGAGTTCTTGGAGAGCAAGCGGCCCATGAGGCTACAACACCAAATGTGTTCACCTTGGTCCCTGGTCATCACAGTGACACTATTTTTCACTGCTTCTAAATGTTGAGTTTCCTTCAGTGGACAAGCATGATAACAAGAGGACAATAAAAGCTCAACTGACATGTAAAATTTGTACACAAGTCGACAGCCGTGCTGTTTCTGGGACAAACCTTATTTCAGAGGTCCTCTGACGATCTACCAGACCTGACATGAGTTTATATCTTTTGAAGAAGCTTTTTTTTGTTAATGCCACAATGTGTTGAATGTGCCAAAATTTGCTCCCTTCTCCTCTTCTCAAGTCCTGACCACGACTTTGTTGAAAAACGATTCATCAATCAGCATCGGATGTTTTATAACCAGGCTGCTCACTCGATGATGTGAGGAACTAGTAGGTGATATCACAGGATGGAAGCCAACACAGTAGAGATGTAAAGATGTATAGAGAAAAATCATCACTTAGGACTTATTTGAATGTGCCTGTGCCTTTTACTCAGTCATCGTTAAAGGTTGATTTACAGCACAGAAGAGTTTCTTTTCAAACTATGCACCTCGTGTTTTAGATTTGACACAGTGTGTGACAGTCCTGTGAGCACTCCCGAGTCGATCGTGGCTCCGTGTGAGCCTTGTTGTGTATTATGTCACACAATAGCTTGTGAGCCAGGCACTATCCAGACAAAAGCTAATGGAGGAGTGGATCATGGTTAAAACTGAGATTTCAAGATGGTCTGCTTTTCTCTTGTAGATTTTTTTTATTTCAGTGACACTATCCCAATCCATACCCATGTCATACCAAGTCATTATCAGTTCAACAGCTGGTTATTTCTGGTCTAAAGAATGTCAGAAAATACACAATAAATGCCAAATGACAATTTCTCAGACCCCAAGGTGATGTCGTCGAATTCCTTGTGTTGTCTGACCAACAGCCCAAAGATAATCAAGTTACAGTGATAGACGACAGACTGAACATTGCATTTGGGGGGCTGTTACCTGCAAATTGTGGGCAGTATATAACTTAAAACCCCTAGAAATTGTGCTGCGTTCCAAAAGTATACTTTTTACTTTTAGTATGTTAGGCCCTTACATAGTACATACTGTTGCATGAAGTATGCACACAATCAGGACATACTGCATCATCATTACATTGCGCCCTGAACTTTGCCCCTATTGCTCATATATCCATTACCTTGATGATAAAACAAAACGCCATTCACCAAGATCACCAGAGACAGAATCTGCTTTTACTTCTTTGCAATGAATTTGGTTCTAACATTTAAGTTATAACTGCACATTGTATATTTTATTCACGGCAAATTACATCTCTGTCACTGTTACTTTTATCGTTATGCCCTTTTGTCAGTTTCTTGTTGGTTAACTTTATGATTATTTTGTTCACTTAAACATTCAGTGTTCCGATTATCACTATTTAACTGGTCATCAGTCACTTTAAGGTGCTGTCGTCCGTCATTGCAGCTTCAGACAGCTGTTAACGAGCTGTCAAACTGTCATCTGTTTGCAGCTCAGTCAATGTGATGTATCGTCAGCAGCGCAGAGGATTGAGGGTCAGAACAGCCAGAAAAGCATGCTGGCTTGCATACTACAAAATACGACCAGGTGCAGTAGAACATCCTGGTATTTTTGGCACACTGAATTTGACGTCTTTTTCTGTCATACTAAATAGTATGATAGTATGAGTACTGGAACGCGCAAATAGTCTCAAGTCTTTATCTGTATCATTAAACATTCATGAGTTCTTAGCTTTTATTTATTAAACTTTTAACAAAAAAAGGAAGATATTCTGCTTCATCAGGATTGTGTGATGTCGCTACACTCCAATAGAAGCTCAGAAATAAGTGCCATCATCTTTTTCCAACTAAGCCCCGCCCACTTCAAACCAGTAAGTAAAGGAAGGAAAAAACATGACACAAACATTTTCCCATGAAATAATAAAAGTGTTTAAACAACATTTCATTGTAGAATCCCATCATACTTAAAACTTTGGGAAGGAACTGACTGAGAAAATAGGTTTGAAAAATGAATTGGCATGGATGGAAAACTGAATGGACCTACTAGGCACAGGCCCAGGGCCCCAAAATGTCAGGGGCCTTTCCCTGCAAAATGTTAGTCAAATTAAAACGTACTGACCAGGAAGACACTCTAAATAACTACAAAAAGACACAAAAAGATAAAAAAAAAAAAATACTACAAAAGAGGCAAAACCACCACAAAGAGACACAAAACCCTAAAAAAACATGCAGACAACTACAAAGAGACACAAAACAACGACAAAAGAGGCAAAACCACCAAAAACTCAGTGTCTTCCTCCTGTGTAAGAGAGGTGGTGAGGTCTTCTGCTGTCTGTGCCCATTGTCTCATAACCCGCCCATGTTCATTAGGTATTAAAATAGTTGACAATCATTTCTCTTTTGATCGACCAATTAATTATTTAGCTGATCTTGTCAGCAATGTAGCTACAAACTTCAGTTTTACATCTTCCAAGGTGTCAAACTTTTAGGAGCAAGTTTGAGATTCTTCACCTACTCACCTTCTGCTATTACTGAGTTCTATGTGATCACAGAAACTAATTACAGAGGCGCAGGATCTAATGTAGCTGTCTCTTGGGCCATTAATCTAGGGTGCGGCACGGAGTAGAAATCTGATTTGGACGTAGGAGGAAAGAGGGCAGATGATAGCCGGCGTTTCATTGGCGTTTCCAAGCCACTCCCTCAGAGAGGAGACTCTCAGCTCAGCATTTCATTATAGTAAAGCACAGGTTTGGCTCTGGGGAAGTGAACTGGAGCAGTGACAGAGTGCATATACTGTATATGTGCACACCAAATTTCCAATTACTTTGATGTTGATGCCATGTCCTGTGTGTAATAACAGGAATAAGCTCTTACTGTATGTTGACTGTAAGTACCCTGAACATGACAGCTGGGACATGCTTTGTCCTATTTCTGCCATTTTCCCCCTATTATTGTTTTTTTTTTTAAATGTGTAAAGAGATAAGTCGCAAAGAGGTGTTACTGCAGAGTTGGATTTGTCTGACGACTTTTTTTTTACTACCCTGCCAGAAATAGTACAGACTGTGCTGCTGAGACTTTGTCCTCATTAACTTGAATTTGCACTGCGTGCTGAGGAGATGCAACCGAGGCAAGTTAGTCAATTTCATAAAAATCTCTTTGTACTGAGAACGTGTGAAGATTGTACTTTCCATCTTCATTTCCTCTCTAGTCATTAATTAAAGGTGCTCTGTGTAATATTTATTTTAATGCAAAAATATGCCCAGCTTCTGAGCCTTAAGAGAAGGACTGCAACAGAGGTGCTGTAGATTCATCCAGGTTGCCAAAATTAAATAAAAAGCAAGTGCGGGAAATATTATACACATTTCAAGTTAATAAGAAAGAATCCAAACTGCCTACTAAACAACAAAAAGTTCATCCAGAGAAAAATAGGCATGATTGTGTATATGGGTACAAGTATTGGTCATTACCTTGTGATTTGCCTGAGGTAACCTGAGCTGAAATGGGTAAAAAAAAAAAAGATATATATTTTGCTGTCATAGTTCATGGTGCGGCCCGTTCATGCCTTCAGCCTTGTAAGTAAAGAAATTGGTTCACTTTGGGGGCCGTGAGCTGAAAAGGTTGAGAGCCACTGAACTGTACTCGTTCTGGGCTCGCTGCCGCCATGGCACGGCTCCATTTCCTGTCATAAAATTTATGGAGAGTGTTTGCCAGTGGATATGAGCAGGGGCACACGTTTCCAAAAGAGCATCCAAAAGTGAGTGCATCCAAAATCTCGGAGGAGCACAGTATTACACACACACATCCACCATGAAAACTAATGGAGGAGTGAAGTTATTGTTATTTTGACACAACCCAGTGACCAGAATAATGTTGGCATTGTACGTTACTGCAAACCATGGATATGTCACATTTGTTAATTATAGAGAGAATACGCTAAATTTTACATTTCATCAATGCTGTGGTAAATGTGTGGTTATGTTAAGACACGAAAACCGCTTGGTTATGGTTAGGATATGATCATGTTTTGTCTTAAAATACCCAGTTTTGCCGGCACAATCCCGGCTGGAAACACAGCTCTGTTTCTGTAAAAAACAACCACTTTTCATGGCACTATCTTGGTTGGAAAAACAGCAACAGGTCATTAAAAAACTCCAACATGTGGTGGCTTAAAAGCTGCTAGAAATACAGCAATGACCTGCTAAAAAACAACCTCTTGTGTCGTTTGTTGGTCTCAAACAGTTTTCTGCATATTGGCAGGGGTCACGCCATTCATTTCAGCATGACAAAGTCAGCTCATATACTTAATCACTCTGGAAACACACAAATGTAACGTACTCCTGGTTTGCGGAAATGTACAATGCCAATGTGTTTTGTTTTTGATGGTGCCAACTCGCATGGATGGAACTAAACATTGACAAACCAAGTGGGAAACAACTGCACAATCATGATTATCACAAAAGAAAATCAAGAACAAACCACAGCTTGACTTAACAGAGCATTACATACCACGCACCTGGCTCTCTGGTGATGTTACCGGCCAAACACGGGTTGCATCACTGGGGAAGCGAGAGAGGAGGGGCGATGGGTTAAAAGGTAAATTAAAGGTAGAGGCACACCTGTGGCATTCACTGGCTGTCAGCTGCATCTCAGCCTCAGACAGGTTGACAAGTTCGACTGAATGTGCCCTTCTTTTGAACAGAATAGCCTCTCTGCCTCGCTCCACTTTCCTGGGTGAGCATTCCTGAAAACACTCTGGTGGCCACATAAATGTATCTGATCAAAGCAGTCACCTTCACTGACAGCAGGACTGAAGTGAACAACACCCACATCTTTTTAAAGTCTCACTCTTTCTTACCTGTTGTACATTAATTAGTTTGGAACTGAGTTAAGGAGCCAGACCAAGCTGCTAAGATCTTTATGGTGCAAACTGAAAACTGTATCACAAAAATCACTTAGTTTTTCCTAATTTATAGGTGTTGTGACAATTTTACAACCAGTTTGGTGGAAAATCCAAGGTACCAAGATAAATCTAAGAGGCTGTGAGATGATTAACAAAATATTTGCTACACAAATTTAGTTTTCTTTTTTAGAATTCACCGTCATTTTTTACTTCTTCCTTGTGTAATAGTGTGAAAATAAAAAATAAAAATAAAAAAATAAGAGAGGTAATAGAATAACTGTATGGCTGAAAGGTCTAAAGGTTGTGAACCAGCCATTAAGATATGGAGATCTCTGTCAATGGCAGCTAAAATGACACACCAACCAAAGATCAAGCGATACAATGGTACAGACCTGATGGCTGCCAAACAAAAGGTGTGAAAGTTTTGCTTTGAAAATATCCACAATGTGAGGACGACCTAAAATGCTGTTGGGAAATGACTGTTAAACAAAACGTTGATTAAAATATGGTATTTTTTAAATGGTGATGGATGATGTAAGACCTAAGATGACAAAAACAAGATGCACCCTGGATTTTTAATATTTAAGACATACCTTGCTGAACTGAGGTGACTTCAACTAACTGCTGCTCAAGACTACTATAAAAGTAAATACATATGTGTGCCAGAAATGTATTTCAATTTTCGTGCCAACAGATGCTTAGCCTCTTGGCACAGATGTTGGATGTCCTAATCATATGCTGTTTTTGACCATGATGCAGTCCTGTTTCAGAACATTTAATCACCTTTTTTTATAGAGCAGTTGTACCAAAGGGGATGTTATTTGCTGGGATTATACACACAGCATTGATCCTGCAGGACTTTGTATTGTCAGCAGCCTCAAAGTACACACAACAAAGAACAGTCCTCGGGGGGGCAATAACGCTTTCATATGCTGTTTACCAACACATGTATTATGTGAAAAATGCTGTGCATATATTATGATAAAAAGGAGGTGACTCCATTGCTCCCTGGCAACCACAACAGTTGGGCTTAACGACCCATAAAGCCTGCAAAACAAGCTTTATGGGATTTATCTGCACGGATGCAATGCGTCTTTGACCAATCATGTTACCAGATTACACAATTCCATAATTACCGACAAACTATTCCCGTGGACAGGACTGTAAAATATGTGTCACTGCAGCCATGGGGAAGCCTTGTTTTTACTTGAACAGCAGGATATTAATTAATCTTATGGTTTATGACCATATGACCCATAACAAACTCTAGAAGAAAACTTCAACACATACAAGTACAATCAAAATGAATGGTTTGGAGTAATGCATTTTATGATTTAAGGTCAATACTGTAGTGAATGGACAATTTTTAATGGATCACACAATGATGGAAGTACTCAACCCTCCAAGGGGAAGATTTAGACCTGTTTTAAATGTAAATATAGTTTACAGTCTGTACAGTTGTAACCGGGCAGTGGGTGATGAGCAAATATGTGAAGTGACATGATTTGCTCAATCGAATCATTAAATCTGACTAAAACGGAAGGAGTCTCTGTCTGTCTGTCTGTCCTTTCATTTTCTTGACAACTGTTCATATGATCAACTCTAAACTTGGTGGGTGGATTGCCAACACGTTCTCATCCTGACTTGTCAAGTATCAACATTTTGTCAGGAGACTTTCACATCTGAATATGAAGTGCTAGGTATCCTCCTGCATCTGTTGTTGACACTGTCAATTTACACCTGTTACATGCATTGTGTCTTTTCAAAATAAACTTCCGTTTACACCGGTTCAGCTCGTTAGATTCATACAGTCTTTTCAAAATAAAAGTACAATGTCGGTAAACACCTCATTTTTGTTGTGCTAAAAAAGCACATGGTTAGGTTTACAAAAAAAGATCATAATTTGGCTCAGAATTCACACAGGAAGGAAACAGTGGCCTCCCTGGTGACAGTCCGAGGTTTGCGTCGGTGTCTGACGTCCAAATCACTGACGAAAATTAGGGATGTCCCGATCCGATATTTGGATTGGCATCGGCCTGTGATATTAGCAAAAAACATGCATCGGCATCGGATCAGACTGCATGGAAAAAATCCGATCCAAGCACTCCCGATACGGTTTTACGTGAAATCCAGGTTTTCTATCCAGCCCAGCGCTCCACGATTCAAGCAGTGCATTCCAGTGATCTGCTCTAGCACTTCTATCAATCCACCAGCATGTAGAGGCGTGTCTCAAAACAACAGCATGAGCACTAGAGAACGTTCCGGTAGTCCCAACAAAAGTACAGAGAAAAAGTGGGAATGTCAGCCATGTGGGAGTACTTTTCAGGACCATTACTTAAATGGCGACATTTGATAACTTGGGAATGATAATGGGCTGGGATTGCTGAGGACCAGAGAAAGGGTAGTGTCAAGTGCTTTTAAGATATGTGACGTTTTTATTGGTAGTGTGTTACTACCGCCAGAAACACTGTGTAGTATATTAACAACCCTGCTAACTCTTATACTGCCGAACGGCATGCTGGGTATAGCTCACACTCTGTCGCTTGCTACAGTACATTCACTCTGTCGCTTGCTACAGTATGTGCAAGATCATTGGAGAGAAAGAGATCGGAGATGTTACAATTTAGCAAACTCTAACATTTTAAGCATCAGTGATGTAACTTTCAGAATGAATGCCTTGGATTTCACTGAGGCCATAAAATGTTTGTGTGAGCTTTTGCACCCAAATGACCCGTAGCATTGCTCGGAGACACAGTTACGTCACGGAAGTCAATCGTTGAGGAAGCACAGTGCCCAGTATGATGTTGTTTGGATGAGCGACTCTTGCAAAACTGCAAGCGGCAATACCAGAGGCCGAGCAGTCAGCCCATTCTGAACAGGCACATTTTAAACAGGCACTACACTAGTTCACTTAAATACGGAAACGGTTTGGGTAATGACATTATTTCTTTCAAGGGTTTAAGGTTTTTTTTTTTAAGTACCCAAGGGTAAATTTGTTTTTCTGACAGGAGATTCAGCATTCCAACACAAGACATAAAAATGATACAAATTCAAAGGGCGTAAGAACAAAATACCTAAAAAATATCATCATCATCCTATGAAAAAAGTGTGAATCAATCAATTTCAATGGGAAGACCTTCTTTACTGTATGGACTTCCTGTTCTGATGAACACATCAAGACAGAGCGAAGGTTACGATATTGTAACCCTAGTTCTATTAGCGGTGGTGGTGCAGTGGTTAGCGTTGTCGCCTCACAGCAAGAGGGTGCCTGCCTGAACCAGGAAGCCTGCCTGCCCCCAACGTGTCACAATGGGCCCCCTCCAGGTTCCCCAGCTTCAATCCACAATCCAACACATGCATATCAGGTTAACTGGTGACTCAAATTTGCCTGTAGGTCTGGAGGCCTGTCCAGGGTGTACCCCGCTAACCACCCACGGCAGGAATCCACCTCCCTTTATACTTTGGGGTCCACACATATTTAAGTTGGCCCATTCTGATCAGCCAGTTACTTTATGCTTTGTTCATTTGCGAATGCGTGCTTGTGATTAGAGGGGTATTACCCAAATAGTCCAGTGGAGGGCGGAGCCTGTGTGAGATTGAACACAGACACTTGCTTATATGTACAGAAGTAAATCACAAGCTTAGTTGTTATTCTCTCTGACTGAGCTGCACAACCATAGTTTGTATTGAAATGATTCTAAACATAAACTGACTTCCTGTCCTTATCTTGACCTCTTATGGAAAACCCACAACTGGCTGTGTGGCTTTGTTTGCTTCATCAAAATGTATTGCTTTATGTAAAAATAACACCTGAAACTGCACAAAGCATTGTTTTTTTCTATTTCAGAAGCTTGCATCGCTTCACTGTTTCTGATTAGAGAGTACTAAGAATAAAGCTTTTCAAGGCTATTGTCAGCCTTTCTAAAAATACAAGCAAAGTGTCAAAAACCCTGTATCTCCTTCATATTACAACACTTATTTGTGATACTTCAAAGGGGCAGATGGTATTGACTCAGTGCCTCGCTCCAGGACAGTGAGGGTGATGAAGAAAGAGACAGTTCATTTACAGAAAACTCTCTCTGAAGAAGAAGCTGCCACTGTAGCGAATTAGAGCAAGTGCAGTATGTAACAGCTCTGACTGTTTTCTTTTATATAGAGGATGCATGGTTAGCCTTGAACCAGACATTTAAAAATGCATTTAAAGATACATATTGGTCTGCAGGAAAACAGCATGTGAAAGCTGGCTGTTTATACGGAGACATGAGGTTTTTGCTTGACAAATAGAAGCAGATGGCGTGTTGTTTAAATTGTGCTGATTGGTATTTTAGTTACACACGTATTCATGTGCAGCAGGGGTACACTCCAGGCAGAAATAATTAACAACCACGGGAACAACTAACAAATAATTAATTGTCGGAGTAAAACCTCGATGAGTGGAGCCAAAGAAACACATATCTGACACGTGAAGCAGTCACTGGGGCTTAATGGCTAATACTGCCATATCACCTACTACTAAAACAGCATACTAAATTAGCCTGGAAGTCGTCACACCTTGTCAGTGTTGCTGAAAATAACTGAACTGAAAGTGAAACTTATTTACGCTTTCTTCAAAGCCAGACTCCATTGACTAAAACAGTCATTTTAGCTCAGTGAACACAGGTCTATCGCTGCCTCGATCAGTTAGTTACTTTGTGCTGTTGTGTGACTTTGGTGAATCAAAACTAACCCTTTAAAACACTTAAGTCACACAATAACACAAACTAACTGATGGAGGCAGTGGTAGCCCAGCAGCTCCTGTGTTCAGTGAGGTAAAATTACTGTTTTTGTCAATGGAGTCTGGCTTTGAAGAGAGCATAGAAACATTTCACTCCCAGTTCAGTTACCTGTCAGAAAGGGCTGTCTGTTTGGCAAATACTATGCATACGGCTAGTGATGTCATGAGAACCGATACTCGCGATACCTTTCGATTCCAAACCCAGTGATACTCATTTTTTTGAAAAACCGGAAGAACCGATACCAGCAGAAGAATCGGTGCTATGACTCTTCCAGACTTTAGGCCAGAAAATAGATCTGCTAGGAATATATGCAGTTTTAAACACCACTTTGTCCATTTATTAATTGCTTTTAACTCGTTCCGAATTGCTTTTGAACCGTCCGTGCTGTGTTTTGGTCCATGCTGGACGGAGCCTTGCCCGACATCTCCCTCTCTCCCCCAGCCCCTCCCCTGGGAGAGAGTCTGGTGGTTTCCCATGAGCCCAGCCTTCAAGACGTGCAACACTCCATTAAATGTCATTCAGTTTTAAAATCAGTAGCATAATAAGCAGATATGTTCCATGTTATTTTGTTTAATTTCAACAACGCAGAGAACAGCTTGAACAAGCTGCGTGTGAGCTAACGATCAGGGATTTCACTCTCAGCTGTACGTGACTGCGCATGCGCATCTACTTCTGAAACACAGCAGTTGGGGTACGTTTGATTTATTGTACTGCGACGTTTGATTTTTCCACAACTGGACCACGGACGTCAAAAAACGCCATTTGCACCGGGACAGGACAAACAATAAATGAAACCAATTTAAAATTAAAAATCAATTTAAATAGTAAATACTTTAATAGTTTATTGAGTTTATTGCAAATGTTGATCAATGTTTTTCACAACGAAAAATAGGTAAAGAGGAAAAGAGAAAAAGAAAAATGTAATATCAATCTGTTAAAAGAAATGTTATTTTATATGCAAATGTTTTAATAAAGTATTTCTTGTTTAAGTACATGGGATCTTAGGATTTTTTTTTTTTTTTTTACCGTGGTGTCGACTGTGGTATCGAGAATCGTGTAATTTTACTGATATCAGCACCGACTACTGAATGTTTGGTATCGTGACATCCATACATACGACTGGATAAATGACAGTTTAGGTTGTGTGAGAGCTTGTGAAGTGATGTTTGATATAGTTTTGCTGTTTTTAAATGCGACCCCCTTTTACTTAAATTCATTAAGATTTTTTTTCCTTTTTTAAATCCTTTGTTCACCATGCAAGAAAAGCAGTTTTTTTTCTTAAAGTCAGCATAATGCTGTGAATGATTGATACACAAATCGTCATTTGGGGGGTGAAGTATTCATTTAAGGCTAACCATTAGCTCAAGATAGTTCGTGTGCTGTTAGCACTACCAATATTAATATATACACTATACAATACTACTGTTCTAATGTGTAATAAAGTTCACAGGTCACTATTTAGTTGAACATTTTACAAAATTCTTACCTGATGTTTGTTTTCAGAGATGTTCACTGAGCAGTTATTATAGTTTGATGCAACATGAATGCAACATAGAAATAAATTAGAAGCACAGTATCAACTCATTTTTTTCCATTTATCCCCTAAAATGACTTTTAAAGTGACTTAGAGACAGTAAAACACTCAAAAGGCGGTTACACTTGTACACGTCACAATAACACAAACTTATGAACTGTTAATGATAACTGAACAATGCAATGTTCATATTTTATGTCTGTTTCTCTCTCACAAGTTTGACCAAGCCAAGCACACTGTGTTCTGACCAGCCAATGTCAAAAAGACAAACTCAAAATATAGATTTGTAGATTTGTTATTTGACTCTGCAGCAAAGTTAGCTGTGAGCTGGCTTGTTGCCAGTTAAGTGATTCTTTGGCTCTTCCCACGAAGGTTTCAGAGATTATTTCTGGCCTTAAGCTGTCTGCTTCTGATGTAAGACTTACATCCGACTGAAACTTAGAAATGTGTTTTTAGATTTATTGACTGATTTATGTCGTGTTGACTCACAGATATCAGTTTTGGTAAACTTGTAAATGTACCCAATAAAGCAAATTCCTGTTATGAAACCATATAAGCACAGCATGTTTACTCGTGACTACAACAATAAACTATTCTGGGTCATATGGGGAACTCATGTCATTTTTGATTGATTTGTTCTTTGCAAATACATCAATATTATTCATTTGCACTTCCACGCCAATACTGACCTGACAGGACAATCACTTTCCAGTCACCCAAATGGCTCATTTAGTCTTTTTAAACACACATGAAGGCAATCAGGGTAAAGTGTAGCCAAATTATCGTTTAATAGAGAAAGGTTATACCGTATCTGACATGTAAATGTCACAAAAAGTGTTTTAATAAATGTTTTAGTGGGAAAAAAAACCTTGATGAAAACTGTATCATTATTTTAAGAATTCTTTTCATCATTTACAAATACTCCTGCTGTAAAGAAACCTTTGAAACAGCAGGAAACATGAACATATAGATTTTCATGTCATTCAGTATTCATACATCATAACCTGACATTACGAACTGTCAGTCAATGTGAAGAGTGATGCGCTACGTTTTAAATTACAGTGTTAAGGTGACCTTTTCATTTACGTTTGGGTCAGAGATTGTGTCTAAATATTGTAGTAAGTGATCATTTCATAGCACAAAAAAGACCAACAGTGATAAATTGTGCTTTTTTCCATGTGTTTTTGGGGTAGACTGATCAAACATAACTGTTTTGAGAAAAAAAGAAAAAGAAAAAATTAAGACAGAAAAACACAAACAACTTGTTTTTATTGTATCACTCAAATGTATAATTTATTTAAGTCTTTCCCAGAAAAAAACAAGAACTAAGAGTGACTCCAGTGATTTGAGTCCTTCAAAGATTAGACCGTCTCTTTGAAGATAACAAAACTTTTTTTTTGTCTGATGACAGTGAAATGAATGAATCCCAGACTCTATTGAAGATTTTCACCCAGTCGTCTTTTAAAAGACAGCTTTCCTCCAAAAGACCGATGAGTCACCTCTTTGATGTATAAATGCACAAAAAAATAATTAAATCTGTGTTATTATTAAATCAAATGAGATTAGATTCAAATGTGTGAGTGTAATTTGGAGAAAGGGTGCTGAAATACATTAGTGAAAAGATGGAGACGGAGCGAGAGGGAGAATATGGGGAGTGAAAGATAGAGGCAGAACGCTGATCCATTGCTCTGTATTCATTATATCTTACTTTTTTTTGTGATTAACCACCATTCTCATCTGGAGCAGGACACACGATAACATCATGTCCGAAAAACTGAGACATAGTTTTTTCCCCAAACTTTTAAATTCATGCTGATTTGCCAAAAGCTGCTCCACAGTGCTGCTGTTGCAGATATATGAGTCTTAACCAAGAACATTTCATTCTCTGCCTGACAGTCAAATGAGCTGATAATACTCTGATATTAAATGTCACACATCAATTTTTACTGTATTGCTATTATTCAATGTATAATAATACTATGCAATAAAAATCATGAAGAACATGATCTCTGAAATGACTACATCATCAGCCAAACTGTTTTAAAATCAATGATACTTTAGTGTCCAAATACTTATGGCCATGATGCATTTTTGTTTAGTTTCTCTCATTTTTCCCCCTGTATCTACATGAAGGAGGTTCTTACAACTGCCTTTCCACTGACTTAGTGTGTCTGTTTTTCTTTAGTTTGAACACACACACACACACACACACACACACACACACTGCAGGACCACTACAACAAAGACAAAAAAGAGAAAAGGTCCTTTTTGACTCATGCGCACCACTGGAGCTGCAGGGTTATTTTGCAGAATATTTTACCCACTGCAGAGTTCAAACCAGCAACCCTCTTACATCCTGGCCAGTCTCTCACACCATCTGGTGTCTTGCTCAAGGACATGTGGACAGGCGAGGACACAGCTGCCTACCAAAACAGTTGAAAATGTAATAGATGGAAATAACATAACAGCGTCATACCCGCCAGCAGTTGCACCAAAAGCACAGCTCTGCTTTGTGTGTAACTGTGTCTTACGGCTGGATCACGAGCCATAACAAAAGAGAGAAACGCAGGACAAACTTTGCAGTAATCAAACTGAAATTTATTAAACTGCATGTGATAATTACAGTGAGGTTTAAAGGGCGAGTGGTGTATGAGAGGAACACCTGGCCAGTGATCCTGAGTTATTTAAAGGTTCAGTGTGTAAGATTTAGAGGAATTTGGTGGCATCTAGTGGTGAGACTGCAGATTGCAACCAGCTGAAACTTCTCCTGGTTAGAATTCCTTCAGTGTTCTTTATTCAGGAGGTTTTTACAAGGAATCAAACTACCCACAGCTACACATTTTCACTCCGATCTCGTCACGTATGGACTTCGGTCATGGACTCTCCATGTCAACATATGACGTGCAGGGTACCCCGGTTGTTGACATTCTGGGACGCCGTGTCAACATCTGCCTGTTACATGCATTGTCTGTTTTCAAAGTACACTTCCGTTTTCACAGGAAATGTACAGTTTGCATACAGTCTCTTTCAAAATAAACAGACTACATCACACCACAATATGATGTTTTTTTCATGAACAACAAACGCATATGTTTATATTCAGGCAACAAAAGTACATAGTTGGGTTTAGGAAGAAAGAACAGGGTTTGGCTTTACAGTTTTACAGGAAGCGAACACCAGCCTCATGGGTGAAAGTTGATGGCTGCTGGACCCATCCACCACCCTTCCTGCCCGCCCCACTCCGACTTTTCGCCCCCTAACTTACGTTTTTGTCCCACCATGTTTCCCCCTAACGACATTTTTTTCCCCCAGGTGATTATACACTAAAGAAAATTCCTGCCTCCATTCCTGCCAACATATACCCCTACATCCTACACACTGAACCTTTAAGCCAGCCTGCCCAGACACCAGTATGATGGTCCCTTCATTCTTCACAAAGCTGACTCCTTTTTTTTTTTATTTGTGCTGCCTCCTTTTATTTCACGCTGACAACATGCGCTCCACTCAGCCACAGAGACACAAGCGAACACACACAGTACAGCACAGAGGTGAGAGGACTCCAGGGCCGTCAGACTGTGACAGAAAGTTGCATTGATTTGTGTTTTTATTGATCAAAGCGCATTTGTGATTGATGTCCATGCTGACGCAATTTGTTGTCTGACTCATTTACTTTAACGCCCAGGGCTACTTTTACATGAGCGCCCGCTATTGATTCAGCCTTCCCACATTCATGCTCAGAAATATCATAAAGAGCGAATTCTGCTTTCTTCAAAACACAGCGGACAGCAGGGGAGAAGCAGAAACTCCGGGAGATCTTCACACCTACTGTAATGCACTTTTGCACAAAAGACGGAGAAGTGGATTCTGTGTTTTTTACATTTTATTTACCTGGTAAAGTTTGTGAGCTACAAAGTCAGAAGTTTGCCCCCCCCGTCAGAAAGTGAGTATTGTGTGCCTGGTGAGACAGCAGGAGGGAGAGTGAGAAAGAAAATGGGAAGAGAAGAAGAGGAAGAAGCCTAAGAGGATGGAAAAAGAGTGGGAGGAAGAGAAAGTGGAGTGAAGTGGAGAGGCGGAGAGGAGAACAGAGAGAGAGGGATGAGCTGTGAAAGAAAGGGGGCGAAAATTGTGGTGGGAGGGAGGAGAGAGGGCTGCAAATGAATGAACGATTGAGAGATGAAGAGGGAAATGCTGCGGTTGGTGGATGGGCTGTCAAACTCACTCAACACTGAATCATTGGCTTTTAGTGTTATTACTATGACGTGAGCCAACTAGCCATGTTAATATGATGAGTCAAAGACATGTTGATTATGATGAGTCAGTGTGTGAGGAGGTGGCAGAAAAATAGCGGTGACTTCATCTGGACGGCCATCACACTGATTATGTCCATAAGCCCTTGGCAGGGAGGAGAAAGGCCTGTTTAATCTTTCATTTATTGACGGTGAAGGCAAAGATCGACCCCGTCTGCTCTCTGTCAGTAACGCTCCTGGCAGGATATCACACAGGCCCACATGCTCACACCTGACAAAGCGCTCAACAGGAAAATGTTGTTTTTCTGGTAAAAAAAAAAAAAAAAAGGAATTGGAAGCCGCTTACAACTGCTGAGGGACTGAAATTTGAGGATGCAATGATGATCTGGTTTTCTGTCACCAATTAAATCCAGCTCTGAACACATTTCACTGATAAATGCCCCAAGTTGGTCAAAATTTAAATATGGTTTGAACAAAATGTTTTGGCACATTAGAAGTGTAATCAGCTACTTTTTATTCTCTTTTCAATATTTTAGCTTTACACTTTCGCTTTACATGGATGACTTTGTATATTTTTCTTTTGGTGGTTTTTGCCAGGGGACATCATCATCTAAGGTAGTGCAGCGGCCAAAAATGAGACTGTCCTCCTCCAAAACACAACCCTATAAGTTGTTCGTACAAGCAGCTTATTATGACCCACATCTACGTTACTGTTAGGTCGCGACCTCTAGTGGCTGTAATCATGATAGGAGCAAAAGCGGAAGGCAGGTGACATCGTATAAAGTGCCACAAAGTTAGCAAGGAGGCAGCCAGGAATGTGGATATGTCCAAAAACACAGGACTTTCACCCACGAGACTGCTGCTCCTGTGCTGTGTGAAACTGAAAGTCAATGTTGTTTTAAAAATGTAATGTAGAACATAGACAAAGTCATGTGACATAAATAGAAACAAATGTACTGATTTCAACCCAAGTTATGACCTTTTTTTTTTTTTAACCAAGCAGTTTTGTTGCATAAACCCAACAAAGTTTGGTGCAGCCACGACCGTTTCACATTTAACACGTGTTTAAAACTGCAGCTGCTAACAGTCATATACAATCTTAAGTACTATATTGTAGGCAAATGGACTTGCTTGAGTTTGTTGAAGATGTTCAAATGGACTGGCGTGGAGTTGCAGGCTTTAAACCTTGTGTGGGTGTGAACCCTTACAGAGTTGTTAAGGTCACATGTGAGTCGTTGACCCACCCTGCCATCATGTATGTCATGAGGGTCAGATGAGTCCAGGTGTGAATGGGTGTTAAGTCGTCCGGGGAGGGATCTCAAGACTGCATTGTAGGTGGGTGATAAGTGGTGTCATAAGCCACCTTCTCTGTTAAACAATGGTCATATAAGGTTTATTCTGCAGTTTATGTATGACATCCCTAGGGGCGCTATTTTAGGAATTGCTCTTTTGGGTTGTATTAAGACTCATTTACGCTCAATGTTGAGAAACATATATGGACACAGAATGACCCTTCTGTCCATACTCTGTGTTTATTTCGTCCAGTACCACAGGAGATCTTGGGGGCAGTATAGCGAAGCTCAATGGAACAATGGAAGTGGAATGTAGCAAACCAGTAATATAGTGAAAGCAAAACTCCTTCCACATGTCACAATGTATTTAATGGCCTCACAACCACCATCGTCTACAAAGCTGCCTCTATTAAAAGGTATTAGTACGACCTTATTCACTGTGGCCTTGTTTGTTTTTGTGTAAAACTTTTGACTCTGCCCTCTAGTGCCATCTATTGACTGTATCTTCGCCATCATAAGGGATGAATGGAAGCATAAAGGCAATGATGTTTACAAGGTTTGACACTGCTGTATTTTCATATGCTTAGGGAGTATAAATACGCCCTTAGAGGGTAGGAACAAATGACATGTGGATGTATGTGCTGAAGGACTTGATACCTTTCAAGACTGATACCTTTAGAGTTAAATGAGAACTTGGAAATGTTGACTGAATCTGAGAGGATACAAAAACAAAGACAAGTTCTTAGTTGTATTGTTAAAAAAAAGTGTCTTGGGGTCAGACAAATATTGGCCCTAATTTGGTCCAAAATCTACTGAAGTCAGGCTGTTCTCATGCCTAAACTTGTAGGTATTCCAGTGAATAGAAATGCAACAATTTGTATACAACCCATGCAATTATGTACTACTAATTCATGTATAACCCACGTAATAATAACCATTTGCACTGACGGGATAACAACCAAGAGTCAGTGTAAGGAGGAAGGTTGGGGTTGCGGATGGGTCAATCAAACACAGGACTTTTGCCCCACAAACCACATGAAATCAAGTGAATGTAGTCATTTTAAGGTACGTTGTCACCATCATTCTTTTGTAAAACCAAACTTAACTTTCCTTGCCTAAACCTGAAGACGCCCAACCATGTTTCTTTTCCAAAACCTAACCTATGTGACTTTACGTTAAGTACCTAACATTAAATTAAGCACATAACGTCATTCCTGAGGTGCTTATTCATCACATATCATATGAACTGTTGTATGAGGATATGTTACTCGTGTTTTTTAATTTGGGTGTTTCTTGATCAGCCAACTCTGTTGTCCACCTCTAGTGTTGGTGCTAAGTTGTGCTAAAATCATTTCAGTCTTGTACTGGACTTGCTGAGATCAAACAGGTATAGATTTCATAATTTCACATGCAAAACAAGCTTATTTTCCAAAAAAAAGTTGCAGTGTTCCTCTGAACATTGGTGAAGTATATTGATAATTGATCAAATTACACCCAGCAGCAGTGTGCAGCTGTTTTCAGCAAAGAAGCTCTGATAAAGCCACTGTACATTACATGTACCTGTCTGGCACCAGATAGCAAAGTTAATGACTGGCTAGTGATAAAAGTGGAACATCAGGCAACTAAAGAGCCAGATAGGAGCAGAAAGGAGAGTGAATATTGGACTTACATCCATCAGGTAGACACAAACATGACTTCAGATTAATGTTAATGTTGTTTTGTGTCTGCTGGATGTGTAGATACGGCGCTGTTTACCTACACAAATGCCATAATGACTTTAAAAAGTAATGACATGTCACAAGTGTTTGCTAGACTGCTCTTCTGTCCCCGAATGGCCTGCAAAAGAAAATCAATGAATGCAGTTTAAAAGGCTGATGTCAGGAACACATTTGAAGACAACGAACACATTCAAAGCCACTTTAACATATCAAATATCCTCTTTTACCTCCTCAACATCACCATCCAGCCAAAATGCTTGACATGTGGCCATTACAGACACCCCCACATGAAAGCTTTTATCATGTCTGTTGCTGTAGTTCTCAAGAGCCATTATTCAAACTAAAATGCAAGAAGGGAACCGTGCGCTCTTCTGTAAAAGATTGTTAATAATGAAAGCTTATGAATTTTCATACTCATCCACTCAACATACAGCGTGAAATACAATATGCCCACTCTCCATTAAATCCCCAGTACATGCAGAGGCATAATACATGAGTTTAACTTTTGATGCATTGAAAGGTCCTTTTCAAATTGCCATCAGAGCTTTTAAAGTGGTTAAGAATTAGAGCCAATGTCTGTCTTTGAGTTCTAGGATCAGCCAGATTCCCTCATTTACTGTAGACATATGCTTTACACTAAGGCTGGGCAATAATTATATGTTATATAGATATAGTGATATGAGACTAGAAATCATCTTAGATTCTGAATATTGTGATATTGTAAATGTTGTCTTTTTTCCTGGTTTTAAAGGCTGCCTCACATTTAAGTGATGCCATTTTCTGAATGTACCAGACTCCTCTAGCTGTTCTTTTATTTGTCTTTAACCCACTTAGTCATTACATCCACTTTAATTATCTCCGCCAAGGAGGTTATGTTTTCGCAGGCGTTTGTCTGTTTGTCTGCAAAATAACTCGAAAAGTTCTGAACGGATTTTGATGAAAGTTTCAGGAAAGGTTGATAAGGGACAAGGAACAGATGATAAAATTTTGGTGGTGATCGGTTGAAGCGAAGTGGATAAAATAATAAAATGGCGGGAAATCCGAGCTGCTTGGCGGAGGTCTGCACTCTTCGAGTGCTCTAGTTATTTATCTAAAATCTCATTGTGTAAATATTTTGTGGAAGCACCAGTAGTCAACCCTACAATATCACTGCAGCAGTGATAGCAAGGTATTTGGTTAAACATATTGTGGGATTTGATTTTCTCCATATTGCCTAACCCTGCTTTACACACACTATTACTAACTTCCCTTCCCATATTACTTACAGTTTCTTGCCAAAAAACAATTTTATAATGAATATGTTTATATGAATATATACATTTATAGAATGTCAGCGCAGGCCCGGACGTTTCCAGTCGCCTCTCTGTCAGCTCCGCTAAATTTGTGCTAAATTTGTGCTAAACATAAGCTAAATTTTAGCTAAATTTGTGCTCTTATGTCTGTTCTGTAAGAGTTGGTGGTGCCTTTTATGGTTGGCTTTGGACAGTGTTGGCATTTGCCTGCAAGTCACTCATCGAGATAAGGAAATCAAGATTGTTTACTCTCCTACTGACGACTTCTAATAGCTAGCCAGTTCAAAGTTTTCAAATGTAATCATCGGTAAACGTTGAGGAAAGATGGAGAAGATGAACACCAGCTGAACTGGCATCCTGCTAGCCATTGTACCGGTGTTGGAAAATAAACACATGACCTCTTTGCTGCATCACTATCCAACAGGATATCACACATTCTCACTCCGACCTTGTCACATATCGACGTTTGGTCTTGGACTCTCCACATCCAGATATGACGTGCAGGGTACTCTGGGTGCATTGGTTGTTGACGTTCTGGGACGCCGTGTCAACTTCTGCCTATTAACCCTATGGGCCTGAACGACGCATAGTGCATCCAAATTCACACCCGTTCTTCTCTGTGGATTTTCTCCGCGACCGTGCGTCACGCGTATCACGTGAAACAGCGGAACTGTAGCTTTCCGAGAAGGCCAAGCACTTGTCGGTAGTACAATATTTTCACAGCGAAAAACAATGATAAAGTTGCACTAAAATTATGTATAACAAAACTTTCATACAGCTCTGCACACACATTACTCTTGGATGGATTACTCGCCAACGCAGGCTCGCACAGAAATGCCACGCATATCACATGAAAGCGCAGGAGTAGAGCTTTCCAGGGATACCACACACACCATTGTGCTGTCATCCCATCATGCTATAAATCCAGATCAAGTGTCTACAAAATAAAAACCTGACGAATTTCTTTACAACCCATTATACAGATCTTGTTATCAGTCACTTATATAGTGAGGAATATCGTATCTTACCACGTCTTAGGCTTGCGTGTGTTTCTCCCTGTCTATCCACATTTGTAGTCCGGCTTTCAAGATGCAAATATCTCCAT
>NC_065524.1:28757995-28785733 GCF_006386435.1 Epinephelus moara
GATTTGTTTTTTTCATTGATATAAAAATTAATATAAAATACAGGCACATAGAAGGACATGGAATGATGACAAATCTGGTTAGCCCAGATTGTCCTGAAAAAAAAACAAGATATAGCATGTGTATGTAGCCTTTATAATGACTGTGATATGAGCTTAAAAGTAAAGGCAGTAAAAATACCCCAAAAACGCCTAGGGCCCAAAGGGTTAAGTGCATTGTCTTCTTTCAAAATACACTTCCGTTTTCACAGAAAATTTACTGTTTACATACAAACTAACGCACATGGTTGGGTTCAGTAAAAAAGAACAAGGTTTGGCTTTATAATTATACGGGTCACAAACATTGCTCTCGCAGGTGAAAGTCTGTGTTTGTTGGACCCATCCACCACCGCTCCCACCTAACTTGGACTTTAGATGCCTTAACTTTCATTCTTGTCCCGCTGTGTGTCCCCCTGATGCCACTGGCCACCATTAAACTATGACTAAAGAATGACTTTGTTTGTCAGTGCATGACGCCGGAAGTCACTGCCCAAGTGCCAGAATTTGATGACTTCTGGGTGAGACTGGGCTGGATATCAGGAACTGTAATATCCTTGAACTCACTGAATGTGGCTAAATCCTGGACGGCATGATTTAGCCAGGTGACTCTTTTTCTATATGCCAATCTGACAGAGCAAAGGACTCTGGTGAGAGAAGGGCAGGAGGCATGTGCTTTACGGTGAATAAGGACTAGTGTGACGGTGGAGATGAGAGGTGCTGTCCTGTTCCTGCAGGGGATCACTGCTATATGGCATTCAGAGTTGGCTGCAGAGTAACACTGCCTGTGTTTCAGAGGAGCGAGTATAAGGCCGTCTTGTTGTGGTTGGGATGTGTGGACAGTTGAATTATTGCACAACCACAAACCAGAAACCAGAAACCATTGTTGGCTCTCAACGATGTAAGAAAATGGAAAAAAGGACTAAATTAGAGTGCACAAATAACAGAGCTGATGGGATCATATTTCACTGGAGTTGTGCCTTTTATAATTCCATGTGACAAATAAATGATTGAAAATCTGTGTAAATTCAGCCCCAAAATAAAGTGGGAGTCATCTGTCACTTTCACAGTTTGCCTCTCATCATCTTTCTTCATATGCTTTTGTTTTAAAAAGCTTGATTCCATTCCTCTGACTTTTTCTTTGTTCTCATCATTCATCATCAATCATCCAAACATTTTCTGTTTCTGTTGTCCCTGTGCGTCTTTCTCTGATTTACTAATTTGCCTTTGCAAATTCTTGCTTCAGTCCCTCATTTCTTTCTTTAATTGACCTTCATCTGTCTCACCACTCAGTGTTTACCTGCTTTCATAGCATTTTTTCCCTCTGTTTTTCTACCGTTTCATTCATCTGCTGCATTGTTCACCGTCTCCCTGCACGGCTTTCTTTCACTCACACAAACCAGATCTCTGACTGTACGTGTCGCCTCTTTCTCATTCACAACATTTCATTGTCACTGTTGTTGTCCTGCTCTGTGTGGCGTATTCTTCCACACATTTTACCTCTTTTTCTTCCTGCTTTGATGTCTTCATTCTCTGTCTTGTACATAAGCCTCAACGCTCACTTACAGTCTTTTTTACTTGAAATCCATGTGTCTGTTTTTTTCTGTTTTAAGCTTGCATGCGCTAGTTTGCCATTTTGCTGCCTCTATCGCCACATTTCGTCTCTTTCCACATACTCAGAGGCCACTGTAAAATTGGTGTTTTTCTTTTTGTGTATATTCTTCTCGTCCGTGACTCATCTCTATATCCTGTTCACCTCTTCCTCATCACATGCAGCAGCCGTGGCAGTGGCTGGCGTTACGCTGAGCACAGAGGACTCTGTTAAAGGAATGATATGGTGGATTCAGTCTTGCTAATCCAATTAACTGCTGGAGTAAAAAAAAAATAAAAACAGAGGGCCTCAGGAAAGAGTCATCATTCAGATAAATTGTACTGTATCACAATGTAGGCGGGACAAAAACGATTGTAGCGTTGGGAGTGCTCTCGCTGCCACTTTCCGAAAATAATTCAAAAGTCCAAAATATATTTTCAAATATAATCTTAAATCCACCACAAGCAGCGTCTGGCCTTTGCCATTAGAAGGCTTTTCAAGCAGCGACGGGGAGTGGAAGCCTGAAGGAGTATTAAGTAAGTTTGACATGTAGACGATCCCTAAATAAATATGCCTTTGGTCAGGACTGGGAGGAATATTACACCCCAGAAACTGCTTAGGAGGCAGCAGGCATCTTCAAAGTACTTCGTAACCCCAAATTTCCAATTAAAAGGCAAACTCCTTTCATGTCTTTTTTTCTCTCCCTCTTCATGCAACGCACAGCAGAATGATGTGAAGTTGAAAGAGCTCCTCTCTGTTAGTGAGTTTCGGCTAATAATGAATGATGGAGCAATGAGTCAATAAGGAGCTTTACTTGATTTATTCAGTCAAAATTTCAATACCTTTGGTCCAAACTCACAAAGACAGACGCAGTTTGAAATGCTGATTAATTGTTGTGGACAGGAAAGAAGAGAAGACTGCGCTGTGTTTGCTGAAAGAAGACAGCGGACATGATGCAAACATGGAGCAGCACGGAATTCTCTACAGAGAAAATAACTTTGTGAAAGTCTACAGGTACACTAAGTGTCTCTTTTTCAAGCTTATTATGAGATTACTGGTCTTTACTGTCAAACCTTTGGAATAATGTAACACCTGCAGTGCTCTGATTACTGGTGGTTTGCTCCTTTCCAGCTGCATCAAATCAACTACAGTGACGAATCATGAAAAAGATTTCCAGGAACGTTTTGTTGTTGACTTTCCCATACTATAAACCTCTTTTTCTATAGATCCAAGCTCCCCTAAAGGTTTACTCATCCTTCTAATATGTATCCTCCTTATTAATACTGATCCTCCCTGTAATGCTTATGCAAAGACAAGAGAGGCCAACATCACAAACACAAATGGCACGCACACTGCAACTCTGATGCATCTGCTCAATAAATACAGCAAATGAAATAAGGAAAGAATGTGTCACACCTGAAAACAACCCAGTCGCCAGAATAAATAACGCCATTTTCTGCAAGCAGATAGATTACATTTGTATTTTATTATGTAGGGGAAAACGCAAAAATGTTTCTTGGTAAACATGGTCATGTTTAGGGCCCCAAAACCACATGGTTATAGTTAGGAAAAGATCCATGTTTTGGCTTGCACTACCCACTTTAGTCGCACAATCCCTGCTGGAAACACAGTGATGTCTCGGTAAAAACACAACCACTTTTTGTGCCACTATCTTTGGCGGAAAAACAGTAACAGGTCGCTAAAAAGCACCTGTGTTTGGTGGCTAGAAAGACTCCGGGAAAAACAGCAATGACGTGCTAAAAAAACGGTCTTGTTCTTTGTTGGTCTCTATCTTGGCAGGCGTCTCGTCTAGATGTACCGTCATCACCATCCCCTTCACCTCCTGATGACAAAGTCAGCTTATATATCACGTCACTAGTGCTGTACTCAAGTTAGAATTATTTTAGTCAAATCAGATTTGGCTTTTCAATACATATATACGACTATTCATTCCGTTTCTTCTAGATATAGTTTGAGAGTTTGAACAGGGATCAGCAGGACGTTTAGTGTGACAGTGACATTCATGTAATATGGTAAACAAGCTAACTATGCTAACAATGGATCAGAAATGTGCAACAACTTTATTTTGATGACACTAGATGTCAAACAGAAGACTGAGACTGTATCGTATTAAGTTACTGTGAGCTGTAAAGTCACCACTTCTAAGCAGAGGGCCGACACAGAGGCTTCTGTGTATGCAGTTGTACCGAAGAGCAGCGAGAAAGTGTGGAGCGCTCACTCTGCAGCCGAATCGGAGGACTCAACATCCCAAGAAGTAAACTGCACACTGATTGGTTGAAAAAAAAATGCTTGACTTGAAGAAATCTTAGTTGACTGAAGGGTTTCTGGCAAATGATTCAAATCTCCGACCTTCAAGGGGCAGCCTCTAAGAAATGTTGATATCATATGTATGATACAAATGTAATCCATGATTTGCAGAAACACAAAATGCCAACATTTTCTTTTGGCAACTAGATGCTGAAAACAGCAACAAAAGCTGCAGTAAATCCAGCCCAGGATGAACACAGGAAACACACAACATTGGCTGTCTGGGCCCACCAGACCTAAACCGGTCAGAGGTCATACAGTAGACCTGGAGTCGGTGGACGGCCATTGGAAGATCAAAGAGCTCATTCACACCTGAGGCCATCGGGACCATCCTTTAAAGCCTAGTTCACATTACACGATTTTCACCGCGATTTTGACGTCGCAGAGGATCTTGAGAGCCACCTTGGGTCGGAGGTGAGTCGGCAGGTAGTCTGCCAAGATGAGTCCTCATGTGTGAACAAGCCTACGAGCAAGTCGCTCCATCGTCTGCGACTGGGACTGGATATCTGGCATGCTAGAAAACTGGAGAAGTCTGACACGACTGACAAAGAGCATCAGCCAATGAGAGGCGGGATACATCCCACGTCAGCTCGCAGGAGGATGGAAGAAATGTGAGGAGGACAAGCCGCATTGTTGCCAGGTCTGCTTATCAGCCGCGACTTTGGGCTTGGTTTTATGTAAAGTGGAGTTGCTTATTTGGGCTTGCTGTCTAAACGTCACCTTTCTCTATACATATATCAGTCTAATAAGTTAAATGCATGATAAGTCGCTTCTTTTGGGCTTGTTTCCATAGCCCTGGTTGCTTGTTTCTCTCCCAAGATCTGGCAACACTGACAAGATGGCAAGCAACAACAACAATGGCTGCGTCCACAGGATCACGGGGAACACGTTGTGTTTGGACCCAGGCCCTGGAGGCAGATCTGATTCAACTCCGGGAAGAATATCCATGCCTTCACGATGTGTCGTCTCCAAGTTTGGTGACGTCACCGCGTTATCTGGGGCTCTGTCGGCGAGGGTTTGGTGGGGAAATCTTGTGGTGTGCAGGTCGTAATGCAGTTGGCGAGACTCCCGCTGACAGAAACACACGTCGCCAGGTATGAACACTCAAAAGATTACGATAGTCTCTGCGATGCAAAATCAGGGTGAAAATCGTGTAATGTGAACTAGGCTTAAGAGTGACAGGAGCTACAATCTCCCACATATACGACCACTAGTATCACATAATTGAAGGACCACATCAGGGTATGAACCAAAAGCCAGTTAAATTCTCTTCACCATATGTCAAATGTTGAGTTTTGGGAATGCTAAAAACTGCAGCATGCTCTTTTGTGTTTTATTAATCACCTCAGAATGTACATCATCTTGATCTGACCCTCTGGCTGGGAACCTCAGCTCTATTCTTCATTTCAACACTGCCATAAACAATATTCTGAGCACTGCGGTGGCTGTAATTGTCTCACCTTTCTTTTCCAAAATCCTCATTTACATATGAACAGACCTTCAAATACCTCCAAACAAATCATGTGTGATTACCTGCCTCTCTGCTGGATGGAGGCTTCCGCAAAGAGACTCATGAGGAGGAGGAGAAGGAGCTTTTAATGACCATCGTTTTATGTTTTCTTTTGTGCAGCTCTCACTTGCTCATTAGTAGCGATATTCAAAATATGAACTCACACTCACAGTGAGTTCCACTAAGAGATGTGAACACATCAGACCAAAATATCACAGCGATGATGAGATGCAGATTGGAGCAAAACTGTCTAATGTAGAGTTTGTTGAGTGTGTGATTCTGAGCTCGGGGAACATTTGACTAAATATAGACTATATGGCCAAAGTGCTTGCACTGCCAGCCCGACGTAATCATCCCAACATCAGTGCTGGATCTCACTAATGCTCTTGTGTCTGAATGGGAGCAATTCTCAGCAGTTAGCTTCCAAAATCTGTTTGGAGAGCCTGAAGCCAGAAAACAGAGTTTTGTGATGACATTTCAACAATCAAAAATGGGTGTACGGCTCGAGTGTCCACATACTTTCATGTACAATGAACTGTAGGATTCGCTCGGGTGTATGATGGGCTCTGGATTCTTTGCCCAAATATATCTCCTTGAACTTGTCTTGCCCTTGAAGATGATCCTATTTCCAGAATACAAAAGCTCAACCCAAAAATTCATTTCTGGAACAAGACCAAAAGAATAGCAGCATCCCTCCCCCTCTTTTCTATCTATGTCCATCTTTCCTCCTTCCCCGCTTCTTTTCTCACATTTCCACTCTCTCCCAAAAAGCTGTCTCTGCTATATACCTACAAGCTCTATATAACACTCTCCTTCAGCATACACTCTCTGTCTCTCTCTTTCTCTCTGTGGGAAAATGGATTTGAGGCTTTTCATTCTTTTATGAAGGAATGTGTTATGAAACGTGCTCATCTGTATCGCTCATCCATGATAGATGCGTCACAGCTTGAGTTTGTTTGCAATTCATCAGATCAAATCAAACAAAACAGAACAGGAAATATACAAAACTGCAGCAGTCCTTTTTTCCTGTCTGTGTGCATCCAGAGTCTGTTTACTTCCTCTCACCGCAAACAAAAGACTCCCCTGGATGCCATTAGCATTACTTACCACTACACAATTACATATTAGCATTTAACTAGTATTTATTTCCACCATTTGTTAGTGCACATTAGTTATCAATTTCAAGACACAATTTAAAATGTCACCCACGCACTGTCAAATCTTATTAAAGTCAATTTGAACATTCACACATGGAAGAATTAAATTAGCTGCTAAGAATTGGCAGAAAGAAGAATCACTAACGGAAAGAAACATAATTCTGCCAAAGTTATGTTTTTAATCAACATAATTAGATTTTTTTTTTTAATGAACGCATCATCATTATATTTTATTTATGTCCTACAATATCCACTGGTGGCAACTAAGGTATAATTAATGTGTTTTATGTTTATGTCAAGGCAACATTAAAATTATAATTTATAAGATTTTATGAGATCAAACCACATTTTTGATCCTGTCTTTGGTCAGCTTTTTTCTAAAATAGAAATTCAGTGTAAATATATTCAGTACCACTCTCTGTATAGCAGTTTTTTATTGTCAGCGGCAGAGTTGGCCTCTCCTGTTATGTGTCCCATTTGACTTGACAAACAAGAGGGATTCACAGGAAATGATGCATCATGTGTCTGTAATTTTACCTCATTAAAATCAGCCTAACTGTTCATTCTCCTACAGACATATCAGAGATGGATTAAGTAACATGCAAATTAATTTCCACAAACATATCTACATCTTTGTCTGCAGGCAACAGGACAACATTTTAGCATCGGAGAGATTCTGGTTTTGATTTTATTTATTTATTTAACCTTTATTCAACCAGGAAGTCCCACTGAGACTGAAAATCACTTTTACAAGAGAGACCTAGCCGAGATAGCAGCCAATCAGAGCACATTTAAAATGCAACAAATACAACATATAATACAAAAATCAACAATAAAACAGCAACTATTCAAACACAGTGGCCTCTCAAGAAAAACAAGCACGTTTCTGTCACCACATTTTTTATGATGCCCTTAAAGCCACAGTGTGTAGGAATTTCTCCCATCTAACGTTGAAATCATATATTGCATTCAAATGGATAGCGCACTCTAGCGCCTCACTGTTTCAAACGCGTATTGCAACAATGGTAGCTGCTGTGTACCAAAAAGCTATGATAACATTGATGAAACCATGTCAGCCGATACTTCATGGAGTATTCATTCAGGCTCCTACACAGACACACGCGACACGAGTTGACAAACCCCCTCCTCACCATGCTGGCTGTGTTTACAGCGTAGGACTGTTGGGGCGGGTGTAAATCAAAACAAACCAATCACGTCTTGTTTTTTGACAACTGACAAGTGGCTCAACCTCACACACCTCACCCCCCTCCTCAAATCACTGTGCCGCTGACAGCGGTGCTGGCCTGTGATTGCACAGGCCAGCACCAGCACCAGCACCTTTCTCCTTCAGCAGCTCTTTCCACCTGGGAAAGGCTACCCTGATGTTGGCCCTCATTTTTGAATTCGCCGGTCACGTTGCCTTTTTGATTCCCTTTTGCGCTTTCTTGGCGACGAGGATTCCGCCTCCCGTGATGCTGCATATGCATGATCCTGCATTATACTCAAAGAGTGGGACTTTGTTATGTTGCAGTAGTGCCAGGGTAGTAGCGAAGCGCCTCTTGCTCCTCTCCTTTGGCTTCTCAGTCACACAGGGCTGGCCTGGCTCTCAACGAAAACCCAGAAGGCGGTGCTGTATGTCCCTCGCTGGCGGATGTATTTTCAAGATGGTGAAATGCTATGGAACCCCCAGAAGACCTACCCGCCCAATGTACAAACAAGTCCGAAATTCTCCTTTTAGGAGAATAAGTCAGATTATTGGTGGAGGTAATAGTACACCAGTGATGACATATTTATGAATGCAGACATCAATTTTTGCCAATAAACAGCTGAAAATGCTAGACAATGTCCCTTTAAGTGTTTCTAAATTTTTGATTTGTAGTCTTAAGTAGCATTGCCCAATTGGGTTTGAGCAGACAGGTCTGTGCAGAGGACACACTGATCAAAACACAATCTTGGAATACATCTGTTATCTTCTGACAGCAATTTAGCTGTTTATTAGCTTTTGAAAATGTCGCTAATTTTAGCCAAAACTGGGCGCATGGAATAGGAAGTCTTGGCCGAGCTACTTGTTACTCCGGATCTCCCGAAACAGGCTGTTCTCATAAACTGTTTATATGTTTTCCTACGTAAAATAATGCACCCAAATTATCACATATCTCAGGTATTTTGAAAGGCTGTGACAGGAGTCACACAACCATGTGAACTCCAGCCATTTTAGGGTATGTCGTCACCATGTTTCTTTACCTAAACCTAACTAAGGTAACTTTATTGCCTAAACCTAACCTCAATGACTTTACGTTAACATAACTGTGCACTGATGACATAACGTTGTTTGTGGGGTGGTCATTTGTATGATTTGTATGAACTGTTGTATCTGCATTTCTGTAGGGTATCATAGGAACTGTTTTATGAGGACACATTGCCTGAAATGTTGGCCTTTGCCCCGAGTTGTGTCCTGAGATTGCATGCAAATGAAACACTCTACTGCTGGTGGCTTTTATTGTGAACCATCCAAAGGAAAGGCACTGTTCTTGTCATTACTGTTGGTAGTGACAGCATTCATTCATCAAAAATGCATCTGCAAAACAACATGATGGTTATTTTTGTCATTTTCTGAAATGGGATCAGTTTCAAATACTGCAGGGAGAGACTGTACAAGAAAGTGCAGCCACAGTAAGCTGTTATATGAAGAGCTGCAACTCAACAGCAAGGTAGTCTTTTCATCATGCTCTGCTGTTGTACAGAGACTCACTCGCACTGTGTGCAGCTGAATCTGCAGTTTCTGTTACTCGTGGCTGACTTCTTAATTAAAATGACATGAGTCTGTTTGGTTGCTCCTCTGTTGGATTTCTGACAACAGAGTGTGCATTTTGCTGCCGGACCAGGGGTATTAAACCACAAATGCTGTTACCATAGTAACCGCACGTGTTGACAAATCAACCATGACTGAAATCTGAAGGATTACAACTTTAAGGCTGAGTAAATCTGCTGGCCTCAGTGAAATGTTTAAAGGTGTTAATGAAGACAAAAGACAGCATGTGTTTATTAATTTTAAGCATAATGGTGATCTGTCCTCAACCTTAACTAGAGTGTTTTAGTTGCAAATCCAACCACATGGCAGATACAGACCCTGGTACCCAATGACAACATGCACTTTGCGCCATCCTTCAGCAACGTACTGCTTTCTGTACTGCAATCATGTTTCCTCCAACACATATAAAGCAAAGACTATTAGTAATATATAAACTTTTTATGAGACAGTTGATCCGTGATGGTTGCTGCTTGGCTGTTACACCTCTCTATTCCTTTCATGCTAACGAGATGACCTTACTTTGTCACAAGAAGAAGCTGAAAGATTTCTCCAATGGGGACACAGTCCTCCTCATCATCGTCCCACAGGGGCATGGTAGGAAATGCCAATATGCTAACAAGACAGCTGTCATCATGTGATGTGTCACTTTGTCATTTTTATTATCATCGCGTCCTTGACAAAAGAAAATTACTCACATAAAATCAATTTTTCCTGACAAGTGCAGGTTAGCACATCACACTCAGCACACTTCATCTCTCCTCATGATAAAGATATTTCTTTTACAGCACACAGCTTCTTTATAAGTCCTCAAAACTAAATGACATGGCAGCTCGTTTGTCAGTTCTTTTCAGAAACTACCTGTGTGACTGTTCCAAAACAAAAAAAGTTCTTGAGTAAAACTCAGTTAAGACTTGGGACAGATTGCAAACATGTTTTAAAGAAGCCAGTGTTGACTGTTGGATGGAGACAGGACATGAAACCTCAGGGAGAGATGTGAGATGTGAGGAAGAGATGTGGGGAGAGAAGAAACAAGGAAATATGACTTTAGAGAAATTACATCTTCTCCTCTGAAGCGTGACGGCGGCAGCTGATTACAGGTGGATCAGCTGTCAGTAGGCTTTATAGGCTTTATGAACAATTATAGAAACTTGTAATGGAGTTTGTGTCTGCACACTCTAGTGTAGATGACCTGACATAAGCTTATTTTTCTGACGTGACTTCAGCTAAAGGATCCAGCATGATTCTGGCCAAATTTGGTTATGTGAGGAGAAGCAATTGCTCTCAGAACTGGTTGTCTGAATACCAGGAAAACAGCAGCTTAAGTGACAGGAAACACCTTTTAATGTGTATTGGAAAGCTGTAAGTGTGTCAACTGACACTGCTTGTTTGTCACACACTATAAATTGTCATGATGTACTAGTTCTTTGGGCTTTCTCAGGAGTAAACCCTCAAATATCCAGTGCCATGTTTACATAATGTGTATTACTTGCTGACAGACAGGTCTCTCATTGGTGGAGAAAATAAAAGATCATGAAGAGAAACATCTTTCTCATAAATTAATAAATTAGTTTATGATGGTGACTGAGTTTAATCTCTTATCTGTCTTCCTGCTGGTATCAAACTCCAGTGATGTTGGGAAGTATCAGATCAGTCCGATCAGCTTCAGCACTGCGCTGTCCAATCAATAACTGATCTCCAATCAACGGGGTACGTCGGTTAGTAAAAGACTTCCGCAAAGAATGCACTCGAGTATCCATGCCTCCTCTTTCCTCTACTCCTACGAACACATTTAATGAATTGGGACATCCTATAAGATGGCGAGTCTGATTTCCAGGTCAAGTGATCGAGGATGGAGGAGTCGAGGAGGGATATTGGGATGAACCCCAAGTCTCTTTTATGAAGATCACACACTGTGTAAGTCAAATCACCCACATGTCCTCGCCATACTACTTTTCCTTTGCACCTGAGAGTCATAATTCACCCAACCACAAGATGTCGCTTGTCAGGCAGACATAAACAGGTTGGTTTAAGAGTGTGAACAAATAACAAATGCTGCCTTGTTTTCTGGCGTCATCTCTCAGCCATCCATTTTTTTCTCTCTCCAGCCAGAGTGGCCCCACCCCTCTCACTTTCTTGATCTTTGATCTTTTTTTCCATCATTGATGCCAACGCCTGTTGCTTACACGCATCCAAGCTTTGTTTCTGCATCACTGGTTGCCATTGACCATCTGGTGTCAACCAATTACACATGAGTCAATACCCCTGGACATTCCTGCAATGCCCATTTTACCTTTGAAATATAACATAAATGTAAAAGCCAGCCAAATGGGGGCATTAAGTGGCCTTCACTTAAACATTTATTGTTGTTTTTAATTCTTAGGAAGACAGCCATAGTCACAGAGCTCATAACATACAAAACAAATAACTATGACCAATAAAGATACACTGTATATGCATTTACTTTGAACAACAAAACTTGAAATAGCTTAACCCTGCCTCCTGTCTTTGTCATGTTTTGTCTTCATTGAATGTGTTTTTAATGTGATCTTGGGTTTAGCCTTAACATATAAAATGTATCATTAATCTCCTTTTATGTGGCCTTATTGATTTCCCTGCTATTCGTTTTATTTCCTGAGCTCTACGTGCATCCATAAAATAAGTAATTTCACCTGGAATCCAAAGAACATTAGGTAGGAAAGAAAAATAATTACCTGAGGGGATGCAACTCTAATGGTGCAGAGGCAAGACGGCACTATACACTGCCTTTTCTACGAGATATATGTGCTGTCTGTCTGTGGCTTATTTTAGCAGCATTTTCCCAATGTGGTTCTTATGCAGTGAACTATTGATTGAGGATATGTTCCTGTGTAAAGGGGTTTCACACTTAACATTATGTAAGAAGGTTGGTTTTAACATGCTGTCTCCTGCTATTGCTGTTACCACCTACACAAAAAACCCACAGCTGAATGCAACAAGTTCATACTCCTCCTTTGGAGGCTGTCAAAGGACATTCTGGGAAATGTAGGAAAGTAAAAGCAGGAGAGAAAGTCAGTGGGTACAAAAGGAAAAGGGAGTTTAAAGTATATTTAAAAAGAAAGCAGACAGAATCACCTAGAATGCATTAAAACAAGGGATGATTTTGGGTTGCAGTTGCTGGCACAACTTAAGGCCTCTGCTGCCACATTAATTACTTTTTCTCTGTTGGACACATACCTAAGTTGAAAGCCTTGTCAGATCTGAGAGAGGATTAAACAAAAATGATGTTTTTATGTGACGTTCAGGGTCATATTCTGTAAACCTTACACCACGAATTGAAAATCCGCTTTACAAATTCCTCTTCTAGCGTGTCCTTGAGAATTTCTTTTTTTAATCGATTTTAAAAGGAAACAGACGAAAGTTGTTATTTGCCTCTTGGGGTAAAATGTTTCGGACGTCCTGCTGTTCATCATAATTCATGTCAAAGGCCAGCAGCACCAGGCTGTGCTTCAAATCTTTATATCAGGGCGAAAGAAATAAAAAACAACCATCAGTGTAACTTTGAGCAAAGGCTGTAAAGAAGACCATCACTTTTTTCAAGCTAGATGTAAATAAAGATCGGTAACACAGCTCAGGCACTTCAGACTGGTTGTGCTCAGCAGCTGTGAGGTGTGAATTATCTACATGAATGTAAAAAGAGCACAGTGTTCTGTCAGTCTTCCCCTGATTAAAAATAAAAACAGTTGTTTCTTTTTACTTCAAACTAATATCTCTTCACTTTGACGGTAACACTGGTGACCATACTTCCTCTCACTGCCCTTTTGATTCTTTCCCTCTTTGAGATTTTGTTATTTTAATGACTGAGGGACTGACTGACAGACGCTGTTACATAACCACGACGATGCTCTACTTTACGCGACTGTCAAAGTCTGCGGTAGAGTGGTATATATATTGAATTACCATTTCAGAGCTTCCTGGTTCTAATTTAAGGAGCTGCGGAAAATAACAAATCTGAATGAGGGTGTTTCCTTCTGATATTCAAATGTACAAGATATTTTTTTTTTTTTTTGGGTTTGTTTGTGACACAGTGAGAATAACAATTTTTCAGAGTGTCGTGATGCTGTTTGAAATCAAAGCTGGTCATTTCAAGTGCTTTAGGACAATTATAATATCGACAAAAGCAGTGGTTTTTAGAACAAGAAAGAAAATAGATGCTGTACTTTTTATTTTATTATGTGATACAAATGTGCTGGAAACAACAAACTACAACTGTAACCCTACTCAGAATTATGTTAGTTGAATAGGATTTTGGTGTTTAATATGAGTTTGAGTTTGAGTTTGCTTAAGGCCTTTACACACTCTGTTTTTTTTGTCTGAAATTATTGCACATCAAAAAATAAATACGACCTCATGTTGTGTCACGTTTGCACACTAACTCTGAAACTTTGCCATCATTAAAGTTTTGGAACAAGTTCAATTTCCACTTTTTTTCTGCATCCCTCAAAGCTTTTAGGGAGCTCTTTGACCAGGAGGCAGTGAAGAAAGTGTGGCAGCACGACACATCCGCAACAAGAGAGAGGAATAGGTCGCATGGTACCATTTCAAAACTCAGATAGCCTACTTTCAACAAGTCTGATAGTAATAATAAAGTGGAAGATGATGACACAGACAGAGAGAGGGTGACAGCTCAGCCCCTTCGACTGCGGTGCCAAATGCAAGTCGCGGGCAGAGAGTGGTGACAGACACGGAGGAAACTCCAGAGGAGAGAAGCAGAGGAGCAAAAGTGACATTACAATTTGTCTCCTACTGCGAATTTCCATCAAATAGAACAATAAAATGTGTCTGAGGAGGTTTCTGTGCATAAAGATTTTTTTTAGATGACAGATTAAAAAAACATACAAAAAACAGACTCAGTGTGCAAACACCTTTACTCTTACTCATTCATTCATTCACTTTCCATAACTGCTTATCCTGTTGGGTGTTGACGGGGGTTCTGGAGCCTTTCCCAGCTGACGTTGGGCGAGAAGTGTCGTACACCCTGGACAGGTCGCCAGACTATCACAGGGCTGACACATAAGCCCTTTTTAAATAGTAATTGTGCAAATTTGCAGGAAAGCCCAATCAGACTTCTTTCAGCATTGGCAGTGTAAAAACAAAATCAGAGAGTGCAGCGAAACCTACCTACTTTTGTTTATACAGAATGTGCCTTTTTCGGGGCAATGGGGGGCGTGAGCAAGTAACAAAACGTGTAGCTCAGCGTGTGGCGTAAACAGTGACGTGGGAGGGAAGCCGCAGCTGGTCAGTCCATTGCCAATTCTCTCATAAGTCGGCCCGTTCTTCACCGTCCCCGTCATCTGAAGGTTAATGGCCTCTTTGTTTGCGAGTTCCACAATTCCTTGTCTCCCCAGTTGCTCATGTTTACAGTGTCTGTCAGGTTTGCGTTTATCTCTTGCTACTAGCTGCTCGCTAATTCCTGCTATCAGCTGTTTCCTGTCCACCGCCAGTTGGTCGCACGTGCGGCGTCATCAACAGCTCCTCCCACAAGTCTTCAACAGCCCCTCCCATGGCGGAAGGGCGCCTTGTTCTTTTTAACCCAAAAAGGTTCCGCCAATATGTTTACCTGTACGAGGCGGGAAATTGGGCACCTCGGATCAACTCGCCAATCCGGCTCTGTGTGTCTAAACGCTCGCAGCTTGCCGGCAAAACGGCCCAACATTCGCCGAAAATCTGGCAGTGTAAAAGGGGCTACAGAGACAGACAACCATTCACACTCACATTCACACCTATGGCAAATTTAGAGTCACCAATTATCCTGCATGGAAGGAAGGTAGAGCACCCGAAGGAGGCCCACGCTGATGTGCTCTTAACTTCCAAGACTCTATATAAGGTTTGGAGGAGCATGTTACCTCATGAAGTTAACTAGTTCTTGTGTCTGTCTAGGACTTGGAAATTGGGAAAAGTGTTCTCACATAAACATGTCATCCCTTTGATTAGCATGTCTTGTTAAGTATTTGAGGTGAGAGGAAAGATTTGTTTTGTAGTCATTTCAATTTTATGGATAGTAGTTGTATAGGAAGGCTTTGGCCTGGAGTGTTATTGTTGATGCTGCCTGTGGGACACATGAAAATATCTTTCAGAAAACCTTTCCTGGGATGACACTAAAGTTTTGTAAGACAGCACCAAGTTTTTCTCCCATCTAAAATATAGTTTGCACACAGTCCCTTATTGGGCTCCAATTTATAGATTTTTTAGTTTTGTTTTGTTTTTTGAGAGGCAAAAAGATATCACTGCTCTCTCCAACAGTTTGGTTTGTTAGTGCCACAACATAAAGCTTCTGCTAAAGTTGGAGTGAGTTTGTTCTTTCCAAATCCTTCCGGAGAGAGACAGCTTTCTCAACAAAAATCCTCTCTGCTCACACTGATAGCTTTGAGTATGAAACATCACAGACCTCCAGAGAGGAAAACAAATGCATAGCAGCAGTATGCTGATGAAGCTTACAGATTTTTGGGGTATTACAGTCTTTAAATTACATTTTTTTACAGTGTTTTCCCTCCAGTCTCTCCAGCATCCTCCGTCTTTTCTCCTCTGCCCTTCTCTCTCCTCCTACCTCCATTCACCCCCCCTGCAACATCACTCTCCGCTCTTATGTAATCAAGTGAACCACATGTGTTGGCTGAGCTTATTTACCTCCCCAGTGGCTCACCTCTTTGAAACACACACACACGCACACACACAAACAAATACATAAATGCAAATGTGGATATACTGAAATTCCTGCATAAAAACAGATACAACAAGTCTCACATGAATGCATGAATGCATGAATGCTATAAATGCACGTACACAAACACACAGGCACACACACACCCCGCAGAGTGGCCAGCTGTCCAGCGTCTTTGCACCCAACACTTTCTGCCTGAGCTGTCAGGTCACATGACCAGCGGCCATCGCTAAGAGACGTAAAGCACAGCATCCTTCATGAATTAATTATGGCCAAAAATAGCAGAGGCAGAAGTCTTTGTTGTTGCAGACGAGTGTGTGAGGCTGTGTGTGTGTACATATGTGTGTGTGAGAGAGACAGAAAAAGACAGATTCTGGGTCAATGAGAATAATTATTAAGATTTGACTTCAGGGTTTTAGGGATTGAATGAGTCTGCTTTATGCAAATGTCCTCATAATTAGAACAACACAAGGAAAGCGCTACCGTCAAGTCTGCGTGTGTGAGTGTGTGCATGTGTGTGTGTGTTTGTGTGTGTGTGACAGAGAGTGACGCAGATGCAACACAATGTGACAGTAACAAAGATAACACGGGACCAACACGGCTGTGACATGATCACAACACGGCTCGGTCACGTCTCGGGGTTTGTTCTGTCGTTGTCACATAAATGTTTCAGCGGCGCTGCTGTGGGATCACATGTTGCCATAACAGTGTGCGGAGGCACAGTCCAGCATGTCCACTGCTGCCCCCGTTGACAAAAAAAAAAAGATAGTGTGCTGAAAAATAAGAGCTGATTTTCTTTTTTCTAGTTGTCAACGAACAGTATGAAAGGACTAAGAAACAAACAATAAGTTGATCCTCAAAGTATTGTGTGTGTATCAAAGCCTGATGTATCTCCTCCCTCTGTCCACTGTGTCCAAAAACTATTACAAACACATCAGTGGGCCTCACTGTTGCACTGGCTGACATGTACCTTCATCACCATGAACACAAACACTGTAGTTTACTTTGACTCAAGCCCACAAACACCGTCCCGCTGCCCCAAATACTCACTCGAGCACCAAATGTGGATTAATCTGTCCCTAACAGATTTACTACTTCTTCCTGTTTGAGGAACACTGGCCAAAAACTACAGCACCCAGCTGTCATGGGAGATTACCAAGCCTTTTTTATTTTAAAAATGAGACTATGGCCCAATCCCATTTCTTATTTTTACCCCTTATGTGAGCTGTTTGTGGAGTTTTACGTCCTCAGTAGAAAACAATGAGCTTGAGGCTGAGTGCCACAGACAGGGCAGGGAACTTGGACAGTATTGAGATCTGGGTGTTGGAGCTGACACTGGGGTGTTTGTGCTATATTTTTGACAATAACAAAAATATAGAATAATGCTAACCTTACAGTATCCTCCGAAGAAAACATAAAGTACTGGTGGTTTGTTTTGTTTTACCACAAATCCTGTATAATTTACAGTTCATCCATCAGTGCTTATCACTGATTTTCCAGGTGAAAACAGTACAAGAGACATGCACATCCCAACGTCCAGTGGAGTGGGTGTTGGACCAAAGAAACGTCTGGCAAAGTAAAAAACACCATGCTCCTTAAACATTAACTGTTCTGGATACGTACACCAATCAGCCAAAACATTCAAACCACTGACAGGTGAAGTGAATAACTTTGATTATTTTGTTCCAATGCACTGTTCTGCTGGGAAACCTTTGGTTCTGGCATTCATGTGGATACCACCTGACATGTTCCAGGTTCTGGCATTCATGTGGATACCACCTGACATGTTCCACCCACTCAAACACCGTTGCAGACCGAGTACCCCCCCCCCCCATGGCAACACCGTTGCAGACCGAGTACCCCCCCCCCCCATGGCAACAGTACTCCCCAATGGCAGAAAAAAAGCAGCATGCCACACTACAAAAACTGTTTAGAAATGTCCTGTGGAGCGTGACAAAAAGATCAAGGTGTCGACCTGGCTTCTAAATTTCCCAGGTCCCAATCTACTCAAGGATTCTTCTGATGTGCCGGTACCCCAGGTGTACCCCTAATCCAAGGTGGGGCCTCCTTGGATCAGACGTGGCTCTGACCTGTCGAGGTATGGACACAGGATCTGTGGTGTCTGGCACCAGTGCGTTGGCGGCAGATCCATTTAGTCCAGTGGGTTGTGAGGTGGGTGGAACATGTCAGGTGGTATCCACATGAATGCCAGGACCAAAGGTTTCCCAGCAGAACAATGCACTGGAACAAAATAATCAAAGTTGTTCACTCCACCTGTCAGTGGTTTGAATGTTTTGGCTGATGGGTGTATATTGGGCACTTTGGCCGCTAAAGGTCTCAAGGAGGAATTTGACATTAGACTATTTTTGTAATCCTGTAATTCTATACTCTGTCATGTCTGTCATGGAGCTCACATTAACATTGTCGGTTCAGCTAACAGCATATATAAATAGAATGCCTGTATTGAAGTGCCACATCTGATCGGTGCACATTAGCATACCCATACCCACACACACTTGAGAAGCAACATATAAAATCATATAAAAACATATAAAATCAAAGATCTCTTAAATATATATTGTACTTTCATGTCTTTCTAACTGGTGTTACATATCCACTATAAATTAGCGGAATTTAATATTTTAAATTATGAGTCTTTGTGGTAATAATACTAACTATTAGGGGTACATGATTAGTATATTTGTACATTTGTATATATGTGTTCTTTCTTCATGTACCTTTATTTTAATGTGTAGCCTGACTGTTTGTATATATGCTCACACTGTAGTGCATTTTAATTTTGTAATATTATTTATCAATATGTGGAATATGAAATGTGAACATGCTGGTATTTTCCCCTAATGTGTTTTTCAAAAGTAGCTTCGGTACGATATTGGGGCACACAGGTACATATATATGTGTATATATTTTCTTGGTTTTATTTTTACTATGAATATGGGCTATAGGTGTGGCAGATCACATGACGCAGTACGGGTATTTAAGATGGCGACTTTCTGTCATGTATCAGAAGCCTGACGGAGAGCTGTGTGGCTCAAAACGTCACTCTGCATTAAATCTTTGTAAACAGGAGCTACTTGGTGCGCTGACTTATTTGTTTTTTACTTCTGTCCAGGCAGTCACTGGCTTAAGTTCATTTTAGCAGCATTTACTTGAAGTTAAATGAAACATTATGTTATTTTCAAGTTATATTTACTGAGTTCACTTAAGTTAAAGCTAAAAAAACACCTGAGACTTTCAGCTAAGATTATTTTGTCAATCCATTACTTCCAAAGTCGATAGTGAACAGTCACCTTCAGTATGTTTTTCATTCTTGTTTTTGTGCTTGTGAGTTGCAAAACTCCTATAAACTTGTTTTTGTCTTGTCATTCTTCCTTTGAAGGAAGAGGATTGACTGCGAAAGTGATTTTACCAATTATACAACACAGCAGAAACAAAATTGCATTGGCTCTTTTGTGTAAAAACACATTATAAGTATTTGCTTCACAGAGTTAGGATTCAGGAAATTTATTGTATCCAAAAAATGACGTTTTCCATTGATCGAAAAATAATGTGTGCACATTTTTCTCTGAGTAATCTTGACTTCTCACACGAGTCAAATATTTTTCTGAATATGAAAATTCATGTAATGATCTAGTTTTCGTGGGATCATCAGAAAGAGCTCATAAAGAGCCTCCAAATAATTCTAAATGCATCAAAGCCTCACATCACATTGACATCATTATTATCATCTCCAGATTTTTATGTCACCTTGGTTGGAGAGAAGATTCTCTATCAGCTGCCCTTTGCATTTCCTCAGTATTCAGACAGGATGATGGGAGGGACACCGAGCTGCTGTGTTCTGTAAATAATAGATGCTGCCTCTGTTGTTTGTTCCTAACGGATGGCCCGCAGACAACTTTCATTAATGCTCCATGTCTGCCCAAACATGTTTGTATCACATCTTTGGGATTTTTTGAAACATAAATCCCGCAGAGTTTCTGAGCTCACACAGGCTTTAGTTTTATATTGGAGCAGTGCAGTGATGTAGAGGTGTAAGATCAAGCTTACCCTCAAGGTCACATCCTCCCACACGACGATATGTCTTCTGTGAGTTTTTTTACTGCACGTATCTTTTATTTTAATCGAGGCCGTAACCTTAAACAAGCCTTCGTGAACATGTTGTTATTGAATCCATTTTTTACAAAAGCTTTCAAGACACAGGTGTCCACTTTTTGTTATTATTGAAGAAATTTTTATTGTTATTGAAGAAATATGTGAAACACACAGCCTCAGTGACCTGCGCTCTGCCACTTCCAATTTTCAATGTGTTCGCATGATTTATGATCAAAAGGACTGGGTGAAGTGAAATATGAACAGGAAGCTGTGCTCACCATGAACCTCTCTGCCAATCACATCACTCATATTTAAAGCTGAACCAATCACAATAGCTCATGATGAAACTGGATCACTGAACAGAGAGGAGAGACTTTAGGTAAGAAAGTCAAAGAGGTGCAGAGCAGCAGTGAATATATAACATTACACATACTGTGAATTAATAAATGTGCAAATGACATATGGTTTTATTTTGAAATATAGCCATCTACCCAAAAAGTGCATTGTGCAATGAAATTAAAAATAATTGACTGTTCTAGTGAAGACTAATTTAGAATCACACCTGCATTAAATTTGCATCAGTGTGTGTCGGCTCTGGTCTCAGCTGCTCAATTTCCTGCCACAGCAGCAGCATTAAATTAAAAACCAGAGCCCCTTTAGGATGCAGACACTTTCAACTCCATCTTAATCGTGAACTGCATAACTCCGACTCTTTCAGCTCTTTCCAGTGAGTCCACAACATGTGAGTTTGCTGCTTACTTTTCCAACAATGAGAGAGGTCGGGGCATCTTTGGTATTTATTGAATAAGGATATTCCTCCTGAGCATCTCTCAATGAAATGAAAAAAATCTGTTTATTCTGTTTTTTTTAATTTTACACTGCATCATTTTTAATTTAATTAAGTTTGCAGAGGCCAGAACATCCTGTAAGATGTGACACTTTCAAAAATATCTTTGATATTATCAATTAAAGGTCAAGTGTGTAAGATTTAGGGGAACATATTGGCAGAAATGGAATATAATATAATAAGCACGTTTTCTTTAGTGTATTATCACCTGAAAAACAGAATTGTTGTGTTCTCCTTACCTTAGAATAATCTGTTTACATCTACATAGGGAGCAGGTCCTCATCTATGGAGATCGCAATGTTCATCACCATGGGTCTACAGCATCCAAGAATGGACAAACCAGCCACCGTAGTTTGAAGCCCATCTGCAACAAGCAAGGAAAAACCCAGATTTGTAACATCAACAGCTTTATGTTGTGTGTTAAAGCACTAAATCACTGTTTGTTTGTTTGTTCTGGAGAGGAAGAGACCTCTGCTGATATTTTGGCTCCCGATGAAAACCTCCTGAATGTCTGGATCTTAAGTTATCAGAGAAAAAGATGAGCTCACATTAGCATGCGGTGGGCAAACAGCACCACTTTGTAATGTAAAACTGCTATACTAACTGTTTTCACCATTTTAAATCACCCAGTCACAATCACCACTTAAGAAATTATAACCGGGACAAGATTCAGCTGGTTGCAATGTGCAGTCCTCACCACTAGATGCCACTAAATCTTACACACTGAACCTTTAATGATACTCCACTTGAGCATGTCTCAGAGAAGACTCATTAAAAATATAAAAAACTATGCTGTTTGTTAATTTTAGGTTGCATCATATAACTTTTTTTTTTTTTTTTTATTCCAAGTATTACCAGCTTAAGGTACTTATAAAGATAAGGACGTTATATAAATATATCAGATAATATGAAAACCAAAAATAATAGCTGACCACAGATTCAAATTTCTTGTCTTGTGTTATTTTTTTTAATAATTATTTTGTGTTTCTGCTACGTAGAAAGATAATTACAACTGCCCCAATAAGAGACTCCAATGCAAAGTTCTTGGTCAGTCTATCAGAAACAAACTACACAAAGTTAAGTTTATTCGTTTGAGAAATGTTACTGTTGTAATACATGCAATAAATAATTTTAAAGCTCTCTTTGTGCTCTTTATGATGGAACCACCTATATGAACATCAGCTCAATATGAAGATAGTTACATGGGCATTTGAAAAGGCATTCAGAATTTGCCCTATTGCAGAGTTAGAGGTCAAAGGTTACATTCTGTTGTTCCCAGTGTTATGAAAATGTGAACGGTGGATTAATTACATTCTAAGCTTTACAATTATATATAACTGTGTGATGTTCTGTGATGGTTACCTTCTTTTATACTGAATGTGTTAAATGGCAAAAATAGATGGAAAAATTGTAAAGACAGAGTAATAAAAAGGGGAGATAGCACAGAGGGAGCTACCATTGCTGCAATGCTATAAGGCATTTCCTAACATTAGGGACATACCTTTAAAAATAATCACTATGAGAAATGGTCATAGACTATCTACTCTCCATATTAAAACAACTTCTATTCTGTCAAATTCTGCAACACTATTTCTATGGCATGATCAAGGAAGGTGAAAGCAACACGTTACTTTGATAATTCAGTTGTAAAACTTTGATTCAAAGGGACAGTTTGTTCCTACAAAAGCAGAGGCAGAAAGTTGTCCCACACCTCCAGGCAGAGGAGAAACTTTTATTTAAAATGTCTTCTGGGTAACCCAGTTCAAAAATTAATTACACCATCATTCACAATCAATCTCAGGGACACCGGAGCAGAGTTTAGATGACAGCTGAAGTCTGCCGCACGCTACTCGACTGTCAAAGACCTAATTAAGATCTCTGTACCTCTCACATTAAATGACCTTGTCTCTGTAGCTTCTGCTTTGACTGACAGAGTGAGGACGGCAGTGAAGAACAATTAGATTTACTGCCATGGATAAGGAAGGATATATATACATGAGGAGGAATACGACTTTCATTATCTGATATTATCATTATGAGGCTGACTCCATTCTGAATATACTTGACACTTCTGTCAAAGAGGGGCCAAGTTTAAGGAAGTTTAAAGTCTGCGGATGTGGGAGGAAATTCAAAATGATGACCTCACAATCAAACACAGCATTAGTTCAAACTCCAGAATCTACACCTGTTTGTCTCTTTGTCAGAGGACAAATTGACCATTAAAAGCTTGTCTGGTTTTAGTGGTTTTAAAAAGCTCTGGGAGCTGTCCGTGGTGCTGAACTGTGCAATAGTTTCCTTACTATGGGGTCGGAGGTTTAGTGTCACTAATGAGGTAGAACTGAGTGTGAGCAGTGTTGTTTGCACTGTCTCTCCAGAAAGTTTCCTTTTACAGTCACTATCTATCTTCCGCCACAGGCTGAGAGCCACTGTTTCAGACTACAGTACATCTCATCAACCCTTACTAGCTCTTTCTTTTGTCTCTTTTCTACAGAAAAAAAAAAACCTAAAACACTGTAGCACTGAACTTGCTTCTAGTTATCAGTTTAACCCTTTGAAACCTGGATCGCCATCACTGTTCTTACACTGCTCTCAGACGCCTTTAGGTATTTAAACCTTTGGACCCTGAACAAGGAAAAAATGTAATAAGCAACTTAGCCAGAAATGTCCCGCAAATTGCAAGAAAATATAAGATTTAGAAAATAATAATCATATAATGTAATCATAAAAATGTCCAAGAAACCTTTCTGATTTTCAGGGAATTTTCTTGTACATTTTACTTGTTTTTCACTATTTTTAAAGGTATTTTTCTTGTACTTTATAATTTTCTCTTTTGCTTATTTCCAGGTATTTTTCTTGTACTTTTTACTATATACAGATTTTTTTAAATACTTATATTTATTTTATTTTAAGGTATTTTAATTGTACTTTTTACTATTTTTTATTGCCAATTTTCAAGTAATTTTCTTGTACTTTTTAATTTTTTTCTGGGGTAATTTTCAGGTCTTTTTCTTGTACTTTTTACAAATTTTATTTGCCAACTTTCAAGTAATTTTCTTGTACTTTTTACTTTTCTTTTTTTTTTGCAAATTTCCAGGCAATGTTCTTGTACCTTTTACTAATTTCCTTTCAAGTTGCTCATTGACTTCTTCCCATGTTTTTCACAGAATTCAAGACAATTTTCTCAGGTTTTAAAGGATTAAAACAGACACATGCTCAATATTTGGATAATGCCAAGCTCTTACTCCAACATGGTTTGAGTGCACTTATTTTAAGTTGCTTCAGACAACAGCCTCTCCCAAATGGACGTAATTTGACATAAATTGAGTTTACTGCTTTTCTCTTTTTTTATGTAATTTTGTAACTCCTTTCCATTTTCTCCCAATCTAAAATGCCTTGTTCCTCCTGCAAGACAATCCTTGTCACTTCTAACTCCTTGCTAAAGACAGCAGTGAGCTTCACCACAAGTGTGTAAGAGAGTGGTAGGGCCACAATGTTCCGACTTGTAAGAGTCGTTTGTGCACGGTCAAATACAAGAGACTGTCCTCCCAAGAAGGAAAACAGCATACTGGTAAGCAAGAACCCCAAAGAGACATATGTTTATATTCAACTAACAAAGCTCTATATTGGTTATTATCAGCCCTTTTTACACAGAGGTCACGCTATAGGGCCGCTATGAAGTCCCTTCTTTACACCACCTTTCCATTTTTACACAGAGCCAAACAACAGCGACATCATGCCGCTCCCATGTGTGATTTTAAACAGCGTGCCGGCATCCTGGAATCAAAAGAGGTGTGACGAGTGTGACATCTAACACATTAGCAACACCCTCATGAGCACCATATCACACATGCATCAGCAGCACTTTGTAAACAATAACAATGGCAATAACAATCATTTACCATCTCTGTATGTGGAGGCTGATTTTATCCTCTACGTGGAGGGTAGCTTCTGGGTGTTTTTGGCCATCTTTGAGTTAGCCACTAATTGCTAAAAGCTACTTTTTAAGTCTCCATCAAGTGGGTCGCACACATTATATGTTATCAAAATGTCACACCCATTCCGCCCATGATCCCATCCTGCCTGTCCCAGCTATACAGACATAGTTTTGGCACAGTTACTACCTCCATTCTCTGCTCAGAGACGAGACGATTCTGTTCCACCCCTCTGCAATCGTACCTTTTTATAAGGAACTGCAAGGCAGAATAATGGCATGATATTTCCACCTTGAACAGCAGTGCAAAAGAGGCAAAGAAAACAAGGGAGGAGGACTTTAACACGGGAGACTGCAGTTAAAGTTTGGGTAAAGTAAAACAACTAACCTAATTTTCTTGGTAGTTTTTTAATCATTCAAATTTGTCTAGGTTGTTGTGACACACATTTTTCTGTAGTGTGACAAACTCATAACACACACCCCCTTCTTTTACCCAGACTTTAACACCCCCCTTTAAACCGTCAGCCATGTCCCTAACCTTTCCCATGACAACTAAGCTGCTCTTAACAAAAGGTAGTCATTTTAACCCGAATCACAATACATCACAAACTGCTTTTGTGCCTCTAACTCTGACCCAACTGTAACCACAGTGCTGTCAGATAAAAAAAACATATTTATATTTCAACAGTGATTTGTAACAATTTGGCAGGGCAGTGACAAATGATGTCATCCAGCTGATAGAGGCGTCAGATCAGAAACTAATTTGAGCTGTTCTGGAGGGCGTAAACAAATGAGGTATTTAGTATTTTAATATGGACGACTTGAGGCCTCGCGAAATCCATCACCAGCTTCCAGTATTGGAAAACAGACTTTTTTTCCCTTTAGCTTAGTTTTATAATAAAAAGAAAATGCTCTCTTGTCCATGATTTACTGAGCAACACAGTTATGCTGAATGCCATTGTTCCCCAACATAGAAACATATGAGAAGCAGGTACATGAAGCACAGCTGATTACGGAGACCGGGGGACTTATTTGCATGTTGTTCTGTCTCACAGTTAAATTGTGATTATTAAGCTATGAATACATGGTTTTGAAACGGCTGCAGTCTGCATTTTTCTGGCTCTGTGTCACATTAGTGTTGCCAGAAGCCCTCCATGCAGCAGAGTGCAGACACTATATGCATGTCAGAAAGACTTTAATCCAAAGACATCATTAGGAGGAAGCATCATAATCACCGTACAATAGAGGGAGAGAGAGAATTGACAGGCACAGAGGGTAAATGGGGGAAAAAAGGAAGGGAGACAGGGTGAAAAATAAATCAGGGAGAGCAGGATGACAGAGAGCTTACAGAACAAAGCATATGCGAGACAAGAGGATGAGAGTGAGCAAGGATGGCAGCGAAGGTGAGAATTCAAATAAGGACACATCCATCCGCGGCAACTGCAGCAGTTTTTTTTTTTCTTTCAGCTCAGGAACTCTTTCAGAGGATGGAGAGAAAGGAAAAGCAGCCATGTATTCTGTGAATGATGGAGAGGCTGCCATGATGCAATTTTAGCAATCACTTCCCACACAGCTGGGCGCTTTGTGCCGTCTGAACAGCCCACCCTTCCTGTTCCCAATCCACACAAACACAGAAACATGAATGTGTGTGTGTGTGTGTGTGTGTGTGTGTGTGTGTGTGTGTGTGTGTGTGTAGAGTTCAGCGTGCATTTCAACTTTTTAACAAGTTGATTCATTACTCAGAGCTCTAGATAAGGGTAAAAAGGTAAAAATAAAAGTATAAAGACAGGTGAGATTTCAGCCACAGTGTCTTTGTGTGTCTCTTTTGTGAGTTTTAGACTGAGGTCATTTTCAGTGGTTCAGTTATCCAATGCTAAGTTAGGGAAAACAATCATCATGAAAACTCTCTCCACTTTTGTTGTAGTGATTTGGAAAAGGAGGAATTTGGCAAGAACAACAATGACTTTTCTCCAAAAAATCTTAAAGCTTAAGTGTGTAAGACTTTGGGGAATGTGTTGGCATCAAGCAATGGATTGCAGATTGCACCTAGCTTTAACTTCTCCTGGCAAAAATTCCTTCAGTTGTCATTGCTCAGAAGGTTTTTACAGGGAGCTGAATTATCCACAGAGGACTCTTCCTTTCCAAAACAATTGGAGGCAGTGATTTAAACCAGTAGAAACCCGGAATAAAGCAGTTTCATGTGACAAATCAGAGTAGCTCCGACGCATTTTGGCATGTTGGTGCAGGCGACTTGTACATCACCTGTTAATGTGGCTCAACTTTTTCTCTGATAACTTCAGAACCAGACACTGAGGGGGTTTTTATTTGGAGCCGAATTATCAATGGAGATCTATTCCGCTCCAAAACAAATGGACGCGGTGATTTAAACCAGTAAAAAGGCCCTAATCACACAGATAGCATTTTAGCAGCTGGAGGCACCTTTGTGTAATTGTTTTGAATGAGAATGAAGCTTCTTGCTCGCTGTTTGTCACGTTTCTGCACTCTAGGTGCCTGGGCCCGTATTCACAAAGAATCCTAAGACTAAAAGTAGCTCTTAGTGACGTCATTCTAAGAAAAATCTTAGAATTCCTCGAATTCTAAGATTTTTCTTAGAATTTTCCCTTGGTAAGATAAAAGTTATTCACAAAGCATCTTAGGCCTTAAGAGAGCTCCTAAGGTGAAAAACTGTTAAGAGGAGGGAGGAGGACTTTTAAGAAGC
>NC_065524.1:28786778-28802031 GCF_006386435.1 Epinephelus moara
GAAGCTCCTGGACCAACTGGTGGTACTCCCCGTGATACACCCTCTTTTTTAGGGTCTCATGTACCCACACAGACCTCTGTTTCCCTGTGCCCAACAAACTATTTGCTGACAGCCTCTCACCCTCAACCAGAGCTACAGCAAGTACCCTCTGCCTCAACATTTTAGGAACTAGATACTAATTACGGTGAAACTCCGACTCTGCTTGCTGCAGACGGGCTTCAAAATATGGTGGCTGACAAACCGGGAATCTCCCCACCTGGAGCCAGAGTTTGTCAGTGGTTTGTCTGTTCTGGTCTACAGTAGAAACACGGCAGCATAACATGGTGCTCTCCTTAAACTAGGACTTGTTCCCTATGTAGATATGAACGGTTTATTCTAAGGAAAGGAAAACACAACAGTTCTTACTTAGTTCTTCTTACACACTGGTCCTTTAATTGTAACAGAAATCTTCTCAAAAACTTGTCTTTGAGTCTGACCAAGAGTAAACACAGAGTCCACTTGAAATCCCTGTAGCTGTGGCATAGAAGATTTTTGGAAATGACTCTCAAAGGCCCATAGAAATACAAAGCCAAACTACATGTTGACTTACTGTATGCAAGTCAGTCAGGCTGTTCTCATTCATTGTTTTTGGTTATACCCACAAAAAGCAACACACTGCAATTCATATGTAACCCATGTAATCTTGAGCCAGGAGGCTGTGATTACATGATGTCAACACTGCAGATTGTTGTCTGTCATATGACGGGGACGAAGACGAGTCAGGTCACGAAGCATAAAGAGCAACAAATTCCATGTAGGGAGGTGGTCGGGGTCCTCGGCTGCCACTATGATGAGGGTGATGCAAGGTTTGGCTAATGATACAGTTTGCTACAACAGGGATTTGCAGCAGGCCACATTTTGAGGATTTCTGTGTGGAGAGCTGTAGGAGATTCCCAAATCTCTCAGATCTGTCTGGTGAGTAATTCATCATCATCATGATTGATAGAATAGACAGAAATATGAGAGCACCACCCTGACTGGAGAAAGAAAAGATTAAAAATTAACTAACTGGTCGGAAAATCACCCCTATGACTCCCTTCCTTTTCTTTTTGTAGGTGTTGGCTATTCTTAAAATCAGAATTTTAAATTTACTTTATGTGATCCTTAACAATGCCACATTTTGAGACTCTTATCCATTTCCGGCTCTGAACACGCGGCACATGAGGCGGCCCTGAATGCCTGCGTCAAACATGTATTTATAGCTTAACTCCAGCAAACAAGTCTGTCACGAAGTGTTTTTATAGATGCTAAAAAAAACATACAAATTAACAGAAGAGGGCATCAAACTGGCTCTGACATGGAACTGTTCAAACATAATCCAAATGTTTGAATTTGTGGAAGCAGGACGCTCTTTTTTAGTTGTGTTTCAGTTGAATCTTTTCTAATCTAAGATCATCTTGCTTCTGACGGGAAAATAGATAGTAACCTGTTATTTTAATATCATAAAAAACGTACACATGACAGGCACAGAGGTCCTTCAACACTTGGCTCCAAAACTTTTCTGGTTAAAAGTTTCAGGTCTGTTGCACTTTTTACTACAACATGTGATGTCCACATGTACTGAGCACACCCGAAGAACAAACTAACACTGGACCCTGCAGTGTGTCAAACCTGTCACATTGGGCAGTTGTTGGTACAGTACAATTCGTTCTCTTTCAGTGTCAAACACCATCAGGTTGTTAAATAGAGGGGCTCTGTTACACCTGTAGGTGTGAGTTTAATACCTACGGCTTTTTTCTCTGCAGTATATTTCTTAGTTTTTATTGGGCTACTTTTCACTGACTGCTCAGTGTGCTTCCTGCTTGACCTCTTCTGACACATTTCTTATTTTTCTTTTTTACCATTTGGATTTTATGCAGTTTTATGTGTGCGCAAAATAAAAAAAGAACACCTATCCTTGAGTGTTTAACAACACAACAATAACTATGTGTTTCATCTGTATGTCACAGAATGATGCTAAAGGGTGACAAGCAAAAACAATACAAATACTTTTATTTTTCTCTCTCCCTTTTGAAAACTCTATTTAATGGATATGAGAATGTCTTACTTTTGTACCCCCAGTAGAGGTATCATAACATGCACTGGTACTGATCAACCCCATTGAAACATTATGAGCATTTTTATGTGACAGAACTGTTGTGAATCATTCCGTCATCTACGGATTAAAGGTAACACGCTGTCTTTTCATATGCACCACAATTTGCTGACTTGCCATCAACCACTTTGTTGATTCATGTGTATAACAGTCTATACAATACCAGTTTGTTTTTCACATTTTATCTCTTCAAATGCGGCGCCAGTAGCTCAGTCCGGGGCAGCGATAGCTCAGTTCATAGAGACTTGGCTTGAGAACCGGAGGGTCACCCGTATAAGTCCCCATACAGACCAGGTATGGAGTCTGGACTGGGGCACTGCCGAGACTGAACCCCTAACTACTTGGGGCTCCTGTCTATGGCAGCCCCCTCACTCTATAATCTCTCCATTTAATGCATGTATAGGTCTTGTTTGTGCATGTGTGTATATGACAACAGAGTGAAAAAAATGTAATATCCCCTCGGGATTAATAATGCATATCTTCTTTCTTTTTCTTCTTAAAAACATCAGTTTTTGGACACATTTCCTGTCCCCTAGACAACCGTTGGTTTCAGTTCATCCCTATTTGCAGAGATTTAAACATTTCTGTCAACAGATCATCCGTTACCAAATGAAACAACTGTCATGTACACTCTCTGTTTAGACCACGGGCATTACGACTGTTTACAACTGAGGATTCCTCAATCATTTCAATTAATAAGCTTCCTGTAGAGTCAATCTGCATCTTAGAGAAATATTTGTGCAACATTGAATTCAACCTGCCTGAACTTTGTCCATCTGGCACCAGCTTTGATTAAAACAAAGCATGAGCAGGTTTTGCAAACATCACACATACACAATGCACAGGTGGTTGAACACACTCACCAGCGTGGGCGTATGAAAAGATGCAGACAAACAGCCAAATCTCCCATCTGGACCAAATTGCCCCAAAACCTCAATGTACTGAAAATACCTTTTATCTGCAGATAGACACATTAACCCCCTGTGAGGGAAACTGGATTGATAGAGCAGCAATAACAGCATAGAGCCAGACAACAGAATATGAAAGTAGCTTTAAGGGAGCTTGTGGGTGTTCACATCCATATGGGTGAACAGCATAGGACTCAGCCCTTTTTATACACAGTTCCCCACAACAGCAGGAAAAACTTTGTTTCAATGCTGGAGCACAACAGAACCGTACATGAATATTTATGATACATATATAATATATATAAAACATTCTGACAGCACTGGGGAAGTTGACATCAGTGCCAAAATGGCTCAATCAATCAAAAACATCAGGAATGAAGATGAACGCTGCCGACTGAAACTCATTACTCAGTCTGACATCATGTTTATTTAGCTGTTTTGTTGTTGGGAGGAGTTACTTTCCACCAATCAATAAGTAGTGACTGACCACCCCCTCTGTGTTATATTCAGTCAACACAAGCAGATCAAGTTTGGCATGTCCATTAAAGAATTATTACCCCCATTCTGCTAGCACTATATTTCTAGACCCGGCAAAGGAAAGTGATGTCTCCAGTCTCAGTCCAAAATCTCTGATGGTGTTGGCCCAGGAGCATGCAACCAAACCAAATCACTTTACTAAGCTAATTGAGGTTTGGACAGCAACATCCGCCTCGCCAATTGTGAATGCATTTACATGTATGCTCAGTTGTCAGTTTCTTCTCTCCTCTTCCCTCATCAAATGAGGGAGTCGGGGGAGGTAGAGTGCATGGCCGAGTCCGGCAGGGAAGAGTTCAGTCCACACAGATGCCTCTCCTTGTCTCTGCCTTACCTATGCTCCTTCTTACTTTCCTATCCATCTAACCCTTTGGCTCCCACTCGGACCCCCAGACGGTACTATAACTCACACTCATAGTCTGAAGTATGTGCAGCAGGGATTGTTATATCTAGTCCTAAACTGAACCTAGTTTGTTGATTTGTTGGATTTTGTTGCATTACTAACAAGTGTTTCTACAGTCCTATTTAGTTGTCATAGTGAAAGATGATTCTGCATTTAAGACATTTCAAAAGGACCTAATGCAGATAATAGAATCTCAGCATTTACTCTCTCGCCTGGTTTGACACTAACGTCAATGCTCTTTAACTCTTCGGTCATTGTGGTTATTGACATTCCTGATACAAGCAGTCTGTCTTTATCTTCTCCAGCGTAATCCATTTTGCATATAAAAGCAGGTTGTGACAGACATCAAGCTCTAGTTAGTCAGGGTTCGATGTCTAGTCTGACACGTCTCTCAGCAAAGTCACTGCAAGAAACCAAGACACTATGTTCCCGTAATCTGACACAGTGACCTTCTGTGGAGACTTAAATGTCACATAGTGTGATCTGAAGGTCCTGATGCAGATTCAGATTTTAAATGAGATGCGACCAAAAACCAGATCCAACATTTGGACCAGAATCAGCAAAGTGATTCATAATTTCCTGCCCTAAACAGCACACAGTGGGTTACTGGATACAGAGGGCAGTTGTGGATGACTTGCCAATAGGCTAGTACCCACACATAAACAGATTTTTATTAAAAAGAATGTGCAGTGAGAATGTGTGAACCACACGTGTTCTTGAGACCAGGCGTACACATGTTTTTAGCTGAGATGGACGTGAGTGACATGATGAAGACAGGATTAAACATAAATTAGGAGAAGGAAGCATTGTTTTTATACTGTGTGTCAATTTCACTGATTGTGTCATTATTTTTGCAGGCTGCACAACATTCTGTAAAATGTCTATCAAAGCCGCTTATGAAGTTAATTTTAAATTATTCAGCCTGTAAGTGATGAATTTCCTCATTATTTTTTTATCAACATCTCCCTGTTAGTGTTCATTTAATTTTATCCTGTGAAGCACTCTGTAAAGTCAGTAAGAAAGATGAGCACTATAAATGAATCATTGATCATTCTTCTGGCATTTAATAGTAAGGATGATTGAGATTTTCTTTTTTCAGATGATGGTTTGCAGAACCCTGATAAATTAGTGGTTCGGATGCTACAAAATGCCACAGCCGTGTACAATGACAGCTGCTCTGGCACCGTTTGGCACCTTGCTGATCTAACAGTGTCGGTAAAACTGCACTCTTTTTCTTGTCTTATGTCTAATGTGTGAAGAAGGGGCTCAAGTATCAATGTGCCAACGGATGTTTAGCGATGTTTTTACATGCATTTATGGCAAAATGTGGATGCACATGCGCCCAGTGCCACAATGATTCAAATCTGAAAAAAGAGTCAGGTGTGCACACAACTTTGTAAATCTGACTAAAAGAGTGTGTACGTATATTTCTGCCTCTGTGTGTTCACACAGTTTAAGTTGTGAATCTACAGTGGTTTATGCATCCAACCCATAGACCATCAAAATAATGGACGTAGCTACTCTGACATCACCCACTGATTTGTGGACTCCCGTTCTGAAGCCTCGAGTTTGGCATTACGGCTGTTGTCATCTTGGCTTTTTAGAGCGAGAAATGGTCAATTCTTGGGCGAGAAGCTGGGGTTGTGGAGGAGTGAGGATAGATCTGACTGGGAAGCCAAGGACGGCCTGTCACTCAAAGCAGCCTGCCCTTAATAATGCATAACTTTCAGTCTTAATAAAATGTTAACGGGTGAGTTATGTAAAAATTCACCCCTTGTGCAGTTGTCACAAAGTGGGAACTTAGCTACAGAGACCAAAACCGTTTTTTTTTCTCACCAGGCTGTAAACCCTGTAGAGTTTGGCATTTTAAGATGGATGTCTATGGGGATTGATTGGCCTCTGGAGCCAGCTTGAAGTGGCCATTCAAAGAAATAAAGTTTCTGGCACTCTCGTGTTGGCTTCATTGTTCAGCCCCAGAGGTTGCAGCTTTATCTGGTCCCTGATTTGTCCTAAAAATTCAGGGAAAACAAGACTGTGAAGATCCCTCAGGCTGCAATTAGAGAAACTTTTATAGCTGAACAAGCCTTGCTAACCCGTTACCACATACTCTGTTTGGAAATGTGGACTGATAGGATCATTGCTTACAGAGTGATAGAGCCAAGACCTCCATTTTCAGGTGTCTCAATGTTGTTCTTTAGTGCCACAGGTCATTGTTCTCATATGTACGAAAAACAGTACTAGAGAAAGCACGCCGGGTTGGAACGTACTGTCTGTGTTGGTGGCCTGAATGGAATTGAACAGCCTCCTCCAGCAGTGCTGTTTCTGTGCTGCTCCCTAATGGGCTGCATGACTGCAGAGATGGAGGGAGAGGTGCTTGACAATCCCATTAGATTCCAATTATTTTTGACATTTTTCAAAAAACAATGTCAGTGGTTTGACTCAAACGTTTTTCTCACAGAAGACTTACCAGCCGTCATTCAAGTAGTCATCCCCCAAAACCAGGGATCTTTCTCCCAGGTGAAAAAAACCCAAAACAAATTGTGCTATCAATCACACAGAAGTATATGCCACTATTTTACTTTTTTCCATATTGGAAAAAAAGATCATACTGAGGGGAAAGACAGATCTTCAAAAAAAAAAAAAACACACTCCCCTGTGGTCTTCTTTTCATGCATCTGTCATTTTTGTCAGAAAACTTTCTCTTCTTTTCAAACGGGGAGATTTCCTCCATTCGGGTAACAAACCTTTACAGTTATGCATTATTTATGCTCTCAGATGGTAAAATTGGCGGTAAGAGCTGAATGTAGGACGGCAGTGAATCCAGGTCCAGATGGCTGTGTCTCTTTCACCACCCAGACCTGAATTTTGGCTGCAATGAATAGGCTGGCAGTGTGTGTGTGTGTGTGTGTGTGTCAGTATATCATCATTTTTCTGCCTGTCAAATCTTCGACTACAGATGAACATTAAAATGGTTTATTGATGAAATATCTGTGGGTGTCCAAAGGCATCTTTTGGTGTGTGTGTGTGTGTGTGTGTGTGTGTGCGTGTTTATTATCATATCTAAAATCCTTGAGAGCTGACATATAACCAGGCCACGCCAAACCCGCTTATTGAAAAAGTATCTGCATGTGTGTGTGTCATAATTCAATATTTCCAATTCTCCAGAACAGTGACATTAATGACATTAAACATCACTGCCTACTGTACCTGGCAATGATGTTTAATGTCACCACTCAGCAGGTACAGGGCAGGACAGGCGAAGTACAGTTCAACACTCCTGCAAAGTCTCTCCACAAGGTCTTCCGCAGCCTGGCTGGCCCAGAGGCCAAACTGGGTTGGGAAGCTCTTGAGCAGGTGGTGACGTTAGCCCCCAGTCACACACACACACACACAGTTCAGTTCAATGACAGGGAACAGTACTGTGTAGGAGCAGGCAGAGACATAGTAGGAGAGGCCAAAGATCAGGAACCAGGAAAACACACAGTCCGAGCAGACGAACCAGTAGAGGACAGGGGTAGGTCAGGGCCAGGCAGAGGATTGAGAAGCCAGCACAAGATGCACACACAATTGCGAGTGTGCCTACACGGTGAATGTCTCTGGGGTGGAAGAAACCACAGATAAGCAGGTGGGAACACTCACATTGTAGTGTTGTCAGATTGGTAACATCAGGCAACCACAGGCAAACAGAACCAAGGATGCAGAAGTAGATCTCAAGGTTGAGGATAGAAGGCTGGTGCGTTCACCAGGAATAAGACAAGACAGGTAGGTCAGGGGCAAGCAGGGTCCGGAAGAAAGCGCTGGAGAGCCTTGCATGAGTGGAAAATCTGCCACAGAGTGTCTGCGAGGCTGGGGTAAATATACTGGCTGTGAGTGATGAGGAACAGGTGGACTGAATTGCCTTGATGAGGTCGGCGTGATTGATGCTGAGGCGTGGGAAACTAGGGTGAATGGAAGATTACTGAATGGGAGCTGGATGGCTGGGCAGGCAGAAATGAGCAGGTGACCAGAAAGTCAGAACTGTGACGGACGTTAAGTTGTGAGATCTCAACCAACTTCTTTGTTTGATAACCTCTGCACATGCATTGTTTAAGTGATTGATATTTGATCACTTTGATTTTAAATATTTAACTTTGTGCTACACTGACAGAGTCAATACATGTTTGCATGTCTGTTGTTACATCTGAGTGCAGCCAGTGTTTGTATTACTTGCTGTGAACCCCAGGAAGTTTAGCAATCCCTGTTGCAGAGGCTTACGGGGATCCGAAAAAGAGTAAAGAAATACTACTGAGAAAATATACGTGACACCCTCAATTATTTTCAATTCTGGCTGCTGTGAAGTTCTGTCTATTTGTGTTAATCAGCCAATACTGGAGTACGAGAAGTCCATGTGAAGGTCTGTCAGTCTGAACCTGATGTGAACTGCACGTAGTCGAATTCAGCTGAACTGAATCGACTTTAGCACTTAAGGGCAGAAGACAAAGAGAGAGCCTCCGTCACATTCCATTTTCCCCCTGGCTTCATCCATCTCTCCCCCCTTCTTCTTCTCTCTCCCTCTCTCAAAGCTTTTCCCCAAAAAGCCTCCCCACCTCTCCATCCAATATTCACCAGAAGTGCTCCTGTCGGGAGGAAGGTATGCATGCGCGTGCACTTTAAGTGTGTGTTCTGAGCCTATTCCTGCAGCTTTTACCGGCCTAACCTGAAATCAAACGTGTTCACTTGAGCTCAGGAAAAAAGCAGTAAAAAGTCATCAGATTGTCATCACATTGTACTGTAAGTCCCCAAAGCTTTAAGGATTACAAGTGAACAGGGTCACTGTGAAACCTTTGTCAGACTGATGTTATCGTCCTGGTGGAATTATAAAAAGGTCACTCATATCTGGAAACTGACTTTGGCTGTAACTGTACATGCAGAGGTCACTGAGCTCATTGTCACAGAAATGTGGTTTCAGTTCTTTTAAGATAGACTTCCTTGGTACAAATATATCAATAAGTATTCTCCCCCCAAAAAACATTCAGTTTATCTGAACATAATTACTAATTAGCAGAAAATAGAGCAAGTTATTAATCCATGGAAAAACAAAGGAGTCTTTAGAAAAGTTAAAAACCAAAGTAGCGAATAGGAGATCTGAGGCAGCACAAATGTAAGCCATCAAACTGCAAAAGTTTGGATAATAGCTTTCAGTATGTTCCTATTATCTCAAAAAGCCGATTAAAGAAATCAAATGAAAAGTAAATCAAACAAATTACAATTTATTCATGAGTTTTTCACATGCTGAGGAAAACTTTCAGATATTTTCCCCTTCATCGACCTGGGAAGAATAAAAAGGGAAAAAAAGGAGAACAGAATATTTCAGTTTTAAACTCAAGGCTGTTATTTGTTATTTATTTCAACATGTTTGGGAAGTTCGGATAAGAAATCCAATCTTTTTTCTGACTCATTCAGTTCATACCATCTAAAACGGCCGTGATCTCCGTCTCTCCCCATCTGACGGTTACAAGGTTTGATCACAAGATCTTAATTTAGATATGGATAAATCATCATGTATGTAGAAACGTGCTCATGTGTTAAATCGACAATCAGGGCACTGCCATTTCAAACATACATCATATTGAGCTGCTTATACCACTGGAGATGGAAGAGTGGAAACTGGCTGTAAATGTCTATATTACAGGTGAACCTCTAGACTCTGTCCACTCATCAGTAATAAAGAGAACATGTTTTATTTTCATTAACTTTGTTTTCTGTATGATGTAGAGAGAAACTGAGAAAACCAGTTGGCTCTACACAACATCTTATTTATGTCTGTAGAACATAACTTTTTAAAAACCTTTTTAAAACTTTGAATTATTTAAAATTTCAGTGATTATAGGCACAAAGACTTTCAATAACCCCTTTTACACTGCCTGTTCAAGGTGGGTATATTGCGCAGTTATGCCGCCTCAGTGCTCTGTATATAACTTATGATCGCAGAATGGGGGGACAAAGTTGTCTCACCTCTAATGCCCCACAGTAGGTTGTAACAGCATCTAAACAATGTCTGTATAAACAAGAGAGCCGACAGGACAGGACCATGAGCAGGACAGGTGTGATGTTTTGATGAGGTTTTGTGTGTAACCCACTGTGGGAGATTTAAAAGTAGCTATTAGCAATTAGCAGCTAACGCAAAGAAGGAGGACAGCAGCCAAAAATGTCCACTAATTGGGAAAACTTGGAAAATTGGGAAAATACAGGTGCTTTCTACCCTCTGAGAGGAGGTCGATCAGCAGTCATATAACAGAGACAATAAATGATTGTTATTGTCATGTTATGCCATTGTTATTGTTTATGAAGCAGTGCCAATGCATATGTTATATCACACTGGAGACCAACACTGTTGTGTTTAACGTCACGCCTCTTTTGGTTCTGCAATGCTGGGATGCAATCTAGAATCATGCACTGGAGCGGAATGATGCTGCTGTTGTTTGACTCTGTGTAAAAATGCAAAGGCGGCACAAAGACGGGACTTACTAGCGGCTCTGTAGTGCAATCTCTGTGTAAAAAGGGCTAATGAAAAAGGCTCAAAACCAAAAATAGTCACCTTACCTGGAAATAGATATTATTGTAAATACATATATATATATATATATATATATATATATATATATATATATTGTAAATTCAAGTGTTCTGTGATGATATTTTGAGTGATTATGACTGAATATCTATAAATTACTTACAGTCACCTGTATCATTTTCAAGAACTGTGTTTTTATCTTGACAAAAATGAGTCAGACTTATACTGCCCTACAAAGCCTAAGTGCAGGAACTACGCAAAGGGTAAAACTGAGAAAAATGGCTTTAAAGTTTGGTTTTGAGACAGATTTTGTAGTTACTGCAAATTTTATACCGTTTTTTCTCTAAAACTAAGCAAAATTGAACTCTGAAACTTTGTCACAAGATAAAACAGATATCAAGGAGTTCATTTTTACTTATAACTCAATTCTGACCGAAAATGTAGTTACTGCACTCAGGCTTTGTAGGGCAGTATAGTCGAGTTTGTGCTAAAGACAAAACAAGAAGTTTCTGGTTTCCATTTGTAGTCCGAGAAGACTGACCAATCGTGTTTGAGTGGCGTGTGGAGCCCCAGTCGCAAAAAGAAAATGTTGGCATTGTACATTTCTGCAAACCACAGGTATGTTACATTTTTACATTTCATATGTGTCATATCAACGTTTTTAAAGAGATTAAGTTCTGATTACCTATATAAGCTGACTTTGTCATTGGGAGCTGGAGGGGATGGTAGATAGGCGTGTCACCTTGGTGAGATGCCTGGCAAGCTGCAGACCACTATTCAAGATCAACAAACAACAAAAACAGTTGTTTTTTAGGGACCCATAGGTGTGTTTCCAGCAGCTTTTCAGCCACCAAACATGGGTATTATAAGCCATGCATGATCTTTTCCTAAACATAACCAAATGTTTTTAGTGCCTAAACCTAACAAAATGTTGACCACAGCGGTGTTTCAGCATTAAAAAAACAAAGTTTTAATGCATCTACTACATTGACGCACAAATGTAACATAAATGTGGTTTGTAGAAATGTAAAATACCAACATTTATTCTGGCAATTGGGTTGAGTGTGGGGACGTGAAATGCATTGTCCAAAATGTAATATCAAAACCCATCAACTATCATCTGACAATGATTCAGCTTTTAATAGCTGTTTTGAAATATATCTACATTCATTTGCAGATATCTGTTTAGCTAGCAGTGCATGGAAGAGAAATTGGCCTGGATATCTGTTGGCTACACCATATCCACCCAAAAATTTGCTGTTGCCCCAGAGGCTTATTGTAGTCAGACCAATAACCACTTGGTTCCAAGAATAGGTAAGGACTGTTTGAAAAGGGGCTAAACAAAGCAGAGAAAAATAAACCTGAACTCCAAAGGGTTTAATAACAATCTACATTTCTTGATCCATTACTTCACTTCACTCCTATTTGAATGTTGAATGTGTTCTCACTTCCTTTCCCCTCGCCATTTGTTCTAGTTGTTGTTACAGAGAACCTGAAACTTGCCTGAGTAAAGTAATCCATCACAGAGAACATCACACCCAAATGAATTTTTGTCAAGGTTACTTCTCTATTGTGTTCACTGATGTGAAAACCGGTGCATGTAAGTACTGCTGGGATGCTCAAACATATGCGACTAATGATCAAACACATACAAAAACAAACCCAGAAGAGACAAATGATTAGCTGCGATGAGCAAACATAGATGTTGTGACACAGATCTGTCTGCCTCTCTCTTGCTTTTGTTTTGCTGGCTACCATGTACAAATCTGTTTCCACTTGAAAGTCTTGCATGTGGAAACTCTGCTCTCATTAAGGATGACTGATGATGGCTGCCTCGCTTTGTCTGAGTTTATGGAGGTTTTACTTTCTGCCATGACAGACTGACAGTGCTGGAAACGGCAACAAAGTGAATGAGTCAGACTGGTAACTGCTGCTAAGGCGAGAAACATTAAGTATTGATGCCGAGAGATGCGCCGGATAAAACCAGGCATGTAGTCAAGGTCACCTTCAGCATCAGCTACAAAACCCATTCCAATTTACTCTGAGTCAATACTGAGACGCAGCAAACTAAATTCTGTTTAAGACCAACCCATGCTGAGCCACGCTGTTGTGGTCCTGCTTGGTATCAGGGCCAATCTGTGATCTTGCCTGTGTGTTGGTGTTTAGATTCAGATATTAGCCTTAGTGTACAGTTTACTGATCACTTTCAGCCGTATCAGAGCTGTGATAAACCGAACATTTCGTACGGATGAACCAGCGGATGCTTTTATTGTGAGGCAGCGATAGGAAATGTGTGTTTACCACTAAACTAGTCCATACCCATTGAGTGCACAGTTGCCCACATACAGTTTCACGTGGTGTGTGTTTGGGATACAGGTCATAGGAAGATTAAATAGTCAACTGAACCCATTAAGAAGAGCAATGTATTCAGACAGAGATTTTGTGAATTTGATAGTACGATTGCAGCCACAGCGATCTGTCGCATTTTAGCATTTTTCTGTTGTTATAGCACCACCCAGTTGCCAATTAGAGTTAAACTTCTCCAGTCACCTTGAGGCGTCCTGTTCTATATATCTACCAAGTTTAGTAAAAATCCATATGGCAGTTAGGTCTAGATAAGAAATTAGCTTTCTAGCGCCCCCTTTTTGTTTGATGGGGTCAATAATGGAGGGGTCCCCTCAGATTATGTGTGGTCATATGCCTACAAAGTTGCGTGGTGATNTGCTTCATTCGCATCCTCCCATGACCCTCTACCACTGTGCCAAATTTCACATGGATTGACCAAGTCAGTGAGGAGAAAAACGTGGAACAGACACACAGCCAGAGTTTTCGTCATTATATAGTAAGACAAGATTCAAGGTTTTTCTAAGCAGTTCTTCTCCAATAAAAACAGTAAAATCAGCACATGCAGACAAACACAGTAAGCTGTTAGATGTCAGAAAGACAACAGGGGACAGGCTGAGGTTTATGCAAACCTGCAGTGCAAACACATTCACACCATTCACGGCGTGAATAGCTGCAGTTGTGAGTATCTCTATCCCTATTGAGAAAAACCATGAGTGTACACAGGAACCCAAACACAAGCTGCCTCTGTTAGATACCAACAGATCATCTGAGGATGATCTCAGTTTCCGTCTAGATTTCTATGACTCCCATCAGGGTGGTCATTCCATGGCTTTACCTTCACCTGCTGATGACCACAATGCTTCAGGGCAGCCGCACTGTTGTACTCTATATGACCTCCATTCCCACCAGCTTTTATCCATAAAGAGTGTCCATTATACTCCAGGGAGCAGGAGAAGGAGACTGTGGTGGGGAGGGAGACGTTGGAGCAGACGCACTCACAGAATTCTTAGATGCTGTTAGTAACATAAAACTGAAGGATTTAATTGAATGTGTTGGGCTCATAACTCTAAAAAAAAGTCATATATTACTCACTACTCTTTTCACAAGTATTACTTTACTTATTTCTTTCTGCCAACAGTAACTTCCTCTGTGTGAATGTCAGGGTAATTGCCAATAAGTGTAGCTACATGTAAGGCTAGATTTTTTTTTTTCCATCTGGGAGTCAGTTGCCAGTGGCAGGTATTTTCCCAAGGCTCTGCCTGGAAGACGGAGAGTCATTTCATCCACAAAATATCCAACCACAAGCTTCAATACTTCCTTGTAGCCTGAAGCTGCCCGTGAGTAAAATCCAGTTTTGGTTGTTTAGCCAGTGTAGCACTACAGCTGACCTCTGCGGCCAAGGAGAGCTCACCTTTGGTGGGATGTATTTCCTGGTACCACTTGTAGTAGGTGTCTCAGACTATAGGTTTGAGGATATGTTTTTCAGTGGAAAGAGTTTTAGTCCGAACCCTCTTGCTGTGAGGCGACAGTGCTAACCACTACACCACCATGCCACCGTAATATTATCACTGAAATTTTACTCGTACTTAGTTACACCACTCGTTACTAGAAAAAGTAATATTATTACTGTGACACATTACTGCCCAACACTGTGAACTGATTTATAGCCAGATACTTGATGAAACACAACAACACATTTCAAGTGATTTAACACCATGAAGCATCAAGTCCTGAACTGAGAGCCACTTTTCTGTTCAGCGCCTGCACTTCATACACATGAATCACATGCTGTGTGTAGGGTATCAAGTGCTGGAGGGGGCATTAAAACAGATAATGATCATCAATCATCATCAGAATGATGAACTATAGTTTTAAGATGAAGCACAGCTACCATAGGCACCATAAGTCCATTATAGGCAATATGATACACATAATTGCTCAAAATAATTAAATTAATTACACGTCAAGGTCTTAAGGCCAGATTGTTTTGTCTTTCTTCTCATGCCATGTAGCTCTCTCTCTTTCTCTTTCTCTATCTTCCTTGCTGACCAAATCTTCACTTCCCTGTTGTTTTTCTGTTGATCACTACTATGAAACAAAAGAAACAGAATTTGGGCCGATTTTGTCATACAGACATGAAACTTTGCACAGAGATGCCTCTCCTCATGAGGAACAAATCTGCCACAAGAAACCATAACTTCTGGTTATAGATTTTCCGCCATTTTGAATTGTTTGAAAAACACTTAAAATCGATCTCTTCCTTGGAAGTTTGACCGATCTGCATGAAACTGCGTGAACATAATCTAGGGACCAATATCTAAAGTTCCCTCTTGGCAAAAGTTGGAAAACTTACTAAAACTGAGCTTCTATAAGGC
>NC_065524.1:28802095-28847611 GCF_006386435.1 Epinephelus moara
CTAAGTCATGGTATGGTATGCTGTACATAATCACGGAAACTGTCAGTGTGTCATTCTGTCAGTCAGTCATTCTGTCCCATGTTTTTCTACTCACTGACGTGGTCAATCTATGTGAAACTGCACATAGGCACTGAGGTGCACATAGGCACTGAGGACTGGCATAGGTAGAAGGTGACAAAGCTACCAATGGCTATGGACTAGTAGATAAATAATTACTGAAATACAGGCAGTCCTTAGTTACAAACTACAGCACTGGCCATTTGTTTAATCACTAAACCCAATGTTCATGTTATTCCGACAAGTGACCTCTACAGTTCGTGTCAATTACGACCTTAACCAAGTAGCTGTCATTGTTTAAATCAGATATTAATCATTGCAGATCAAAATGTATTCTTGTAAATCACACATGTAAGACTCTATGTTTCGTTTTTGAACGTAAGGTAAAGTTAACATATTATAACTAAACAGAAACAAGATTACATATTATGTTTTGGGGCCCCTAATTGGCTGCAGGGCCCCAGCTGCTCAGTTCCCAGCTCTGGGTTGTGGATCATAGAAAAATGAGCTCTGACAAAACTCCACTCACAAACTTTAGTGCCAATTTCTGCTGCAATTTCTGATCTGATTCACCACCCACACTGCCCTTGACGAGCGCTCGGGTTGGTGTTGAAACTTCAGCCTTTGTTTGGTGCATCAGTGTTCCAACCCACACATATAACCTAACACATGAGACTACCTCAGTGTTACTATGTGATACATTTCACTGTGACTTTTTCCTCACAGTTTCATACTGTGAAACATCACATCTCTACACGGTCAAAGCAATAATAAGCGTGAGTCCTGCTGCTCGTAGTTTGGCTATAAAATCCTAGCACATCTTGGAGCGTCTCTGCTGCTGGGCTGCTGACAGCTCTGTCAGCTGAGGAGTCAGAGCCACTGGTCAGCAATAAACACTTGAACCGGTGTCTGTTTCAAATGTAGTTTAGCCAGTGTTGCAGACATTCAACTTTAGAGCTGGGAGCATCTGAGCTACGTACATACAGAAATCTTTCCATCACAGTTAGTTTTGTAGTTTATTTGCTGGTTAATTCAAATCCTACTTTCCTGTCACCTGCTTTACTCTTCCCAATCATGACTGCACATAGCAATTCCAAAAGAAGCATCCCAGGAGCTAAGAAAAATTGGGCTTTATCTATTTTTTACGAACCCGCAGCGTGATGCACAGAGCTGATCAAGTTTTCCTGGCAGCAGGGACTGTATTAAAAATGTAGATACGATGTAATCACGAGGATGAATGTATTTATTTACTAAAACACAGCAACAAATCTTTCATCTGTGTTATTCACAGCTGGACTTTGAACGGTATGAAGTTTCACAGCCTACTTACTTAATTATGATAGAACAACAAATATCAAGGACAGGGGGACAGAACAAAACCTGGTCACAACTATGGCAGCAGCAGCGTGGCACAGCTGTGCCTGGTGGAACTGTCCCTCCTGGATAGATTTAGTGTTGTGCCTAACTTTAGTGGATCATATCTTATCAGGTATGGAATTATTCTGCAGATGCTCCAGTTAAAGATCAGACCAAACTTCTCTAGGGATGTCAGTTTTTGAGCCATGACTAAGCCAAACTGTGGTCTGCAACAGACGGTAAGGCTCATTGTTTTTAGCTGTGATGGTTTCTTGTGGCCCCGACCAACTGGTTAAGAGGATTGAGGAATCAGCAGTCAATGTTGGTATAAAACAGTCAGTAAAACAGGTTTTTCAGCAACTGTATATCACTGCAACCATGAGAGGTCACTGAGCATATAGTAATACATGTGCACACACAATATTAGGATGATTGGTCCAGTAGTGTTCGAAATCAGCTGCAGAAAAACATACACTGGGCCTCTCCAAAACAAGACCCTACCCACTCTCACTTTGTCGCGAAGTGTAAGGCCAGTAATATGCTTGCTGCAAACAACGCGAACGCAACCACATCATGACTGCCATGCGTGATCTGCGTTAGTTTGATGTGTCGGCCACACGTCTCAACGCAAGGTACCACGATGCGTGCACGAGATGCAATACTGACATGACCGCTAGAGGCGCTCAAGAGAATGAACATGGTGACCATGAGATCAGACCAGACGGAGTCGCTGTCAGAGCAATGGTGGCAACTTTTGAAGAGAGGCTGACAGACCTGGTGCAGAACTACCTGCATCTCTATGGTGTTTCCACGCCGTTACATAGTGACATAGTTCTTCTTCCTCATCAAGCATATCAAGGGCATCCATGTTTGTTTAAAACACCCGGCATGCACTACCCGATTTCCGGGTTATATTTCTGTTGTCTGCCCCAAGTGGAGACCGCCAGTATTGTGCGTTTTGGCTGCGTAGTGCTGCAGCAAATATACACAGACACGCCGCATTGTGTACGCGTACGTTCGATCAAGCGGTAAGTCTTTTATGACCCTAACTCCATTTGTCACCCTTACTGCTGAATGAAGCACCCTTCATCAAGGTGTAGAGGATAAACATAGTGCCAAGCTTTGGGACAAACGTCCCTCTCTGTGGTGGAAAGAGGAACTATTGTAACTTTTTGTAACCATGGAGAAAAATAAAGCTTATTCAATTTTATGGTCCGTATAATGAAGAATTTTTTCCCCCCATTTTATATTCTTCGTATGTATTTGTAGCACTTGGGAAAGGCCACGTCACGCTCCCCTCCAGGATCATGCATGGTATGGATAATAATTAAAAAAAAAAAAAAAAAAACACTTTCATGGATGGAGATGTGATGGTAAAAATGTATTAAATTTACATATTCAGCTACTGTTACAACATGAGGTAACCACTGACAAATTCAAGGAAATTTGAATTTTACATGAAAATAGTTTATATGAGAAGAGGAATATTATTTTTTTTTGACTGGTATTTATTGTGAATCTTCATCATTACATCAACTATCAACCTAACAAGTCTAAAAAGTTCCTTTCATTTTATTGTAACTGAGCAGGAATGGTTCAAACCCAGAACTGTTACAGTGTGTGATTTATTCTGACCCGTGAAATCTTTAGTAATGGTTGCTTTGATGTTGGTGTTGTAGCAACTGGCCATTTAAAGCTCACTTGTCTGGTCAGATTCCATCAGCAAAGTCAGTGAGTGTAGAGCATGTTTATGACTCAGTGTACGGATGCTTTTTTCCCCTTTCCACTTGATGTTGTATGATCTAATGAGGCATAAAATATCTTTCAGTGTGATTTCCCTATACACTATGGTCAAGCTCTCTCCACTCTTCTTTCCACAGCTATGTTCCCCGGGGAAGTTGACTGTTTTTATGCAACATCCAGCTCCACAATGACAATTTAAAAAAACTGAAAATAAAATGGGAGTACAGCTACTGTCCATTGTCCACAGCAACTAATTTGGGGATCTGGACATGCTCCATAAAACTCTTCCTTTGAAGAAACAAATGTTAATGTGATTCAGTGCACTCAATCACTGCTATTTCATTTGATCTCTGACCCTGACCTTTGTCACTCTCTCTGACCTTGAATGGTGACTGCCGGCGTGAAATAAAATGTGTCATACACCGCTTCAAGTGCATTAGTAGGTGAGAAAGCGTCTTTTTCCACTTAGAGTACATCACACTGCAGAGGTGTCAGTCCCTTATGGAATAAATCTATATTATTTCTTGCCTTTGGCAGAGCGCAGCCATCTGTTCAGTGGTGTAACGCACATACAAGGTGCCGCTTCGACCTACATCATCATGACGAGCGTGGAGGCAGTGGGAAATAGAAACAAGGGTAAACTACAGAGTGTAGTCGTGATCAGACAGGCAGATGGAGATAAAAGAGATACACATGCACAGATATATAAATATGTTAGACACATCTTTGATAAATGTCCAGTGGTTGAGAAGATCAAATCTTTTCTGGGAGGATGGTTTCGGACTTCCTGACCAACTACAGGAAGTTTTGGTAAACATTTTGCCTCATTTTTTACACCCTCAAATTTATAGTTTTCAATGTAGATGTGCGGTAGGTGTGCTCAAACACCAGAGCAACGTCAGCACAGAGCACACAGCACTTTCCCGAGCACCTATTTTTCAGGGCACAGATAAACCGAGTTAAACTTTTGGAACGCAGCAGTGCGCACCGCATGTCATGTGATGAGGACCAGCCAATCACTGCTGACAGATATCTTTCACTTCTTCTATAAATACCAGTCTGTGTTAAATATGGGAAAGTTGATCATTTTAGTGCAGGGTTGCCAGAGCTTTACATCTGTCCCACGGATGATAGGCTTACACACTTATAAACGGCACCTGGAAGAAGATCAGCTCCGCATTCAATATTTCAGGTAAATAGGCTATAATGCTGTGCTTGTTAAAGGGGAACTAATGTTTTTTTCAACCTGGGCCCTATTTTCCAATCTACTTTTGTCTAAATGAGTGATAGGATGTTCAATATTTGACATTTCTCCAGTATGAAGCTAGGGCTGACCTGCCTGCAGCCCGTGAGCACGCGCTGTATTAAATAATAGGGCTCTCAGACAGCGTCAAACAACGTCAAAATACGTCCACTAAAAGTGCATTTTTTTCACACAGATAGGCTCTGATTGTTAGTATAATTATCCGACAACATAACGGAAAGGAGAAATGAGCGTCTGTGTTTACCTTTAGCTGGATTTGGACATATTTGTTGTGGCAAGTCAAAACACTTCCTCTGCTTGCTCCCTCTCTCTCCTCGTCCCTCTTCAATGAGCTCTGCATCCGTGTACGTCCGTGTACTCCGTGTTCAAATAAATACGGGCGGTCATCAAATTCAAATGGCTCATCCAGATCCAGTTGGTCAAAATCAGGTAAAAATTCAGCCATGACTACTCCAAACAGTCGCATTTGTAAGCTCGCTCCAGCGGTAACTTCCTGCAACAACTCGAGTCTCGAGAAACACCGAAACACCACAGACTGTATAGGAAAACACCAAAGAAGAAGAAGAAGAATCTCGCGAGACGTGAGATTTCAGAGCCAGACTTTCACTCTCTGAGTGTTTTGACTTGCCACAACAAACATGTCCAAATTTTTTACCCGATTTTGACCTGATCTGGATGAGCCATTTGAATTTGATGACCGCCCGTATTTATTTGAACACGGACGCAGAGCTCATTGAAACTGAAGAGCAGACAAGGAGAGAGAGGGAGCAGCAACAGGCAGAGGAACATGTCCGAATCCAGCTAAAGGTAAACACAGATGTTCATTTCTCCTTTCCATTATGTTGTCAGATAATTACACAAACAATCTGAGCCTATCTGTGTGAAAAAAAGCACTTTTAGTGGACGTATTTTGACGTTGTTTGACGCTGTCTGAGTGCCCTATTATTTAATATAGTAGGCACTCACGGGCTGCAGGCAGGTCAGCCCTAGCTTCATACTGGAGAAATGTCAAATATTGAACATCCTATCACTCATTTAGACAAAAGTAGATCGGAAAATAGGGCCCAGGTTGAAAAAAACATTAGTTCCCCTTTAAGGTTGCTTGGCAACCTCAGTTGCAACCTGCTGCCATGCTCTCGAAAATTGGCACAAAAAAAGCACAAGGATAGCACCCAGCACCTGACCTTGCATTCTTCAGGCAGTTAAAAACACAGTATGAGTACGGCCCCTAAGAGTAGTGTAGCCTAGTGTGTGCATGTGTCAGAGACTGACAGTGGCTGTGCTCAGAGCAGATCGGAGCTGAGGAGAGAACAACAGTGGTAGTAAATGTACAGTGCAGGTTTCAGTTTGTCCGTGAACAACGCAACATAACAAAATGAGCTGCAGTAGCAACGGGGAGAGGAGGAGACGACTTTAGAGAGAGTCAGTTGGAAATTTTTTTTGGAATTATTCAATTACATTCAAAGAGGATGAGAGAGAGGGAATATGAGAGGACGGGAAAGCTCAATGTCAAGTATAGGGATCTGCAGCTCACATAGGTGGTGATAAAAGGATATAGGTATGTCATGTAGTTCTTTAGTGCGCTCACATAACTGTGATGAGCTTGATTTGGTCTCGACTTACAGGTGTGAAAAGGCCCTTAGATACTGACATGTGCACACGCTGCCTAAAAACAGACAGTATAGGCACCAATATGAAAACAGGACTACAAGTCTAGAGTCGTGCTTGTGGCTTCTTTAGGCTGCAATGTTAATTACACCAACACTGATGATTTATCTTTTCTTGTCCAGGTACAGACTGCACAAGATTTGTCTTTCCAGATGGTCACTGAATTAGATCCAGTGATAATGGTGCCTGCTGTAAACTGTCCTGCAGAGAGACTACAGAGTGCTGCATCCTGACCAACAGCAGCTCGCAGTCTTTCATGACCTTCATGACATTCAAAGATGAACGTGGCTTTTTCTCCACAGTATCTACAGTGTATTTACGCACTCAAGTAGTCATGCTCATATTGGTCTGCAATGTGAAGCACAAGTCTTTCCTCTAATTTGTATATACTCATACCTGTATATAATGCATCTTGCATGAGTTTGAATTTGGGCTCTTTTGGGGAATGAGACAGATGTTCTGATCTGTTTATGATGTTTGTATTTTGTTGTAAAACAATTTAATTAGAGTCCTCTTCTGCAAAATGCTGCGCTCACAGTGGGAATGCAAGATTATTTCCATTTGAACAGAATGGAATTATTTAGTCGGTAAAATGTCCTTTTTCTGAGAGCCCAAAGTGACATCTTCAAATGTCTTGGTTTGTCTGAATAAAGGTCCTGTACCCAAATATAAGACATTTACAACGATGTAGAAACAGCATAATGGGTACACTGAGAACTCAGTTTATCAAGTGTATTATGGAGTTTTACAGTGGCCCTGGGCAGAGTTTTGTGTCTCTAGAGTTTTTAGAAGAGCTGTAGTCAATGATAATTAGTTGGACATTTATAATGCTGGAAAGTGAAGCTGCAGGCACTTATTATTCATTTCATTTGAGCTTCATTTATCCAGGTTAGCTCCATTGAGATCGCAAATTTCTTTTCCAATACAGACTGGGCCAAAACAGCCTCAGCAGCATATTTAATTAGAGACAGAGCAATGACAAACACTTTTCACCTACAGTCACAGTGTGGAGCAGAGAAAAGAGGTGAGAGGAGGAGAGTCCTGGAACAATCGACTTACTCACATAATCATCACCATATAATAATACATTCAGGGTCTAATGAAGAGCGTTAATGACACTCTCTCATGGCTTCCTCCATCTAATAATGCATGCATTTAAACCAGGATGAGGCACACACTGCATTATAGTCTTTCCACCACTCCACAACAAACTGATCTCAGATGTACCCGTCTACAGAGTACAATAGGTGTTTTAAAGCACAATAAGAGAATCAGACCTTATTCAAGGTAGTCACGACATCACTGAGAACATTTTGTCCTCTTGTCACATATTCAAAGGTCTGTTTGAGGGTTAGGATTTGAGCGCATGGTCGAAAATGCATGGTGCAAGTCCAAAAAGGGCCACTACACTTTGCTAGTTAAATGGCGCATAATAACGGTGCAAAGTAAGGCACAAGGGGCTACCATTTCCGTTAAAAGCCAGGCACCTGTACCTGGTGCACTGCTGATTATATGGCTGATTTGGCACATTGGGCAGCAAGCTGCTTTCTGCAGAGTAACGCAGTAAGAGCAGAAATGTCACTGCAGCAAATAATGTGGGACATTTAAGTAGCAACACCTGTAGGTATAAACTTAACGGAGGAAACAGAACAAAAACTTTTAGCTTCTAAAATAATCAATGAAGTCACGCTGCTCCTCGTGTGTAAATGTGCACTGTGTCTCTCTTAATGGGGAGTCGGACAGCAGCTCTGCTCTGCTCTCTGCTGTGTTCACATTTTAGAGAATGTGATTAATATTGTCCTCATTAATGGTGTACTTTTTCACCCACTCGCAACCCATCCAAACGTCCTGTGTGTGTAACAAGCAGAATGTATGCAAGTTGTTAATAGCAGGAAAAAACTGCACCTTTCCTGCTTTTACTCCAGGTTTTTGTTGTTTAATGGTGCAATTGCTTTTTGCCACTGAAAACAGCAATATGCCAACAATGCACCTGACCACACCTCATTTATAGACCTACACGCTCATGGGTGCACAGATGGGTGCAAGTACATGATGTGGGCACTGGCCATGAAGATAACTGCATCGGTCTGAAAGTAGCTACGCTGTGCACCACTTTGCACCTGGTGATCACAATTGTCTGTGAATACTTGTAAGTAGGATCCATTTGTGGTTGGTTTGGGTCTGCACCAGGAGCGTAACGATCCATCATTCTGGATCAAAATATCGTTGCAACAATCAGTGATCCAGTGTCATTGATGCAAAGTGAAAACATCGATCCATATCATCATCTTTAGAATACAGCAGTGACTTAAACCAATGGTAAGTATGAAAAAGTATAAATAATACATGTGATTAAGTTGGGAGAAGTTTGCCTTCAGGGCTTTGAGCCAGATATTCCTGGGGATTAATGAAAAAAAATGATGGTTTGGCTTAAAGTGGAAACATTACTTCCAGAAAGGTCTTTCTGACAGAAAGCCCTGAGGATGAACTTCTCCCATGTGCTGTTATTTGTGTGTTAGTGGAGTCAGTTTAAAGTAAACTTTACTGCACTTAAGCAGCTACAATTATTTACATTATTCATGTGTTGTTTTTATCCTTTATGGCCAAAGTAAATAAAAAAAGAAAGGGGTGGCAGCTTCATCTGTGACTGACTGCGTTAAAGAGGCAACAGATAGCATCTTTTCCTACATATATCATTATGAAAATAATGTGGGTGGCACAGGGTAGTGGCCACAGTAAAATCAGACTATCAGCGTTTACATAGGTTACTTAGTGGCTTTGCAATCATCTTTGTAATAAGCTTCTGCCACCGGTGCCAAAATTTCGCTCTTTGTAATAAGCTTCTGCCACCGGTGCCAAAATTTCGCGGAAAAAATCTGCTTTACGGCAGGAAACGCGCCATGTATTGCAAAACTGGTCGGTCAGCCAATCAGGGACTGGAGAGGGTCCTTATGAGGAGTTGGGCATGAGATAGTTGATTCATGAGCACAATGACAGATGGACAAAGTTTGGAGACAAGTGAAAAACGGCCTAGCAACAGCAAACAAGCTCCTCTGTCTGAGGAGGCAAAGAAGAGCAAAAAGGAGAGTGATAAAAGAAGAGGAAAAACAAGAGTAAACCTCAGTCAGGCGTTCAAGAGATGGAGGGAGCTCCGTGACCAAAGAGGCTTCAAAACCGATGTCCAGCTAGCTTTCTTTCTAATGGATCAGTAAGTAACACGGCTAAATGTTAGCTAGACGAGAGAGGACTGTACTGTACTGGCTGCTAGTTCATTCCTAGCTGGCCAGCATCGCAAATCGCCGCAACCAGAAACTGTGTAGCGAGTGTTGGTCAGCTGACATCCTCGTTGCCATTCTACAGCAGCCCTCGGACAGTGATACCCCCCTCCCTTCCTTCTGTTCTCTTCTCACGGAGGCAGCTAAGTTACGCCCAGCTAAGTGAACACTGGACTTTGTTTCCCATTCAATTTGAGCTCCAACTGGCCGCATCGTTTCCATACGGTACTGTTTATTCTAGAATCTGGACTGTTTACATGTGTGTGTATTGGTATAATTCCACTGTGTCTACTGTTGTTTGTACTGATACTGTACATATTGGTATAATTTACTGTGAGTTGTTTGTACTGGTACTGTACATTCTGGTATAATTATTTGCATTACTATTTGTTTTTTCTTCAGATAAATCTTATAAATGTTGCTCGGTCTCTTTACTCATTTATTTAGTATAGTGTCCACACACCTTCTCATTCTACATATACACATAGAGGTATACTGGTGGCTTTACAGTCTACATTTTATTGATTATCTCTGATCCCCACAGTCAATTTGGTCTTTGCAACAGTGCGAGCAACACCGCTGACGCTAGGTGGCGCCAAGCTAAAAAAAACGAATCCTATCTGTTGCCTCTTTAAATAGGCAGATGACATCGTCTCATATCAATCGCAGGCCCCTGAATCGCATCAAATCAAAATGTTATTGTGGCAGACTTTGTAATATCGACAAATATCGCATCATGATGAAACCAGCGATTTACACCCTTAGTCTGCACGTGGGATTTACTGAGGATAAAAAATACAGAATAATGCCAGCCTTCTCCTTTACCATCAGGGTGGGTTTTTAGGGAAAAATTGCGATTCAGAACAATTACAATTATTTGAGAAATGCCAAAAATTTACTTTCTGGCTTCTGAAATATGACAATTTGCTGCTTTTCTCTAATTTAACATGACTGTATATTGAAAATCTCCAGGTTTTAGACTCATGGTCGGACAAAACAAGACCAAAAGACACAACATCACCTTCAGATACGTGAACTTGTGACAGCCATATCACATCATTTCCATCATCTCATAGATTTAACAACTGATTGTAAAAGCTGAGCGATTCAATAAAGTTAATGTTTTTTTTAGTTTATTCTGCAACACTTGAAACCTCTTATACACCCGTGGCTCCTCCTCTGTAGAGCCTCGTCTCATAATGCAGATATTTCTCATTCCCTATCTTCTGCTCTGCTGCCACTGATATGACTGTTTACCCATGCATGTTTATTCACACGCAAAAACTGTCTTCTGTGTATGTTTACAAAACCTCCATTTGCCCTTCTCTTGTTTATCTCCTACACCTCTTTGATTCATCCCATTCCTACCTGCTGCTGCTGCTGCTACAGTCTGGTTTCCCCTCAGGGATGACTACAACGAATCTAGTTTATTGATATTTTCCAGTAGCTTCATCTTGTATAATCCTAACAAACTGCTCCGAGCTCACTCCAGCTCCTTATACAGTTTGCAGTTTGTCGATCCCCGAGGCGTCAGGATTTACAGATGGAGTGTGTGTTAGTGTGTGCAGCCTTATCTGGCTCTCTTTGTGTAAATCATCCATACTTGTGGTCTGTGCCCTTGAAGGAAAGGCCGTGCTCCAGATCCATTAAGGTGATTTTCAATAGAGCGGAGAGTTTAAGCTCTATGTGCGTTTCTATGAACAGCATCCTCAGTACAGGTACCTTCTGCTAAACCTGTGCTGACACTGATTAGCAGTAGAGATGGTCTGCTGGTTATAGACCTTCACAAATTCTATCACAGCTAGATGATATTCTTGCCACTCTGACCTTCAGCGAGACACCGACCCCCCTGACATGACGTATGAAGATTGCTACAATGTCAATTCTGGGGGGAAAAACACAGTACATCTTAGGTCACAATGTAAAAAGGATTCTGTCTGCACCTCGATTTACTGCTTTAAACTATTGGGAAAAATAATGCAGCAGGAATGTGTCACACGGCTGACAACAGGCCTTCAGTCTATGAGTTAAAACTTCCTTTTGTCCCATTTCCTTGCATACTGTCTGTCTTTTAAGGCCAACCTCAAATAGATGCACAAAATGTGAAGTGAACAAGTAATTTAAGGCTTTCGTTTTCAAGTTTCTGTCATATTCAGAGAATTTATTTCAGCGCAGATGATTGGAAATTGCAGGATCATATTCTGCATTTTGCACAGCGCTGACACTTTAAGGGTTACAAAGTTCTTTTCCCAGTGGATTTACACATTGGCATGAATGCTAAGAATGCATTCATTGTGCTCCGTGGAGGCACCTGGGATCAAAGTGGCCACCAAATAGCAGATTTTCGGTTAATTTACATTCACAGGACAACATAGCTAACCTTGAAAGAGCTTTTAAATGGCGAAGTGGGGAATGCGGGGGGCACAGAGTGCAGGATTTGTACAGCCTGAGGGGAGGAAGCTGTTGTGCGAGGCAGGCTCAAGGCAGCACTGAACTCAAGAAATATTAAGATCATTTTAAATTATGTGTGGAAAACATCCCCTCTGTCTTTTTAAAATACAGTGCAGTATAACTAGAACATAAGGAGAAGTACTATAAAGTAAATGGGAAACCGAGCAGTAGAAACAAACTCATAACAAAATGATCTTGTGTTAACATTCTATAACAATCTGAAATCCCTAATATTATGATAATGACTTGAGCCTCTTTGCTCAGCCCGTTTGCAGTATTTATTTTTTCTCTAGATCTGAAGCACCACATGGAGCGACCTTGTAGTGTAACTCTCAAACTCATTTACATGTAGCCGACTGCAGATTCCCCAAAAGCAGGAGATGTAAATTCAGCCCAGTCACCGGAAAAAAATGTTGGAATTGTAAGTTTCCACAAACTACAGATACTTTAAATTTGTATGTTTCACACATATCAAATCACCATTTCTAAAGTGATGTAGTGTATGAGCTGACTTTGTCATGGGAGGTGGAGGGGATGGCTAATGGCATTACACATAGGTGAGACACCTACCAAGCTGCAGACAACTGCAGGTCACTTTTCGAGACCCCCAGTGAGTTATCGATGCGTTTCCACAGCAGTTAGTGCCACAAAAAGTGGCTGTTTGGGGCGTTGGTGGCTTAGTGGTAGAGCAGGCGCCCCATGTACAAGGCTGTTGCCGCAGCGGCCCGGGTTCGACTCCAGCCTGTGGCCCTTTGCTGCATGTCACTCCCTCTCTCTCTCTCCCCCTTCACGCTCATCTGTCCTATCAATTAAAGGCTTAAAAATGCCCAAAAAAATATCTTTAAAAAAAAAGAAAGAAAAAAAAAAAAAGTGGTTGTTTGTCACAGAGACATCGCTGCATTTCCAGCACCCTCAAAACTGGGTGTTTCAAGCCTGAGCATGATCATTTCCTTTTAATCTATCTGCTACATAACAATATACACATTTAACATATCTGTGGTTTGCAGAAACGTACCATGCCAACATTTATTCCAATGACTGGATTGGTAAATTTACTTTTCTCTGCATTCACTGTCAACAAATAACCAAAATTCATGTCACTAACTGACAGGAAGGAGTGTGCCATATCATCTTGCTCACGAGAATACCAGTGTAATTCCTTATAGTATATAAAAAAATTCAAATCGTGATCTGCGGTGGTTCCAAAGAGAGGAGCAGCTTCAGTAGTGTGGAATAAACCGTGGCGTCCTGAATGTTTTATGAACAGCCCCGGACTTCTCAGACTCTTTTAGTGACTTACCGCTCAGAGGGAACTCATTCAGCGGCTCCTCTGGCAGCAGCACAGCATCTCTCCCTCTCCTCTCTCACCATGCGCACACAGGAGTCTGTGGCGTCAAGTTATTTTGTCATAAACCTTTGGTAATGTAAACCTGAAGCCAAAAAACTATTTGAATGTGCAATAGTCACGGTATCATAACAGCCTGTCACAGGAGAAATGGCAGAGCATAAAGGTCCAGGTGGAAAAAAAAACAACTCAGTCAGGAAATCACCTGTTGATTTATATATATAGATCCCAGGGGACATTTTTTGTATTTGGGAGCTGTTTAAATGTGTAATTTGTGGTAGGTTTTATTTTGTTGAGCTATTAATATTGTATACAGAATCTGAATGTTTCACTTCAATATGAATTTACTATGCTGCATAATTACTTGATTCACACTGTTCTGTCATCTCTGTAATCTTAATCATAGGTTGAATGAGTCAGACGTGACCAACACTAAAACCCAAATCATGCAAAATTTTCCATCTTATTAAGGAAGCATCTGAATGAGGAACCTAATGTGTTCATACCATGAAGAAAGAGAGTTTTATTACTTCTTCTAAAATGATTAATGACAGACTAAAACTAAAAAGTTGTTGCTCCTAAACTTCCAAAATGCTGCTACAGTATGTCGTGGCGATGACCACATGCACATGTTCTGTGTAAGTGTGCTGTGTCCCATCAATGACACTCAGTGTCCTTGTTAACTTTATCAGCTCCAAGGCGCAAAACTGAAAGAGAAACTTCTCCAATCATTAAAGCGTCTCCTTTAGGGCTGCCCTTCATTAAAACTCATTCTTAGATCACATTTTTACCAGTAATTAATATCAAATCTGTCACTTTCTCTCCATGTAAATGCAATCATATTATTGGATCAGCTGCTTATTACAAACCCGAGTATCATCTGCTTATGATAAATGACTTGTAGCTCATTCCTCATTAAAGGAACTTAAAAAATGACCCCAACAATTGATTAGTCAGCTAAAGCTCTATTTGCATGGGACTAGTATCACCATGGGACCTCTCACGTCTGTGTTTTTTGCGGCGCATTCGCACAGGATAAGCAAAGTCTATATTTTACTTGAACTTACTGACATTATCCCTGAGATATGGTACACACAGTCATTTGTAACTCCACTCTATGCAACACGGCAACACCACACAGCACCACTAGCGGTGATGGAAAATGATAACCTTTTTTGCGTCTTTTTCTTTTTTAAATATAGGTTAAAAAACGATTCTGCCACACATTGTCATGTCATCCATCTCGTCAGCTTTCAAGATTTTGCTCCTCTGATTGATTTGAGCTTGCACTTTCAGCGAATGGGTCCTATATGCTGTGCAGTGAGATGAGCCTCCTGCACCCAAAATGCTGTCAAAACCTTATTTCATAATTACCAATGCAGCCTCAATAACTCTCAACTGGTAGAGAGGTGCTGGGAAAACAAAGGACCTAATCACCAAGATGCTGGGTGGCATGGGACTGATATTATCACATGACCTCTGTGTTCTGTGAAATACGTGGTGGAATTTTCACTTGACAATTTACACACATTTTTACAGGATTAAGATCACAGACGACGTCCTTAATTATTACAAATTACTAGAGGTCCCTAGGTAATACTAGTCCTGTGTGAATAGAGCTTAAAGAGGGGGCGGTTCTCCACTCCTTCCATCTTATTTATTGAAGCAAAAATTGCTGATTTCACCCTGAACTGCGCACAGTATACAATGCCTAGTGAAAGCCTATTTATTTTCAGTGCTCGCCTGGCTGCTGCTTTGTTCATCTCTTTGAAAGGTGGAACACAATCAGACCGAATGTTTCATCCAGGCATTATTCTTTAGCATTCCAGGGGATGAGATAAAAGTCACTCAGTTTGGTTTCTCTTGGGGGGAAAAAAGTTCGAGTTGGAGTCACAGTGTTGCAGGATTCTTGCCATCCTCACATTGTCCAAACTTCTGGCAACTCGTCGTCTCTGGGCCTTGGGGTGTTTTCGAGGGGCAGGTGGCTTCTACAGCAGAGATGTCACAGTCCTTCTAACACGTTTGAATACTGACGGCAGCAGGGACAACATATCTGTTTGCCACATGCTGCATGATGACATCCACACTGCAAAAGCTGATTTAGTTCCATTGCACAATGGGTTTTTTTTCTTCGTAGTTGTTTTGGCACTCTAGCAACTTTGCACAGAAGAGGGCTCGTATTCCTCAATGTCATCTGTTCGAGTGTAAATAAATGCTGAATGAATGAAAACTCTCACATCATCCCATGGTTTACTTGTAACTACATGCAGGAGGAGAACAGGGACCAGATATGAGCTAAATATTGTCTTTTTTTTGTTTGTTTTATGTGTTTGAAAACTTTTAAAAGCCTCTGCTGTAAAAGTTATTTTGACACTATTCAATTCTAAATCAAGGGAGCGACCCACTGCTACTGCTATAATCAAAACAATTGTGGGAAACAGTGCTTTCCCCATCTGCCGAAAAGAACAATGCCTTTTTTTTTTCCAACTGCCAATGCTGCTGTGTTTACTACAGATACAGAATGATTGTCCCTTCTGGGCCCATGGACTGTGATTCTTTTTTTGTTTTCCGTTGGAAAAGCCACGGTTTAATTTACAGCTGCAACAAAATCTCCAAGCAGCCACATCTGGCACCATCATAAAAACCCCAAAGGGAACTGGCTGCATGCAAAAACATGTAAGCGACCTAAAAACAGGGGATATCCCAGGCTGGATTATCCTGTTAGTGCAACCCAGGGCAAGAAATTGCCATTGGACCCCATATTGAGCACGCCCAACCTTCCACTTTCAGTGTAATGTTTATGTGCCCTGACAGCTCCAAGTTCCCATTATGCTCAGCACACCCCACAGACTACACATGACAGCTTTGTTATGTGCCTAAAGATGCAGAATTCAGAGTGTATTTTGTCTGGGAATGGTTCTCAGCATGGAGGTGGCTGAGCTGCTGCTAGCATCTAACTGTGCTCACTCTATAAACAGTGCTAAACAACGACAACAGTGCTGACAGAGCTAACAGCGTTACGCCGACGCAACAATGTCATCCCAATATCAGCAGTAACCACCATATGAGCACAGTGCAAAGCAACAGAAGACATTACTCCACTATGTCTTTACATAGGAAATAATGGTTTGCTACTATATTAATGCTCTGAGTGTCCCATACTAGCCTGGTTCCAGACCATAGACCCCGCCCACTCAACTGAGTAGGCTTGCATCTCTGGTCTGGCATACTGCAATGAATTTGCGATTTATCTCGTCCAAACGATGGACGGACCAATGAACGCCGGGGGTGGGGGCGGGTCTAGCGATTAGCCAATCAGCGCCACGCTGATGTCAAGCTGTACGCCGGTGGGTAACTGGTGAGGATAGCAACAATGGCGACCGCTACAGATCCTACAGACCACATTAACGATGCTATCGAGGTATTTCGCCACTACTCGCGTTAATGGAGGACCAAATTAAGGAAGCTGCTAAACTGGATTTAACGGCGATGCAGCTGGGCGTGCACGACGACGGAGACATTTTAAACGGGCAATGCTCGCTTGTTTTCGGCACCCCCGAGGCATGGATACTAATGACGTCAGATTCTGGGTGAGTCGTTGATCTCTACTGATTGGTTAGGGAAAAAATCAAATTCCCTCCCCCTTGTAAATCGCCTTCAGTGGAGGCGATGTCAGACTGAAGGTTCTGGGACACTCAGGCTAGTCCCATACAGTAGTGTTGCACGGTATACTGGAACCAACGGTAGACCGCGGTACTTAAACACCACGGTACATATGATACCATAATGCTGAAGTACCGTAGTACTGTGGTTCCTCATGGTACCACTACTGTGGGATAAGTTAAAAGTCCAATCACAAGAGGGTGAGTGTCCATGCGCCGTCCAATAACAGCTATTGGACTCTGTTTTTATAAATGACAAAAGGCACATCTGCCTCATTTTTGCTGTGGTATCGTGATACTACTTAGAACCGTGATACTTTCACTGGTATCATACCGTGGGTTCCAATTTCGGTACCATGACAACACTACCATACAGAACCTTTAGGCTTACACTGACTATCCATATGATTCTTTGAAGAGAAATTCACCACATTTTAAATGTATATTCAATCACTTTTAATGGTAAATGTGGATAATTGACACAATAAATGCCTCAGTGTGTGCTGTATTGACAGAGAAGTTGAGTTTTTCTGAGTTTTTCTTAATGCACAGCGGGTATTGTAGTGTAGTGTACAATACACTGAAAAAACATCTTCATCCATAACAGCCTTTGCACTCATAATAAATGATGCCATTTCTCCTGGTGGACATGCAGCGAGTTTGCAATGCATGACAAGAAGGAAGATTTGTTTTTGGATGCATCTAGACACCTCTCACTAGAGAGGTACAGAGGTAGGCAGAACAAGATTTTGAAGCAGCACCCAGAAACACAGAGAGAACTGTTTAAAACATTTTGTTTATGTCACACTTCACCCAAATTTGGATAAATGAAGTTAATGTTGAAAAATGGCAAAGCTACACTTTAAATAATAAATGCATTGAAACCAAACCGCTTAAAAAAATAGGGGAACACTTAATCGTCACATTATAGCACCAAGTCAGTTAAACTTCAGTGATATTACTCTCTCCATTTAGGAGGCACAAGTGATTGATGTGGTGTCCACAGACAGCTGCTCTCTCCTTATCCTTCCTGACTGAGTCTTCTCTAGTTTTGTGTTCTGTAAAGTGTCCTTGTCACTACTCGTAGCATGAGGCGGTAACTGCAGGCCAATCAGGTTGCACAGGTAGTCCAGTTTGCTGTATCTCCCAGTACAGTCTCAAGAGCATGGAGGAGATACCAGGAGACCGGCCGTTACACGAGGAGAGCTGGACAGGGCCGTAGAAGGGCATTAACCCAGCAGCAGGACCAGTATCTGCTCCTCTGTGTGAGGAGGAACAGGAGGAGCACTGCCAGAGCCCTACAAAATGACCTCCAGCAGGCTACTGGTGTGCATGTTTCTGACCAACCTGTCAGAAACAGACTCCATGTGGGTGGCATGAGGGCCTGACATCCTCTAGTGGGACCTGTGTTCACAGCCCAGCACCGTGCAGCTCGACTGGCATTCGGCAGAATTGGCATGCCGGCCATTGGCTCCCCGTTCTCTTCACAGATGACAGCAGGTTCACACTGAGCACATGTGACAGGTGTGAAAGAGTCTGGAGATGCTGTGGCGAACGTTATGCTGCCTGTGACATCATCCAGTATGACCGTTAGGCAATGGGTCAGTGATGGTTGGGGGAGGCATATCCTTGGTCATAGCCAACAGAACCATGACTGCTGTTAGGTACCGGGATAAAATCCTCAAAGCGATAGTCAGACCTTACCCTAGTCAAGTGGGCCCTGGGTTCCTCCTAGTGCAGGGCCAGGCACTGCCTCATGTGCCTAAGTGCATAGGCAGTTCATCAGACACACAGGGGTCATTCACACTACTGAGTCACATTATGAGTTGCCGTGATAAAATTCATGCAGGTTGGATCAGCCTATGATTTCAATTTTTTACTTTGATACTTTGATGATTTTGGTTTCCATTGACCGTCATTACATCAAGATCTGATGTGTGACTTAAGTGTTCCCTTAATTTTTTGAGCAGTGGAGATATTGACACAGGTCCCAGAGCAGTTGCCCACTTTGCCCAGTTGATAAACAACTGTGTGTGGCCAGTAAAACTTGAAGTAAGAGAGAGTCTCACGGATACTGTGAAATGAAAAATTGTCTTTGCCTCCTCTCCAAACACTTGAATCAGATGTAGACAAGCATTTGCCAAGTTTGCCTAGACAAACTGTCAGTTAACTGGCTAGAAATCTTAAAAACAACACACACCAGCGCCTGACAACATGCATCAAACCACACACACCCACTCTGTAATATGGAAGGATGCGCACAGAGAGCGTCAACTTGAAAGGACATGCCACTGTCCTATTTCCTGGCTTTGACGTGCTTCAGCTGTCAAGAAATACTGCACTTTCATTAAACTTGCTCCCCAGATGGCCACATCCCAGCTACTGTACCTTGCCTACTTTTTCTGTCTGTGTCCGGTGTGTGCTACAGGCATCAATCAACCTACTTCAAATGACACGATGCTCTGCCGCGCGGCCAGTGTGTTGCACTTCAGGGATTGCTGGTGAACATGGCTACACTATCCTGCAGCCTTCAAGACGAGCAGAGTTACACATATAAAGACACAACCAGATGCACACTACACCAGAGGAGACCTTGATACTGGTGGCGCTGGTTCCACATGTTCAAAAAAATACTAACACCCTGGAGAAATCTTTATTAAAGAGGAAAGGTTCGAGCTGCTGCCAGCTGGCCTGAACAGCCTTCTGTTCTCGCCACCACGATGATGCAATCACCGTTTCACTGTTTAAAAACAGGGTTTTAAACCAACATGGCAACGAGTCAGCAAAAACAGACATTTCCTCTGGCCCGCTAAAAGATGTGATATTGGCTTGCTACTATAGTATCTGCATGTGTGTATGTGTGTGAGTGCTGCAGCTGCCTGGATTAATAAAGTCTATTTTGGCCAGACCGCTGAATCTAATGAAAAGGTATAAAGCTCTCCCATATATCCAGCCTAATGTTCACTATATTCCACTTTGGACTGTATATCCAGGCCATTGCCGCCATACAAATGGCTGTTAATGCTGAAATGACTTTTCACACCTGTGAACCTCTTCAGCTAAATCACAATAAAATAACACTTCAGTGCGGGAAAACGGCACCTAGGAAAACGTTTTAAATGAAGAAATTGCCTTTTGTTTCTCTTTGATATCCTGTCATTTAAAATAATAACACAGGTTCGGAGAGTGGAAGGATGAGGATGCACAAATACATCTAAAGTCATTTCAGTTCAAGTATAACAGAGAAGTCGGCACAACATCAGGAAATATTCACATTGAGTACTTATAAAAAAGTATTTTCAAGAGCCATTAACAAACAACTTTGACTGAATCGATGCTCCACTACTGTAAATCAAAAGACAGACATTAACGTTACACACACTGCAACACTTCAAGTGAACAGTTTGAGTATGGAGGTGGCATAAAGGCCGAAAGGTTTGAGGCAATTCACGAATTTTAAGCAATGAGCATGATATTTATTAGGGATGTGTGGCCCCTGGGGTGCTCAATACCTCAGTGGGTAGAGAAGGAGTGCCATATGCAAAAGCAATGTCCTTGCCGCACCAGCCACGGGCTTGATTCTGGCCTTTGCTGCATATCGTCCCCTCTCTCGCCCGTTTTACACTTCTGACTATCCTGTCATTAAATGCCAAAAAGATTATCTTTAAAAAACTAATGTGTGCCCCATGCAGAAAAGGTTCTATAAATACATTCTACTGATTTCATACAGACCAGGCTGAATTTAAATCAGTATATCTGGGAGCTGGTGCATTTAACAGCTTGACCTTTCTGACCAATACAATAAAGTTAATTTGATATTATCTACATGTTGTTAGACAACAAAAATTGTGGAACTGATCTGTCAAAACTGGGGCAAGTATTTAAACATCAAATTAATTATTTTGCCAAATCCAAAACTCTCGACAAGCCTCCAACCTAAGCAACAATACATGCATGTACATTAGGGCTGCCCCCACTAAGAATTTTCCTAGTCGATCAATAGTCGTCATTTTGGGCCATTAGTCGACTAGTCACCTGCGTGTTTACGATATTAATTTAATTATAAAATGAACCTTCATTAATATAGGCCTATATTTTATCTACAAGTGCACGTCACACACTGAGCGAGCCGCCTGTTAATGACGCTGTGGGCTAATGGGCATGTAGCTACTTCCATGTTTCAGATGATACGTCATGTTTGTAGTCGACCAATGAAGATGAGTTTACATATCACCTTGGGTTTGTCCTTCACCTTCTCAAAATGATCCCACACTTTGGATTTCCTGCCCGACATGTTATTAACTAGCCTGTGGAATAACCGCAGGTACCAGCCCTGGAAATTAACTTGACTCCTGTCTGACTGCTGAGTGTGGTCAGCATAAAGGTCATATAGGTTTTAATCCATTTTGACAAGGCACAGCTCCTAATGGTGTTTCACATTTGTTTGTTTTTCTGCGACTAAGTGACCAATAAAATCTTGCTGACTAATGACCTTTCCGGTCGACTAACGTTTTTTTTTTTAATAGAGTCATGCATGAATCGAGTCATTTTAGTTTTTAATCTACCACTGTACATCGTTTTCCTCTGTGGCAGTCATTTCATCACTTTAAAATCTTCAGCGCTACAAACTACAAAACTGCGCTGAATGTGACTTTATAAAGTTTCAAATGTGCAGAAAAATTACCGGTCTCCTCACTAACAGTGATGGATTACATTCATCAACGCAGCAGCAAGTCTCTGAACAATGTGCTTCAAAAGAACGAGACCTTGCGACTACAGTAGGGTGAGAAAACTGCAGCTATCGACTGTGGTAAACTGTGAGCTGAGCCTTTTCATGAGCATTAGGATAAAATACATTTCACTTAATATCTTTTAATTTGAATTTATGCCCTGGGTTCTCTTTGTTTTCCCTGCTGAGCCGAAGTTTAAGCCCCTTTTTCATTCCTCCGTGCACCTGAAGCCGTGCCAGAACATATACGAGTGGAGCTCCAGAACCAGCCAGAATAATGAAGATATTTTATTTAATTTGTATGTCCTGGAGGAGAACAATAAATGGGGTTGTGTTTGAATTTCTATCATCTGTTGATTGCAGAAAATAATAGACAACGTGACTTAGACAAAGTCATTCTCTCTGCTCGCTGACCTGGACAATGGAGAAAACATGCAGGAACTTCCAAAACTGCTGTTTTAAATATATGTATGAAGTTGCTCCGCAGCCCACCAGTAGATTGCGACACAGGAAATGCCTCTCAGGGATTCCAAAGGAACTTCAGAGGTCAATGCAACTTTCTGCTTCTTTTTCTAAAGTACACAAAGAAAAAAGGCAATTTTCCTTTGAGAATCAGAATAAAGATGAACTCTAAGCTCATGTGGATAAAGAATAACGACAAGTCCTCCAACCCATACAATCACATAAGTTGTTTGTTTTTTACCTTCAAATACAACCAGGCTCCTAAAAACAGCACAGGCCTTTGAAGCCAATTTTACATAGTGATCAAAGTTCTGGGTCCGTCATGTGATACCATTGGGCAAAACATACTTTTCCCATTGACTTACATAGTGAAGAGACGTCTGTAAATCAGCGGATACATTTTTTTGAGTCGTAATGCTGTCGAAGGGCTAAAGTCTCCAGTATTCTTGCTCTATGGGCCCAATGATGCAGGAAATCCAGGTAATCTTATACCTGAGGAGTCAACCTTTTTTTGCGTAAGGTACCACTGAACATCTTTCACGGGAACAAACAGGGCCTCGCCTCTGATGCTGTATCCAGTTCTCTTTCTGTCCATGAATCAGGCCCCGAGGAACAACGCTCAGCCTTACAGCCAATTTTGACCCTACAACCCAAAAAGCATTTTCCCCAAGACCACCATTATGAAAAAGACGTCTGCAAAACTGTTGACAGGAAACCTGAAACTGCAAACAAGGTCAGTTATGACTCTTTCTATTATGAATTTTTTGATCGATGGAGGTTTTATATTTGTTAAACTATCCTCAAGCTGAGAAAAACAATTTAAAACTCCATGTTGTCATGACAATCGAGAGTCTTTGAGCTGAGCAGGAACTTGTGGGCAGGGCCAGTGGGAGAAGCACTACTGCACACATTCAGTGGGTACCACACTGCAGAAGTGGTGAATGTGCGAGGCGAGCAACTCTATTATATGAATAGGTGCCATCTTGGGATCCCAAAGCTAGGTATTACCATAAATCTATACCATGAATGCGTCTCACAGGAACTTTCCTTAAATAGCGCCCCTACAGCCTCTGGGGGCAGACCCCCGATTTTTTCGCATTCCGGTTTGATTTGGGCGGAGGAGGCGAATTTCCGTTTCCGACTTCCGTTTATATATAAGTAAATATGCTGAACCATTGCGATGGATTCGGAGTTTGCAGTGACGCCAATTATGTTCCGCCTTATTAGTTCACCGCACGGACCGTTTAACCTGGCAACAGCTGCAGCCGGCTCAATCGTGATTGGTCAATATCACGCGGACTACAAAGAGCCTACAACCGAAAACCAGGGCTCTTCTGCTCTTCTTCCGGAGGCAAGATCTCCGGGGTTTGCCTACAGACTCTACATTCACTGAATGTAGAGTCTGTATATAGAGACTATACATAACCATTACCTGTCACAGCATGTGATTAACATCGTGAGATGGTGACGTTTGCACCAATAATTGAGCATAGCATTAGTTCAGGCAGGACACGATGTCAAGCTCAGTTCACATCCGAGCTACATCAGCTGATCTCAAACAGCCCAATCAACTGATGGAGCAGCTGATTGATGGAAGGGAGTCAGCTGATAGATCACCTGATTCTGTTCTATGCAACCAATTGGCAAATCTCATTCAGGGCGCCCTATTTAAACTGCTCTGGCCTGCCTACTATTGCTGCTTCCTCTGCAAGCTACTTTGCAGCCAGCCTCCACCACAGCTCCTCCTTTTTTATGTTGTGTCTGATTTATCAATGTCATATCTGTTTGTCATTGATGCTGCTCTGTTCTGTTCCTGGGGGGTCTTTGCTGCTACTGCTGTCCCTGCCTTAGGCTGTCCATGTAGGCGCATGGAAGGGCAGGGAGGTTTGCTCTCTTTGTCTCAGGCTTTCCTTGTATGGGCATGGAAGGGCAGAGAGGCATGCTCTCTCCGCCTTAAGGTTTTCCATGTAAGCATGTGGAAGGGCAGCGAGGTGTGCTCTCTTCACCATAGGCTCCACTTAGTCGCATGGAAGAGGCTTTCTGCGTAGCCCTAGGAGAGGTAGCGAGGCCCCAGAACAGAGCCATACTGCTAAATATAATACTGCAAATGGAAATAAAGTTTGCTTTGACTAAAGTGTTCCTGACTGAACTACTTGGTTGGGTTTAGAAAAAAAAAAATCATGGTTTGGGTTAAGATAAGTACGTTTGTTGCTAGCATAATGTGATAAACGGCACATACATCATGTCACATTCAATGTAAGGTCATTAAAGTAACTCAACGATGACTTTTGGTTTCACACAGGACATGAACAGTGGTTTTCTGGGTGAAAGTCCTGTATTTGTTTGACCCACTCATTCACCCGACCACCTCCCACCACAGCTCTTTATACTGTGTCACCTGACTTCCTTTTTTGCTCCTGTCATAACTACTACAGTTGCCAGAGGTTAACAAGAGCGTAAATGTGGGTCGTAATTAGCTGCTGGTGGAAATGACCTATATGGTCTTATTCTGGAGGAGGGCAGTGTCAAGAACAAAGACTCTCTGAGGGAACACAGATTTCCTTGAGAGTTGTTTGACTAGACTAAAAAAAAAACATGTAAAGGCCATTTTCCCCCCTCTGAGCAATTACTGCTTTTCCTCTTTGTAGTCCGCAGTCTGTGATCCAGCACGATGTAATTTGTTGCTCTCTAACCCGAGCTTTAAGGATGAGTTGGTTTCCAAAGCTCCACAATCAGCCTGTCTTACTGTATCTCAGCCTCAGATCTCTAAACTAACCAGCAAGTCATTAATCAGCATGTGTGATCGGGACGAATACATAAGCGGCTGCAGTCTCTCCAGACATGCTTATCAGCCCATGCACAGACATAAGTATGCAATGTCTCACACACACACACACACACACACACACACAGAGTCAATAATTAGAAGTTTCCACACATAGTCGCACACACACACCTACATGCTAAATATGCAAAGTCACAAATGCTATAATGCACGTTNTCCACACACAGTCGCACACACACACCTACATGCTAAATATGCAAAGTCACAGTCGCACACACACACCTACATGCTAAATATGCAAAGTCACAAATGCTATAATGCACGTTTAGACAACAGCATGTAATTATGCATCATCACATGCATAAAAGAGAATATTGCAAAGTCTGGCATAAAGTTGCATGCTTACATAAATCCCAGACACACACAAAATGGAAAGAAGGCTCTTGTTATTAAGGAGACGGGGTGTAGACTTTCAATCTGTATTCCCTCTTTGTTTACTTAATTAATCATGTTACCACTAATTAATCATTTGCCTTTGTTGAGCAGCCACCGCAAGCCAGACTGCTGCAGCTGTGAAGTACAAACCAATTTCTGTCTGGATTGGAGCTGTTCTTGGATTGTAGCGTGCTTTTATTTTAAAGCCACTACAAGGAACTTTTAACTGGATATGCAAAAGTCTCTCGTTTCTGCTGATGTCTGTGCGTGACCTACAGCAGCAAATGAGACCATCAGTGTAAAGATAAGCTATTTCTATATAGCGTATTTCCATACCTTTAGGAAACCGTGTCCGGGTCTGCCGCAGGTCACTTCCAGGACGAAGCGATTTACGGCACTCAGACGGCACACTTCATCTTACCTAGCTGCTTACATTTATAGTGACTCTTATAAATAGTCGCTATTCCTCCTCCTCGACCCGACGTCCGCGGGGAGTTAAAATAGCAGCAATCATCGGGTAAAAGTTCTGTGAAAGCACTGGACTCACCAACAGTCAGCCACGTCTCAGTCACACAGAGAAAATCCAATCCTCGGGAAGTCAGGAAATCCTTCAGGATAAACGTTTTGTTCGCTAGCGATCTAGCATTTACCAGCCCAATCCTGGCAGGAGCCGGCGGGTCCACGGCGTTAGCTGTCCGGGGAGCCACACACAGAGGCCGCAGGTTGCGCAGATTCACCCCGCGCCAGCGGGGACGAGGAGAGCAGGGGCCGCGGGGCTGGAACACCTCATCCGGGCCGACGACAGGTACCAGCCAGGCGTCGACAGGGTCCAGCGAGTGCCGAGAAATAAAGAGGCGAGGCACTGCTCCATACTCAGTCCAAGAAGCCGTGGAAGTGCTCGCCAAACAGGCCTTCAGCCTTACCAGCCGACCGCTGCGTTTACCCCGGTGGCGGTGGCGCTTACGCCAGAGAGGTGGAGCTGGAGCGCGGCAGAGGTGAGCTGGGATCCCCGATAGGAGCGGGGGCAAAGTTTTCCCATCTTGTTGTTTCATTCATCCCCATAACAAACACATGCGCGAGCCAGGTAAGCGTCTTTACGACAATACGCGCTAGAGTTCATGGGAAATGTAGGCTTCATTCCGGCAAAACACTACCGCTTTTGTCCACAGGGTCGCCAAAATCAACTCAAAATGAAAGTTCCTTGTAAGGGCTTTAAGACGTTTAAGGCCTATATTAAGAAAACTTAATTCAAGACAATTAAAGACTTTTTAATGACCTGTAGACACCCTGTATTAAATACAAAATGTGCCCAAATACTTGATGTCTTTTAAGAGGAACTTGATAACTCTTGCGTGATGGTGCTGTACACAGTCCCTGTGCTGCCTGGTGCTCTCAGTTGGATCGCACAAGGATCATAACTCTTATAAAAATCGATTTTCCCCCACTCCTAAAAATTAAAAGGTTCTCTTTGTGCAGAATGGTTATGTTATTACACTGTATATTATATTTATTAGATCATTATTACAGACATCATTACAGACTTCAGCATGTAAGTGGTGCTTTAATATTATAGTTGGTCAGGATGGAGCTAATCTTAAATATTTTATATACTATTGGGCTTATTGTATAATTATTCACCCTTTTTATGTACTCATGATTTACAGTATATTTTCATAAAAACGTGACACATTCTATATGCATTATTTTAATGTAGTGGCTGGTCATTATAGATGTGACAAATAATAAAAGCTTCAAATAAATATATCGTTCAGTATAACGCAGCATCATGTGGATATTCTCAAAGCACAATTACCTCAAAGCTATTACAGTACTTGAGTTCATGTACTCAGCAATGTTCCACCACTGGGTTCAAGGACACCAAAACTTACAGAACCATTTTACAGAGGACATAAGTAGTTTTTTATTACCCCATAAACACATAAATGACAATATCACGTGTAGTATATGTGCAAGAAGTTCACTGGAGGGCTGATAAATACCGCTAACTGAACCATTTTTTGGCATCTGCCAAGACTTCTGGCAGACACATGTATAAGAGGAGGTACAATCTATGTTTTTGCGGTTTCAAAAGGTTGCACAGTGATCATATATAACCGAATCCACCTTTAATCAGGCCATTTCACGCTCAGCAATAACCTCTTTCAAACATATCTCCCATGATATTTCTTTTCAGCTCAGTTACATCATTGAAACTGTTTTTTAACTCGAGTGCCAGATGGAAGCTAATGTTCACAAGGTCAAAATCGTTCATCCACATTCTGGCCAACAAGCCTCCAAAATGGCTCCATATTTCTTCCTCTCTGTAGGAAGCGACTGTTGGCTGCAGCACTCATATATTCTCCTCAGAAATCAATAGCTGAGGCCGGCTTGGCTCGACAACTTTCTTCTCCTCTCTCATGTGAGATATGAGGCCTAGCGGTCAAACGTCAGCTCCGCTCTCGCTTGGTGGACGACTCCAGGCGTGAATTCAATAAACTTGAGTCAAGTCGGATCTCTTCAGTCCGTTCCTTTTGCCCCTCTGTCTTTGCCCTGCTTCTCCCCTCTTATCTCCTTCTGAAGGAAGCACTGAGGGAGCGAAAGTCCGTGGGGACGAAAACTCAAGTCCAATCACATCCTTTTCAACTGTAGACTTTTCACAAGGGGTTTGTCTCAACATCAGGATTAAACTTTTTTTTTACATAAAGGCCTTTCAACCCTTGTGGCTAGTACAAGTCAAACTATGCTCCTGTAATATCAATTACAAGTTTTAGGACCTGATGTACTGAAATTTGGATGCAGCCGACCGGAGGATGAAAGTGGGATAGCCCCATTGGGATAATGCCTCAAACTCTTCATTTCCATTCAACCCACACAGTTTATAACATCCCTCAGGAGTAGAGTATAAAGAAGAAGATCCATCTGGCAGTTGTGGTCCACATAACCCCCAATTCTGTAGGTTTTACAAGTTTAATGGCATTCACATTTTAATTTCACATAAACTGCAGCTCAAGATATGAATAATATTCCATCACACTGGAAGGGCTGTAAATGAATGTGAGGACTGATTTGTCAGACTCTGGTTAGCAGACAGTTCAAATGATGAGACGCTGCTAATGGGAAGCAGTTCAGACACTGGGAGCGCAAGGTTTTGTGAGGACAGCCAATCAGATGCCTAGCTGTGATCCATTTCCTGAAGTCATTTTGCAATTGCTTCTAATAAACTTCTAATAATGGACGTAGTCACCGTGACGTCACCCACTGAGTTCAGCATTTGGGCAGCCGCCATCTTGGTGTTTGGGCAGAAGTGACCAGATCTGGATGAGAGGGTGGAGCTGTAACTGAGCGAGACGTGGATCTGACTCATAGACTGTAGCAATGCTTCACCGACAACCTGTCTCTCAAGTGGCCCCGCCCTTATATCTGCCTAACTTTAAGCCTTCATACGGGTGAGTTATATAAAAATTCACCCCCCCATACTGTTGTCATGACTACTGAAATTAGCTTAAGAGAACAAACAAAAGTGGGTGCTGAGGATAATATGATTAACTGTGTCCATAGGCCGTGGTGAACAGGTGGGTTTCTGAGGATGTCCATAGATACAGCATTACAGATTTCTGCCAAGAGAGAGGCTGCGGGCTGCCACACTGAAGTCCCCGAATGTCCGCAAGTTGGTTTGGGGAGCAGTGAGCAGACCTGTGCCCAAGGAACAGCAATTCCGGGATGGGGTATAAAGGTGGAGGAGGTCTGATAAGTACTGGAGGTTGAGGGCCTAGACGATTTGTATTCTTAACTAAACTGATCCTCTCTGGGAGCATTTCTGCCAAGGTTGTCTACTAACCCCCCAGCAAACTCTTTCAATCAAATGCTTTAGGATGTAGTTGGTTAAGGACAGAGTTAGGAGCTACAGCTAGGGTTTCAGTAAAAGGGGCAGGATTTAGATCCAGCCTGGGAGTCTCAACTCCAGACAAAATAACCCCCTGTATCCTCAGGGCAGAGGGTCTGTCTAAACCATGCACTGTCTCCAACAAGCTCCCCCGATCAAATGTGGAAAAAAATCTACCCCACAAACTTTTGTTTTAAAGCCTGGCCTGAAGCTTTTATCTTGGGTTTTTTATTGTCCAGAATAAAACTGACGGAAAACCTGCTGGATTCTGGTGCTGGAGCACAAAATGTGCGTGACAACACTTGGAGACAATTGGCCTGGATCAGCTCACCATGTTGGTTATGATGGTAACATCAGTGTTTCAAAAGCTGACAGTTTTTCCAACATTGTGGTGGCTGTATTGTTGTATCTGTGATGGCAGACACTAAAGTGATCTACCAGCAGCTCATCATTCATTTTCACTGCCCGTCCAGAGATGTGTAGAAGTGTCGTCTGCTTTAACATCAGTTTTTATCAGTGCGTTTTTTGCTGAAGTTAAAATGTATTTCTCTATAAGTCTTCCACACATCAGCTTCTCTTAAACATTTTGCATACTCTTTTAACACGTTGTTTGTTAATTAAAATGCTAGAGCATCTTTAGCATTTAATAAGAACAGAACAGACCGCATGTACCTGCACAAAATATAATTTCAGGAGAGTTTTGATTGCTTGTACGTGGGCATGAGACATATCTGGACAACCACAATGATTCAGAGCTGGTTATCACTCTTATCCACTGCTTCATCCCACACGTCTCTCATAGTGATGGGCAGACTTTTTACAGTATCCGCTCCTTCGGGATGATACAAATGTAATGATGAACTGAACTTTTCGAGTTTTGATAGTATTGGCTCGGGCTGCCCCTTGAAAGTCAGAGATTCGAATCGTCAGTCGGAGACACCTCAGTCGACTGAGATTGCTTCAAGTCGAGTAGTCCTTTAGTTGTTGTTTTTTTGCTTGTCAGCGTGCGGTGCAGTGTACTTCTGGGGACATACTGGTCCCCAGATTTGGCTGCAGAGTGAGTACTCTAGACTTTCACCCTACTCTTTGGTACAGTCAGCTGCGAATGTGATGCAGCTGCCTTCCCAGCATAAGCCTCCGAGATACCATTATCTTGTCTCTTCTGTTTGGAAGTAGTGAATTTACTCTGTTCACACTTTGAAACTTCACAGGAAAAAACAAAAAACAAATCATTGAATATTTAAATTAAATGGCCGACAATTCTGAGTCAGGTATAGCCCAAGTTTTTGCAAGATATGGTGTCAGTTTCTCCTCAACACTAGACAGCTAGTGCTATTCAGTTTAATGCATTACCAGTCATCATGTATAAGTTTACAATAATAAAGATAAGATATTTATTTTAATGCACTGATTCAGCATCCCACTTGTGTATGGGTAGGCTACATAATCTCAGTACGTTGATATAGAAACGTCACTTACCAACAATCTGAAATACAACACATCTTCTTTGTAGCTTCAATGTTTCGACATTACAACTTAAAGATCATCAACGAACTGAAGTGGGAAGAACGACCATCCAAGGAGCATGTGCATGCACCATTGGCCTTGGGCTGGCCTAGGCCTCAACACGAATCTGGTTTAGTTGGTCCTGGCTCGTTCATTCAGTGCTGTTAATGCACTATGTAATGACACAGTAGGGATTCATGAACACTTGGGTGCTTGACAGGCTGACCTGGTACATATCGGACACTAGAAAGATCACTTTTAAATCATAAAGATTTTTTCGTTCATTTCTGCCCATCACTACTCTCTAAACCAGGATACAATATTTGATCCAAGAGGTAGAGAACTTAGACCGTGTCTCTTTGGAAATGTACATAAGGTTTTGGCCAACAAAGAAGCCAACCAGAAGGGGCAACAAGAGCAAGCAATTTCAAGGGTTAGCTAGCCGCTACTAATGCCACTTGACTGAATAAGTTCACGTTAACACCTCAGAGTGCAGGATATAACATATTCCACTGATGGATTCTGATATATAAATACTACATCCTGTTTTTCTTGACCTCTTTTTGACATATGATAAATTCCTCTGTTTGAAGACTGCTTGAGTACATCTATCCAGATATTTTTCACAGTGAAAAACAGTGAGAATTTGTAATATTTGACAGTGTGCAGAAGCTAAATGTGACTTTTGACTTTAGTTTTAGGCTGTGGAGGATGTTTGAATTAGTCCTGACTTCTCAAATATTTAACATGGACTTAAATAGATTCATTATTCACCCAGTAAGATTATACAACAGGAAATATTCTAAATGAAATTTAAATAGAGGCATTGTCATTTACATACAGCACCACCACACACTGTGACTCATATTAGAGAGATGACAGGGCCTCATTTGTCCTGCATGTATTCGCTCTTTGAGTGCCCGAGGAGCGAGTGGATGAATCCACCTTAAAATTTACATGAACAAATGAATTCTGAATGGTGACAGAGGAAAAGGAAAATGGCCCGAGAAAGAAAGAAAGGGGAAAACTTTTGGATTTGGCCTCGGGAGACTGTCACGACACTTTGATAAATGTCTTTTGCTCAGCAAGACACTAAAACTCAGAGACAGAAGGATGATCCTGAGCAGGTTCTCAGCCTCGGGGCCGAGACCCACCAGGCAGCTGCAAGATGATGTTGGAGAGGCTGCGATATGATTCATTTGATCTGAATGAAATCTGACTTGTTTCCTAGATTTGTGACAAATGCACGTTCTGTGTTAATTAAATAATTTGCAGCCACAAGCTGACGAGATATATCTGGAATATTTGGAGATTTTAGAGGATTTTCTGTGGTAATTAATTAAGCAAAGCAGCAAGAAAATGGGACGTAAAAACCTAACATTGGTTTCATATTTCACCACAGCTTCATCTTTGTGAATCTGTAAAGCGCTGAAGTTTAGCATCACTGCTCAGAGCAGCACTGGCCCCGTGCTCAGTACACTGGGGAACAGAAAGACAGACTTATAATAAGTCTATATCAGATACTACATGTCCCCGATGGTGATGAAAGGACGTCTCATTCAGTTTCTGGGTCTCACCTTATCTCTGAATCACATGCATGCACACTTTCTGTTCAAACCATTTCTGGGCTGATGCCCTCATTCATGTTTGTCTAAATTACTTGCGTGCTGTTTATGCTGTGCTGGCTCCCAGAAAGCAGTGAATAAAGGAAATGATGAGACGGAGTGAGGCAGGCAGGAAGAGAGAGAATTACATGCCATAGCATTGTAATTACAAGGTTCCAGCTGGGTTCAGTGTAGTTTTGAGATAATGAGTATTAAAGTTTTCACCTCCCATAGACCAAAACTTTTTAATTAATGACTTTTACCCCCTGGAAGGAAAAAAAACTGTTTGAAATCTATCCTCAGTTGCATTTGAAGACGTTTACAGAGACGTATGCTGGAAGGGAATAAAAAACACCTATCTAAATTTTGATCCTGCGTTCACCCTAGATTATTTCCAGCATGTCAATATGAAACATTAATCTTGCTCATTTAAACAAAATAATTCCACTTGAAACAATATCACCTCTCAGCAGGTGGAAGCCTCGCAAAAACAGAGTCCAAGATCACTTCTATCATGCAAATGTCCTAAAACAAACAACTTGTTTTGGGAAATAGAAAGTCAGGTAGATTTCTGGAAACCGTTAAGCAACATTTATCTGCACTAAGATTTTCCAAGAAACAACTGAACAAGTGAAACAGACATGCCATACTCTCATTTGCATGGTGACAACTCTGAGCAGCGTTGGCACTGAAGCACCACTGAAATGGAAATAGAAATAGAGTCAGTGTGGGAAGGTTGTTTCTAAAAGGACAAAATAAGGTCAGTTTTTCACATCTATATTTCTCGCAGGATTCCATTGTAGTTTGTCTCACTTTCATTACTGGTATTATTGTAAATGTGAGTTAGAGATCTGTGGTCAGCTACACTTGTGCAAAATTTAAATAATGTATGATTTATGGTCGGCCCTTGAAAAATAAGATTCAGGGTTTTTTTTTTGGGCAAAAAGTACTGACATCCTTAAACTGTTTCTATTTTCTCTGCAAGTTGAATTAATGCAAAGCTTTACGAAAGCATGCTTGCTAACACAAAAATATCCACAAGCACACAAAGAGTATCCACTAGTGGTGCAGACACCTGAAAAAACCTCAGCGTTTGTAGGTCAGCGGTAAGGAAAGTGCTAACGTGTGTGATGGAGCGAGAAGGAGGTCTGCAGCAGGGCTCTGACTTGATGGACAGATGATTCACTTGGTTTGATGTTTGCGCTACACTGATGTTAAACTAGAGGAGAAGCCACCAAAACCAGATGTGCATCATGGGAAGTTTTACATGGATCTCTATGGATAATTCATATAAAAGATATTGATATTAGCGGGTTAACGGCTGCACAGTGTTCTGGTGTTTTGATATGCATGTTTTCACAACACAGACACGGTCATGTCACATAAGCAAACAAAAGCTGAGTGACTGAGATGACCTGAGTGACAAAAAATGACCTGAGGGAAGGCATCAAAATATCCTGAGGGGGTGTTGTCGTTGTGGTCTGGAAGGTATGCTACGTGGCCACAGCATCTCTGTTTCAGTTCAGACAGGCGACTTTATTTGTTTGCTTTGTTCCGCTTACTCTCAAGTTTCCTCACGTTGTTTAATATCCAACTGAGGCAAAATACTGAAAGACAATCTTTAAAAATCTGTCCATTTAGCAACATCGCAGTGAAAAATGTAAGTATTGTAATCTTGAGCCTGTCAAGTTTTGGAACCAATGCAAAAACATTATGTGTGCATGCCAGTACAAATGTTACTACTCCGCAGAAGGACAAATTGCTGATGTGTGATTCTGTGAAGAGGAAGCATGCTTTTGCAAGTGTGACCAAAGTGCAAGCAGAGAACTATAAAAACTATAAAACAGTAAATGTACAAAAACTGTGTTGAGCCCTTAAAAGCAAGAAACGCTCTCTCACCTCTACAAAAAAGCCAAAACAGCCAAAATAGCAATGAGGGCGACTGTGAAGGACGACCTTGGCAGACAAAATACAGACAAAATATTTTGAAAGAAACTTCTGTTGCTCAGCTGAATGTAAAGTTCTGACCAAAAATAAATGTGACTACCTGCACTTGTCTTATGCATAACAACAAAATTAGGCATGCATTTCCTTTGAAGCCAATATTACAAGAAAATATTAGAGCCAATATTTAATAGGACCCTGTGAAAAGACACCTGCCCCCTCTAAAACAACAACAGCACCAAGGAGGAACATGCCACAGACCAATTCAGCTCAGAGGTACAAACATGAGTATGTTACTAATGAGAGCATCGATAGCCTGAAGCATTACATGTGCAAAACAGCCACTAATAACAAAGACATTAGCTCAGCGGCTCCATTAAATTAACTCCCATTCAATACCAATGCAAATAAACAGGTAGATGTAGCAGCACTGCAGAGCAACCTTTCCTTTGCAGTCAGCAGACACGCAAGGCTTAAATAAAATGTTCTTAGCTCTGTCGCATACAGATGGCTGAAAAGTGAAAGTTAACAGGCAGTGAGGTGAGGGACTACTTCTCCAAAGAAGGTGATGTAGTTGTGTGTAACACCTGCAAAGCAATGATAAGGCAGGGGTCTCATCATTTGTTCATTTGTAGAATTAGTTGAGAGACTATAATTATGTCAAATAATCTTTAATTAAGTTATTCTTTAAGAAAGCAGCCTTCTGAGTCTCTGAGTACCTTTTTTATATTCCAGGCTGGTCTCACAAAGTGTTCATGTTTTCCTATGAAAAGTAATGCACCCAAATACATACATATCCCACACACTTTGACTAATGTGCTGACTTGTGAAGGAAGGAAGGAGGGATGGTGTGAAGGAAGCGGTCGCAGGTGGACTTGTGAGGGGGCAGGTTGGGGTGGTGGATGGGTCACAAAAATCTAAACTTTCCCCTGGGACTTTCCCTCAGTGTGCTTTCACACCTGCCCTGTTTGGTTCGGTTCAGTCCAACTCAAGTTTGTTTGCCCCCTAAGTGCGGTTCGTTAGGGCAGGTGTGAACACAGCAATCACACTCAGGTGCGCACCAAAACAACCAGGCCGAGACCTTCTTGAAGAGGTGGTCTCGGGTGGATACCAACAAACTCTGGTGCGGTTTGTTTGTGGTGAGAACGTGTCCCGACCTGGATCTGAACCAACTGCAGTCACATGACACATTGTTTGGGTTAAACATGAGCATGTTACAGTCCTGGAGGATTATTAATGTGCACCTCCTCCTGTACTGCCTTAATATGCACATTCAGCACATCCAATGCATCAAAACATTGTTTTCTAGTTGGAGCCGCGCCTCGTTTTCAAACTGTATGGTTTGACTAAAATGAACAATGACAGCAATATAGTCCACGATGAGCAGCGCTAAAATCAACCTGCGTAGTTGTCCCTCCATTGTGACATTAGAAAGTGTCACATTTATCTTGCAAGTGTACTCTTCTTCAACGTTTTGTTTACTTCCTGGATTTTTCCCACATGGAAATTCTGACCAATCAAGAGCAGCTTTCTTGCGCAGACATTTGATCTGGTCCGCTTGTAAATGCTGCCGTGAGAACACGAACCAACTCTAGGCAATAATGCAACTGTGTAATGAAATTAGTCCATGATTTGGATCAAGGCAAGACAACTCCAGGTTTGAAAGCACCGTTGGAATCGTGTGTTCAGAATGACAATTTTGAGTCATTTTAAGGTACGTCCCCACCATGTTTCATATGCCAAACCTAACCACAAAACTTAATTTGCTTAACCCTTTGCTCCATAAACTTACATCAATTACATAACTTACATTAAAGATGTAATGTCATTTGTGAGGCACTATTTTGTAGGGTATCATACAAACCGTTCTATATGAATGTGTTGCATAGTCATATCTGCACAAAACTGGTGCACAATCCACATAGAAAAGATCCGTTTTCATTTCAGCTCAAAAATGAACTATATCAGCCACCATTTCAGTTATTGGTGGATTCTTCTCCTCTCAAATCAGTAGTCTAAAAATCCCATTCACTAGTAATAAACAGGCAGATGCAGCAGCACAGCAGAGCAATCTTTGACATCAGAAACCAGCCATACACATGCAGGAGAGTAATAAAAGTTGACATTTACATGCCTAAATTGAATTTCAAGGGCCAAAATGTTAACTCCAGACTCTGAGCACTTCCTGTTGCTCTTACTTTAGGGTCCTATTTTTTCCTGTTTTTGTACTGGAAGTAAACTTTTACCGAGCTCCTCTCCGCTCACAGAACTTGTGGCTGCTGCCCCTTACACAGTTTTGCTGGCAGACAGCTGATCTCCTGATGAGAACATTCTGCTAACTGCTTTATTTGTGGCACCAGGAAGGCTTCATGGCAGGGTATCAAAACTTTCTTAACCTTAATTAGCCCTGGACCAGACTGAAGCCAGCAGCCATGGTAGCCCATGCATCATCTCTGACCCGTCTCATTTGCCCTCCTCCCTGTCAGGCCCTGATCCAACAAGTTTAAGGACCATCACAGTGGACAGAGAGCGTCTTCTGCAACACCACATTTTGACCCCGACTGACCCTCCAACATTGGCCCCAGATGCTATAACGTCTCTCCCAGGAGCGATCGGTCGGGAGTCTCAGCTCGATTTGTCCTGTTTGTGTTCACCAAGGGAGCTCAGCTGTGGAGCAGTCTGCTGTGCACTCATGCCTTATGGTGAAGCAGAACGTGGACACTCAATGCTTTTCTCAGTTAGAAAAAGTTCTCACAATATGGCAAACAAGTTCATTGTGTGCTTCTCATGTAAAAAAAAAAAAGTGACGAATTCATTCACAGGCAGTGCCATTACAATAATCTACTCATTCACCAAAGTCAGACCTTTTAATTAAATGTCACACCTACTCAAAAAAAGATAGACGTGTCACTTTACAAAGCAATTCATCACACCATTCTGCTGTTATGTTCAATATGTTTCAGGAAAGCCTACCTGATTAATTCTTATATTGATCTGGTTAAACTCTCATCCTTCAATCTTCAGAAAACTGCTGAGTCATCTCTTTAAATCTGCTCATTTTCATGCTTTTGATCTTTCTTTGTTAACAATCTGTACTTACTGCTGGGTCATGCTTTTGTGCTGAATTCAATAAAACAAGATTCCTCACATCAGTGCACGATATAATTTGTTTTTGTAATGTGTTTTTATTATCCCCAGTGTCCTATTTATGGTCATCTAATTTATTAAATGTATTATTTCTTTCTTAATATTTTTGTTTCTCATCCCAGTTTTCATATCCTTTCTAATGATACAATAATTGCTGCATTAACTACTTTGATTATTTCGATCTCGTCTGTATAAATATTTATGTTTATCCCTGATTAGATAGGTTGCTGCAAAGAAGCTACAAATTCTAAAATATGGATGCTTCACTCACATCTTCAACCCAGCACAGAAGATCTATCAAAAGGTGGACACCCAAGAGTAGTGTCACCAATCCAGCATTTGATCATCTCTTCCTGAGTAATGATGTTGAATAATGGCTGGAAAAGTGTTTTAACAGAACATTATGATGTCACAGTGAAGATGACCTTAGGCCTTTTGGATAAAAAATTCTAGTCAGATCGTCCTTCCATGCTTGCAGTAATTCCCTCATGGCATTCCTGACATATTGCATTCACACGAATAGGGAGGATGGAAGGAATGTCAAACAACCCAGAACATAAAGCCTCCACCATGGCTGTCACCAGTGCAGAGACGTAAAATGTCAAATAGTGGTGTCTTATGAGAGCTGACCCTAACCATTGTGCCCATCAACTCTGTACTGTACAATCAGTAAATGCAAAAAGAAACTAAAGAAGCCAATCAAATGAACAAATGTAGAGAAACATAAAGAATGTCTTTGCTTTCATACCGGGCTGAAGTGGTCACTGAATGACTCAGTGAGCGAGAAAATGATGTGAATCTGTCTGGTTTGTTCATTCATCAAAGTACAAGATAACAACAAGGTCAGAGAAGTACTGTCGCATAAGAAAGTACATACCAGAGACTTTCTGTCAGAGAAGCATGTGCTTCAGTATGACCTTTACATCCACCGGATATCAACCCAACGAAACTGTGGAGGATTTCAGAGCAATGAGTGCTCTCTAAGTGTGTCTACAGATATCAGACTAGGGCTGCCCCCGACTACGAATTTTCCCAGTCGACCAATAGTCATCATTTTTGAGCCATTAGTCGACTAGTCGCCCGTATGTTAACAATATTAATTTAATGATTAAATGATATATTTTGGGCGGGGCAACACAATGGTTTGAGTTGAAGGTGTGAGAAAGAATAGTATCAGTAACATTGTTAACACTGTGCTACATTACAGAGAAATACAAAACCGTACTAATGAACCTTCATTAATATAGGCCTATATTTTATCTACAAGTGCACGTCACACACTGAGCGAGCCGCCTGTTAATGACGCTGTGGGCTAATGGGCATGTAGCTACTTCCATGTTTCAGATGATACGTCATGTTTGTAGTCGACCAATGAAGATGAGTTTACATATCACCTTGGGTTCGTCCTTCACCTTCTCAAAATGATCCCACACTTTGGATTTCCTGCCCGACATGTTATTAACTAGCCTGTGGAATAACCGCAGGTACCAGCCCTGGAAATTAACTTGACTCCTGTCTGACCAATGAAATCTTGCTGAGTAATGACATTTCTGGTCGACTAATGTTTGGTTGACTATTAGGGGGCAGCCCTATATCAGACACTTAAATACAATGCTTTTTAAGACCTTTTCAAAGTATTTTTTTGATCAAATTAAATCCTGAATTTTAGAGAAATCATCTTTTTCTTATTCAAGTATTGCAGGTAAGTAAGTAAAGATAAGTAGCATATATTCGGTCCTACGTAGAGGTAGTTTTTTTGTTGGAATAAAGTTATTATTGAGTTAGTTTAATCTACATTTTGCCAACAGGTAATCTGAAGGCAAGTACTGGGCTAAGTGGTAGGTTTATAGGAAGGTTTGGTTTAGTAACAACAGAAATAAAGACCTCACAAATTCAAATGAAAGACTACTGAAAGACCATTAAGGCCCAATATTTATAAAACTGAATGTTAAGACTTTTTAAGGACATGCAGACATCCTGTCTCTACCGCTGTCATAGAAACACCTAGCGACAGAAATCGTTTGGGAAGAGCGATATTTGTCACTCTAGCTGTGTTCCACAAACTTGCAAGAATTGATGTAAATGAGTTGGGCTGTTCTGGAGGCCTGTGGTGAAACAACACCTGACTGAGACTCTTCATGTTCATTTTTCCTTTAAGTTGTCATCTATCTGCATGCTGCAAAGCTTTGAATCAAAACGTAAATCTACACAGAAAAATGATCTTGCTCGAGCTCATTGCTTCTTAAGCTGTCAGAACATAGGTGCTGGCTGGAAGGAGGAATGGAAGTTAAGTACAAAATGACAGAGGGGCCTGGATGCTAGATATGCTGATATTAGCGTAAATGTAACTTGTGTCCAGGTCAGCATCAGCAGCTATGCACGGCAGCAAACTCCACAAGCAATCTGTCAAAGCACTGATCTGAAAACATGCCCAGTCAGACGCAGAGCAAAAGTCTTCTTTCTATGTGAATTTGCAGAAGTATCACAGCGGGATATTAAGAGAATGACTGCGGTCAAATAGTCATCTTTGCTTAGGAAGGTTTATAACTGAGTGAAATGACCCAGACGTATCTCAGTGGCAGTCATGATAAGAGCTGCTTGAATTCTCCAAATGCCAAGGAAAGGTGCTTCAGTGCTTCCTGTCTTATCTCCTTTAGCATAGGGTTCACTGGGCCATCCTTTACCGAAGGAGAGGAGAGAATGCCGTCCTGCAGCCGCAACATTTAAAGCGGCAAACCAAAAACAAATGATCAACATGACCATACAGTTTAACAATTATTCTCATACCAGTTGGGATTCATGTCAACAAATATGGGTGGAGAGGAGCGTGAGCATGAGCTTTTTGCTCTTATTCTGAAAAAGACAATATTTCTACTAAGAATGAAATGAAAATAAATAATCCACTAATATTTCAGTTTCCATGCAGCCGTGCACACTCAGATTAACGTGCACTTACAAGGTTGTCCACAATTATATGTCCTGCATGAAACATCACGCAAAGAACTCATGGGACAAAGTATCCAACCCATTCTCATTCCAAAGTTGTCACATACAGATGCTTGGTCAGTGATTTCAGCATCAGACACAGATGAAAAAAGGTATCCTTTCATGCCTGTATGATACCCCACCAGACCCGCATCAGTTCATAACGCCACAAAACGCCGTCAGTTTGAAAGGCCTCTGGATAAAAATGTAATTTAAGGAGTTGGAAAGTCTCTATAAAGGCGGGTGGAAGGGTGGTGGATTGGTCAAACAAACACAGTTTTTATATTTTTACTTTTGATCCGCTCCTGTTGACTTGATAAAGTTAACACATCATGCCGTCATTTCAAACTCAACACTTCCAGAACTTGTTTCAAATTAAAAGCCCCTTTTAACCTCGGCTGAGAGAATCCCTCCATTTTCTAAATAGGCTTTTATTGTGTAACATTTGTAGGAACTTGGAGGATTGTTGTGGAGGATACAGTAGCTTGAATGTTTGCGTACGGTGCTTCAAATGGAGCTCCTGCCGTCTGCTGGCGCTTTTTACATTTCGGCTGGCACATGAACAGACACAGTGACTGAATTATAATAAAAGTAATAAAAATAGGACAAGAATAACCCGATGACATCACACACGTCGTGAAAGACGACCTGGGATAATTGGTGTGTACCATCATGTAGTGTGTCATGTCAGCCAAGTCACGGCACGATTTTATGACTCCACAATCGTGTAATGTGACATAGTGACTTTCAGAACGGGCAGAAAAGTCGTGAAGTGTGAACCAGGCATAAATCCTCCTTTACCGTTTCTCCCTCTTGCATGTCGCTCATTTTCACTGTGTGACTGCAGCGTGTGCATGAGAGGGGGAGGGGCTCCTGCGAGTGACAGAGAGAGAGAGGCGAGCGGAGCAACGAACGGAGCTTCAGAGCTGCTTTTCTGAAGCAAAACAAAAGTTTACATGTTCTTGAAAAAAGAGAAAACATCGCATGTCCAGCGATGTGACTATTGCACATGCGCACATCACGATGGCGATGTACAAACGATAGCATGCGTGTTATCGGATTGGTCATAGGCTGTACTCGCCGATGCCCGATGCCGCATTTTAGGTAGTATCGGAGGCATTTCCGATACTGGTATCGGTACAACTCTAATACCTAGCGCGTCATATATAGACATGAAAACCCACTGACCCAGCAGTGGTATTTGACGAGTTGGGAGTTAGAAGATGTTGCACTTTTAGTCATCCAACACTGTAGTTTCACCACGGCCAACCCACACAGATGGTATCTGTTACTGTGTAATACAGAGCTGAGTGTAAGTGCAGTCTGTTGTCTTTTCCTGATTCATTATTAATACTTTTTTCATCTTTCCTGGACCTCATGACATTTTTCATCACAGACAAGTTAAAGTGTTTATGAAAAGACATGGGGCATAATGTTTTGACTATTCAACCAAGCCAGTGAGTCGAGTTGTCTAATGGGACAGTTGCTGCTCATGTCTGCAGTAGAGGCAGTCACTATCAGCCACACCAAATCAAACTAAAGGCCAGTGACAGTTAAGAACTGCTGTGTCAAAGGAAAGTGGTTGTATGGATTTTTTTTTTCACTTAAGGAGAGTACCAAGTTGTTACAGCTATAAAGGACTACATTTTCTGAGTAAACGTCAACACTGATCAGTAGACTACTAAAAACACACAACAGTGTCTCCACCAGCTGGAAGAAGTTCTATAACTTGTAAAGCTGCAGCCTCTGCAGTAGTTTCTATTTGCTTATCTTGTTTGTTCCAGGTTTGATTATCATTTGAAACACCAGGGAAACGCAATGCTGTTTGGCAGCTATCAGAGGGAGCCTGTGTATTGGCCCTTCACAGCAGCAAATAAACCGAATGCAACAGTTACGGATGAAAACTGATCTCCTCTAATGGCAGAAATCCCAGATCAGCACTGCCTCCAACTGATCTTTAGGGCCAAACGATATCCAGCCACAAAATTTCAGCCAAATCGTTTGGATTGTTACTTTCTAGCATTTCATGTTCATGCTGCTCCTGGCTGGATACTCCAAACTAAATCAAACTTGGCACATTTGCACTGGAGAAAGTGTGGGTTTGCAACTACAGTCACTGCAGGATGTGTGTGCAAGCCGGTCAGCCAATGTGCCAAACTTGTTGATACTTTCACTCACCCTCGTTCATTCCCTCTGGTGCATCCCTGATGACACACTTGGCTGATGTTTAGAGTGCTCAGCACATTTCTATTCTTTAAGCGTCACACTAGCTCCCAGTTAGGATGTCAAATAGACTGTAAAGTGCCTTGGTCATAAATCACTTAGAGCCAAAATATGGTAATGCCTATTTATGCTGAAAGAATATAAACCCAGTGTGTCCCTTTTATCTCTGAGCGCTCAGCCTCTAGTCAGAATCAAACGGGGTGAAGCTGCATTTGGCTTTTACACACAAATGTAACCAACTTTGTCATGATCATAAATCCCCACATAAAATCTAAATTTAAAACACTGATGCTCCCCCGTGCATTTGATTCATTTTCTCCACTGCACTTTGAATTGCATCAGTGTGTGCTGCAATTGGGCGAAACACTTTTTTGAAAAAAGAAAATCCTGGTGAACCCAATTGCCAGAAAAAATGTTGGTACTTTAGGTTAGGCACACAACCACTTGGATTTAGTTTGAAAAAGATCATGTTTCGGCTTAGACTACCCAGTTTGCTGAGCACAATCCCTGCTGCAAACGCAGCGATGTCTTGGTTGAAAAAGAACTGCTTTTCTTGGCACTATCCCCGATGGAAAAACATTGATGGGTTGCTAAAATCACCCAAGTTTGGTTGCTAAAAAGTTGCTGGAAACACAGCAATGACTCACTAAAACACAACCGGTCCCCATTCATGAAATGTTAGTAAATCTGTGAGTAGATTTGAACATAAAAAACCTTGGTACTAAAAACCTAAACTGAATTCATGAACACTGCAGAAAACTCAGATTCAATCAAAAGCGCATGACTATGTTCATGAATGCCAATCAATCCTAAATTGACAGCATGCTCCCCCTAGTCAGCAATAAGCATATATCTCCGCCCAATAATAGCCAGTGACCGCCATATATGGAGGTGATAATTAATATGGATAGGTGCATACTGTCGACCTGCAAACAGAGAGAAAAACTTTTCCAACGCTGAGACTAAAGTTATTTTGGGTGAAGAGGAGTTGAGAAAAAATATTTTAATTAATATAAATCATTATTATTATAATATTACAGTGGTGTGACAGGGACAGGTAAATCAAAGAGAGTTAACAGATGCTGTTACAGGCTCTTCTTTGGAGAGCTGTGAGGAGGCTCTTCCCAGTCACAGCTGCAGATGAGCGCATCATCGGAGAGATCTCTCTGTAAGGAATTATTCCTGACGGAGACAGCGACATGCCTTCACCAGAGCAGTCAACAGCAAACTCTTATATTAGGTGCTAAATCACTATACATTCTGACAGCCATGACTGATAGCTTAGTGTTAAGTCAGTAATGTGGGTTACAGTCTCGCCACTCAAACAGAAGATATATTTGTTGAGTTTTCTCTACTGGTTGATTAAAGTGAGAATGGGATGCCAGAAATGTAGAAAACATATGCATTAAGTCTGTTTAAATAACCCATTCACATTTTTAAGAGACCTAATCTGAAGCATAAATCTGCTATTTGCCAACTAATCTAGCTAAATGTGTCATATCTAATCTTCTGTTACGTTTAACTTGCGTGTTTTAAAGGAATCTGCCTATTGTGAACACTCAGAAGCTGATGCAGAAAAGATCGAAGCTACTAACATACACTTACATACACTACACACAAATTTGTTCTGCTCACGTTTCATGAATGAGACCCAACTAGTTTTGTTGTTTGTTGACCTTGAAAAGTGTTCTGCAGCTTGGCAGGCGTCTCACCTGGGTGTCAAATCATCTACCATCCCCTCACCCCCAGTGACAAGTCACTGTACACCACGTTCCAAATTATTATGCAAATTGTATTTAAGTGTCATAAAGATTNCTGTCATTTGCATCGACTATTTAGGAAAATCAGAGAAAAATATCATTTGCATAATAATTTGGAACGCGGTGTATAAACTTTAATATTGCAGAAACATACAACATTTTGTTCTGGCGACTGGGCTGAGACTTCTTGTTTGGAGAGCCTGTGAGTTGCATCGTGTCCTCATTACAAGTCAAAAGTTCCTCCATCCTGCGAGGACACCGTTAACAGCACCTAACCAGGAGTCGCAGTAAGTCGCAGTGAGTACATCAACATTTGCCTGCAGGGACATGCTCCACAGCAGTTTGACAGACTTTGAGAACAGGTCACATTCAGCTACGTTTGGATGATTCTGTCAGCCTGAGAAACAAACAGAAACACACAACTTGTTTTTTTTTTTCTAGTGCAACTAACAAATGGACTGTCTCCTGAACGCTCACACTTGACAGAGAGAAATGCAACTGGAAAAGGCATTTTGTTTCTTAATAAGGAAGCTCAGGTGCACATCGAGAAGCACACCACTACCATCCCCACTCCTCCTTTATCACGCAGTGTCACTCTGAATAAAGTCACTCTTGCAGCTGTGGAGGCCTCTCTGTATTAAAGGGAGGGTATAAAGAAGCAGGTAAACTGTGGCAGGAAATATCTGCACGTGTGCATACTGATAAAAGCATTTGTCTCATATGTTGAGTTAAATTATGAGCACATTCACTGTAACTGAAGCGACAAAGAGCATCTGCTAAAAACCAGATGGCACATTTTGTTTTCATAATTTTGAGAAAATAATACGACACTTTACTATCGCTCCTCTCAAAGCTAAGACAGAGGTAGTACATAGCACCATATTTTGGCAACACAATAACCATTCCTCACAATAATTACCAGCCAGTAAATATATCTCTCTTTTCGTGCATTTTATTATAAGTCTGTACGTTTTTCTCCATGTTTGCCACTGTCTTATTTCTCTTACTTTTAAACCAATATTGGAAAGTTGACATGTTTTTGGCAACACTTCCATTTTTTGAATCATTTATTGTTTTTTTTCCTCCACAACATGCTATGATTATTAAACCTAGTCCATACCCATCGAGTGCACAGTTGCCCACATACAGTTTCACATGGTGTGTGTTTGGGATACAGGTCATAGGAAATTGCAGATTAAATAGTCAACTGAACCCATTAAGAAGAGCAATGT
>NC_065524.1:28847928-28854160 GCF_006386435.1 Epinephelus moara
TATGCCCATTCAAAGTTTGCAATTTCAATTGGTTGCTATAGCGCCCCCCTTTGGCCAATTGATGTAATATTGCTTCATTCGCATCCTCCCATGACCCTCTACCACTGTGCCAAATTTCACATGGATTGACCAAGTCAGTGAGGAGAAAAACGTGGAACAGACACACAGAAACATCCACAGCCAGAGTTTTCATCATTATATAGTAAGATCCTGGCTAACAGAATAATATAAATTCTGATAACATAAAGCGGATTATTATTACACTTTATATGAAATTCAGTGACTATATGTCCATTCTAGCTGCTCTCTCTCCACTGTATTTGTGCACTGGAGAAAACTGTCTCTGTAGACGGGAAACAAAGTGTCATATAAAAAGCTGAACCCATGCCTCTGTTTCAATAAGGAGAACAATTTCAGTTACAGTTACAACTTTTACAGATGAAAAATAGCCTTGTAGAAATCTTAGGATCTGAGAGCTACACCATAAGATTGAAAGGTACAAGAATCCACCTCCAACCTCCGCCCTGTCTTTCTCCTTTTCAATGTCAGACTACTTTCTGTTGTTATTCAAATCTCCTGCACATAATCCTTTCACGGCAGAGAAAAAGAGATTTCACAGTGCACATTATTTAAGGATGAAAAATACTGTGCTGTGGACTGAGAATACACATTAAGGAGTGTGAAACAATTGACAACTAAAGGCAAGAATAAAATACCTGATAAACACCCCTGAAAGACAAAGTAGGGGGAACTTCATTAAAATTAACTTTGCTGATGTTAGATTAGCACGCCGGTAAAAGCAGCAAACCAAAAATAGATATCCAGGCTCATGATGAGACGGATGTTTTTGTTGCAGTAAGCCTTGGCTCACAGTTCAAGTATCGATGTATTCAAAAAGGATTTAATCATTATGCTATTTTAAATCCTCTGCTATCTGCTGTTTGGCTCCACAGAGCATGAATGGGGATGAATACTGAAAACTGCCCACTAAAGTGCCTACTTAAGGCAATTATAATGTGTGTTTTTTTTGAGGTCGTGGGGCACTGCGTGTCAAACAAAATGGACTTTAGAGAGAGTTGGGGTCATCCACACAGACAGACTCCATTCAGAGAAGGAAAAAGAGATGATGATCTCCAGGGCAACAGACAGTCTACGGCCGTGATCAGACAGACATTAGCCTTGCATGACCACAGCACTGACACACTGGTCGGCTGAATGCATGGGTAATAGCGTTGTCTGAAAAATAAAGCTGAAACATAATTTATCATCAAGCAACTAGGGCTGCAGCAATATACTGCGAAACCGGTATACTGTGGTGTGAAAACTGACAGTTATCCCCCAGTACATTTGCTTATGGTATTGATATTGCTCCCGTTCCACCACATCCCAAAGGTGCTCTATTGGATTGAGATCTGGTGACTGTGGAGGCCATTGGAGTACAGTGAACTCATTGTCATGTTCAAGAAACCAGTTTGAGATGATTTGAGCTTTGTGACATGGTGCGTTATCCTGCTGGAAGTAGCCATCAGAAGATGGGTACACTGTGGTCATAAAGGGATGGACACGGTCAGCAACAATACTCAGGTAGGCTGTGGTGTTTAAACCATGCTCAGTTGGTACTAAGGGGCCCAAAGTGTGCCAAGAAAATCTCCCCCACACCATTACACCACCACCAGCAGCCTGAACCGTTGATACAAGGCAGGATGGATCCATGCTTTCATGTTGTTTACACCAAATTTTGACCCTACCATCTGAATGTGGCAGCAGAAATCCAGACTCAACAGACCAGGCAACGCTTTTCCAATCTTCTATTGTCTAATTCTGATGAGTCCCCGCAAACTGTAGAATGAGTTTCCTGTTTCTTTGCTGTCAGGAGTGGCACCTGGTGTGGTCTTCTGCTGCTGTAGCCCATCTGCTTCAAGGTTGGACGGGTTGTTGGTTCAGAGATGGTCTTCTGCAGACCTTGGACCAGTCTGGCCATTCTCCACTGACCTCTGGCATCAACAAGGCATTTTTGCCCAGAGAACTGCTGCTCACTGGATAGTTTCTCTTCGTCGGACCATCCTCTGTAAACCCTAGAGATGGTTGTGTGTGAAAATCCCAGTAAATCAGCAGTTTCTGAAATACTCAGACCAGCCCATCTGGCACCAACAACCATGCCACGTTCAAAGTCACTTAAATCACCTTTCTTCCTCATTCTGATGCTCGGTTTGAACTTCAGCAGGTCGTCTTGACCATGTCTTCATGCCTAACTGCATTAAGTTGCCGGCAATAATTAGCCTACAATATTTACTCTAGAAATACAGTACAATATCTGTGGGGCGCCCACTAGCTCACCCCATTTACAAAGGCTGTGTCCTTGCTGCAGCAGCCGCGGATTCAATTCCAACCCACGGCCCTTTGATGCATGTCCTCCCCCCTCTCGCTCCCCCTTTCACACTGTATCTGTCCAATCACATCAAAAAATCAGAAAGTCAAAAACAAATACAATATCTGCCTCACACAGCTTAATCATGATCCAACTTTTTACTGCCATTTAACTGAAACAATTATCCTTCCCCAACCTTAACCAAAGTACTTTTATTGTCTAAACTTTACCATATGTGTAAGTCAGAATGGAAACCCTGCTCTCTGGCATGTGTTAAACTGTAGCACTTTCTTAACAGGCTACTGAACACATTCCAGGTGGCAATTACGTTTCCAATCAAAATGTAATTGGGAAAATAAATTAGTATTATATAAAGATCATTTCTAGGAGAAGGGGTCGATCAGATGCATTACACTTTGCATTTCTGGTAGACTGCTTTGTAACATGAACTGCATAATTCTTCTGTTTACCTGGCAGTCACTGCAATGAAGAATTAAATATCTGTTACTTATCTGAGTCAGTAAATACTGTCTCATAGTCTTAAAATCTACTTTGCAGTGTTCTGACATCTATAAAGCCTTTAAATTTACATTTGTATTTGTCAAAATTGACTTGTTAATTGCATTTCATGATTCCAAATCTGAACCAGCAGTCCTATGATCCAATTTATAAGTCTGGAATAATAACTTCCTAGATATTCTTGGTCAATGTAGATGAACATTAATGTTTTTGGTGATCCCTTGACCTCCTCTCTGGTGCCACCATCAGGACAAAATGTCCACTTTTATGCATTTTGTATTTGCAAGACTAGAAGATGTAAAATAATGGTGTCTTATAATCTTTTGTGGGATTGGCCAAATGTTTGACATAATACAGAAATAGAAATGAGATGAAATGAATTATGGTACACAAGAAATATTAAAATGTCATTAATGTGAAGACAACTACTTACCAAAACTAGAATTACAGTCTGCCTCCAAAAACTAGTCTGCAGTTTATATCCATGTCTGTCCAGACTCATATTTAGCCATAACAGTTGACAATGCTTCAAACAGATGTTGATGCAAAGCAGCTACATATTCTAAAACATGGATGCTTCACACACATCTTGAACCCAACAGCACAGAAGACCTATACAGCGGTTTCAATATGGGCACCCGAGATTAGTGTCACCAATTCAGTATCTGACGAAATGTGTCCCCTGCTGTTCCTGGGTTGTGGCGTTAAATAGTGGCCAGAAAAGTGTTTTTGCAGAACATTACAACGTCACAGTCAAGCTGGCCTTTGACCTTTAGGATATAAAATGTCATCACTTCACCATTTAATCCTACCAGATATTTCTATGAAATTTTGTCATAATTAGTGTATGAATTCTTGAGTTGTGGCCAAAAGATGTTTTGTGAGGTTACAGTGACTTTGACCTTTGACCACCAAAATCAAAAAAGTTCATCCTTGACTTACAGTGGACATTTGTGCCAAATTTGAAGGATTGCCCTCAAGGTGTTCTTGAGATATCCCTTTCACAAGAATAGGTGACAATGACCTTGACCTCTGACCACCAAAGTCTAATCAGTAGATCCTTGACACAAAGTGTATGTTTGTGCCACATGTAATGAAATGCTCTCCAGGCGTTCCTAAAATACCTTGTTTGTGAGAATGAGATAAATGGACAACCCAAAAACATAATGCCTCTGACCACAGCTGTCGCCGACACCGAGGCATATAAAAACGTAAAATGGCGGCGTCCTACTGAAGGCATTCACGAAAATGACATGGACGCAGGTCAAAGTGACACTGACTTTTCATCGCTGAGTCCAGACGGACGTTTCTACGAAACTTGAAGTAATTCCCTCAAGGCATTCTTGAGATATCACATTCACAAGAATGGGATGATGTGTGGACAAACAAATGGGTAACCCAGAAACACAATGCCTCCGGCTACAGCTATTGCCAGTGTGGAGGCATTAAAAACATATATTACTGTGTATCACTTGTCCACTTGTTAAAGTCTTACATTGATGAAGTAGAAAGTGTTCACATTCCCCACAACATCCAGGAACAGATTGCTCTCATAAATCTACCTTATTAATAATACACCCATAATTAGAGTTGAAAAATGTACAGCTGAACAGCTCACTGACTCTCTACTGTGTTCAAACTCTGTCACTCAGAGTCTCTCACAAACTGTCTATCAGGCAAAAAGTAACTTGTGTCTAACAGCTGAAGTCTTTTGGAACAGGTCATCAATGAGAGCAGACAGCTCAATCCATCACGACGCTCACATATTTCACAGCCCTGTGATATTAAGGCACTTGTCCCCTGAGACTCCTGAGACAATCCAGCTCTCCTCCACAAAACTTAAAGCCTGCTTAAAAATGTACTGGGGTCTGTCTGTTAATGTCTGTGGGAGAGAAGTGGATATTAAAAAATCAAGTGTGCCTCAGCCAGGCACTTCACCCATCTGGTGCAGAAGGACTGTAAGACGAAGCCATTATGAAACAAATGTGCCCACACTAAGGCTGTCGATCAGCTGCAAGATTAATTAGGATTAACTGCAATCGGTCACATATTTCGACACATATTGAAAGTCCATGATACACCACTTTTAACTAAAACATCTTCAGAATCACAGGTAGAAAGTAAGGCTGCAGCTGCATCCTTCCAATGCTGCATTTCTACACTGACTGCAGCAAATCCAGCTGACAAGACCCGTCTCTCATGTCTCTTTGGATGCATCTGAGAGACACTGTTTCCTTTTGCCGGAAGGAAACAACTCAGGCATCCCAAGGTGCATCAGTCAGTTGATCAATGGAGCATCCAAGCGAGACTCCTCCACTTGTTAAGTTAGGGAGTTTTACAATCCCATACTGTATTTATTAGATGGTCTTTTCATGGGATTTTTTTGTTTAAGATAGGGCTGGGCGATAAATCGATTTTATCGATTAATTCGAATTTGTAGTTTAGGCCGATTTGTTTTAATGAAAATCGAGTTTCTATTTAAAATCCGCCACTGGCACTCCACGCTGGGCTCACGTAGTTCAGAGTGGGCTCACCCCTCCCCCCATGCACTTGATACACAAACAACATGGCAGCGAGCGGGGAAGAACTCATTCTCAAGAAAGGGAACGAGTTCTTCAGCGCTTTTGTGTGCACACCTGTGTCTGTGTCTGTGTGCTCACCTGTGTGTGTGTGTGTGTGTGTGTGTGTGTGTGTGTGCGTGCGCATCAGGGCCGAACTCCACCGTGCGCGACACAGAGAGCAGAGAAGGATTTTAGACACGCACCGTGTAGGGACATAAATGGTGTTACCAACGCCAAGCTGGCAGAGCCCCGAACCGTAGTAAAGGGACCTCCGAAGACCATTAGCTCCTTTAGCTTGTGTTAACTCGTTGTGGCAACAACAAATAAACAACAGGACTTTATTTTCAACACTACAGGGATGATGTGCAGCCTCTCTCAACAGTGTCTGACTTTTACATAGAGGGAAATAACTCAAAAACAGCATGCAGAACTGCGTAGGCTTCTTCACTGTGGCTGCTCGATGTAAACAACATAGCACATGCCTCACTTTCTTCCTGGGGCGCATCCGTCTGACGTCACACACCCGGCGCACTAACATCTCATGCCTCCTACATCAACTACACACATACACAGCTCCACACACACACACACACACACACACACACACACACACAAGCCACACACATCAGGCTCAGCCTGTAACATTAGGCTATTTAGTTTGTTTAATAAAAGGACAAGGTATAGACCTGTTCTCTAGTAAAGGTAACCTTAAATGACTTCTGTTGTGATCCAATATGATGGTAGGGGAAACACTGCCGTATGATAAGAAAGGGGTCCGGTGGAA
>NC_065524.1:28854582-28962558 GCF_006386435.1 Epinephelus moara
TTCTGGCGATCACATTTAAGCTTCAAATGCGGTATGAAAGGTGTTCATATGTGAAGATTATCTCGCTGAACAAAACCTGTAAGTATCATAAACTTGTGTTAGCCACAGAGCTTATTTTCTGACATAATCCAAAACGCAATGCAAAAATCACATTCACTTTCTCTTCCAGGAACCAGCGCGATGCTAAACTACCGGGTTTTGACGTCAGCCCTGGCACACTCTATTATGAAATAACCTAAAGTTTTGTGGGCACTGTATACTCGGCTGTGTCTGTGTCTGTGTGTGTATTAGGTAGCTGCTAGGTTGCTCATCTGGCAGCTGCAAGTCTGTCGCTATTTCCTTCCATGCTTCGTCCATCTTAATGTGATCAAACAGGCAATGCTTCAACTGCCTCAACTCCACAAGGTTTTCCTTTTTGCTGGAATCCCACACATTTCTTTTACTGCATTTTGCCTCCACAGTGAGCTGCTAGCCACTTGTTTGGGTTTAACGCCAGTGTGTGATTTCATGCTGCATTTCTATTCGTAGCAGCAGTCACATAGTGAGATGGTCATGCCAAATTTCTCACACTGTCAGAAATCTATCCCAGGTTGTCTTTGATCGCAAGGCTGTGACAACGGCCATCCTCGAACCTCTCTCACTGTGCGACGTAGGACCACTGTTTTAGAGCCGTGACCAAACATATCGCCACGTTTCTTACACGTTGCTCATTGTTCATCTGGGACAGCCTGAACAACTCTGATAGAGAAATACTTATCTATGCCATATGCTGCTGATTGTTTTAATACTGGAGACATCATTTCACTCACATACACAGACTAAAGACAAGTGATGGAAGAACGACTCAGATCTTACAACACCACAGTGTAGAAACACTCAATTACAATTAAAGGTTTTGCATTCAAACTCTCACTTAAGTCAAAATACAGAAGTTAAAGCATCAATATAAATATATAAAGCACCAAAAGTTAAAGCATTCATCATGCAGAATGGCCCATATCTAAATCATATTACATTATTTAATTAGAAATGTGCACTGTGCATCACTGTAATGTCGCAGCTGGTAACAGTGGGGCTAATATTAATTACTTGATATGCTGTTGGGTTGCTTATACATCACAGTTAAGAAGCTGATTTATCTTCTGCATTAATAAGCTACATGTGTAAAGCAACTAATAGCCTGAGCTGTGATGAATACATGGAGCTGAATAAAAAGTTCCCTCAGGATGTAGTGTAGGAGCAGAGAGCAGCATCACATGGAAACACTCAAGTAGAGTAAAAGTACCTTAAAAGTGTGCTGAAGTACTTGAGTAAATGTACTCAGCTACCACCACTGGCTATGATGAAAAATAACCATGTGTGAGCTCACCTTGAGAGACGTGTCTTCAGTGACAGGTGTGGGACAGTTTAGTCTCTCTGAGTCTTTCTGCACGTGAAGGAAACGTGTTTTACAACGTTAGCGAGGTCTCAAGTTTATAAATCAGCTTATTTCACATTACTGAGTGAAACTGTTGATGCTGCAGTCCTGTTTACCTCTCCTCTTCTTCCTTCGCCTCCTCCTCCTTCTGTCACGTCTCAACTCCGCCCTCCCTTCTCTGCACGTCGGTAGTTCACTTATCAAACAGCACATAAACTACACTTAAACACTCTTAAACAATTAGCAAGCGTCCATTTTCTGTTCTCGGGCAACGTGTGTTAACTTTCCCTCTCCTCCTTGCTTTGTTTTCGGTTTCTTACTGCGGAAACTGAGCTCTAAAATTCGGTATCCAACAGAACCGTGATTGGTCTCATCACTGTCAAACCTGAGTGCAGGTGTGGACTGAACCATTTGCGGTTTATCCAGAGGGGTGCCGCAGGGGGGGCAGAGATCAGTGGTGTGTTCTGAATCACATAATTTTTGTTTTTACTTTTAGTTGGGACTGAAAAAGCCCTTAAAAAGTACACACTGTTGCATGCAGTACGCACACAGTCGGGACATACTACTTTTTCATTACATTACCCCTGAACTTTGACCCCCTTGCTTTTATATGCGTTACCATGGAGATAAAACAAAGGCTAGCAGTAGTTTCACTTTAAAGTTATAACTGCACAGACTGTAGATTCTAACATATATTTGCAACAGTGAAATTACATCTGCAGCTCTCTGTCATTGTTATTTTTATAGTTATGTCCTATTGTTTGTAATATTTATGATTATTTTGGTCACTTAAACAATTAATATTCCTGTACTATTCAGCTGGTCATCAGTTACTTGAATGCACTGTCATCCATCATTGTGACTTCTGTCACCTGTCAATGAGCCCTCATCTGTTTGCAGCTCAGTCAAGGATTGTGGGTCTGAATAGACAGAAAAGCATGCTGGCTTGCATACTGCAAAATCGCACTGGATAGTAGAACATCCTGGTATTTTTGGCATACTGCATTTGACACACTATGTATTGGGACATGCTAAACCTTTTTTTCTGGCATACTGTATAGTATGGTAGAGTGGGTATTGGAACGAACAGACAGTTATTCATCGCACCATGTTAAAGTCTGTTTCTTAATCCCTTTATTATTGTTTATTTACATAGTTATGAATATTAGTTTTCTTTTTATGAATTTACTTGTTTTACTTCTCGTTCTGTAGGACAGAAAATGTGTGTGATGGAAGTTTTAAGCAGTTTAAACATAAACGTAGAGAGTCTGTACACTTAAAGTGGCAATGTAAATATTAAAAATATATATTCTTTGTCCAAGTATTGTCCAAGTCATCCCCCCTCAAGCCCTCGTTCTGTATTGATAAGGTTCATACTGTCTTCTTATTTAGAATATTTTAAGCGGATATATGACACGTCAGCAGCACATCGGATGGCGCTTCTGAGGAAGACTGGGGTCTCAGTCGAAACTGTCAAGCAGGTAAAACACATCTCCGTACATCCTGTTCTGTCTGAATATAAGAAAACCTTAAAATATCCTCGTTCTGTATATTTAAAAGGGAAGCACAATTCTGCATCAAGACTTTATATTCCTTAAGCAATAGAAAAGGTGTGAAACCCTAAATTTGAAAAACTGAACCCACAATATTTATTATATTTTAATTAAACAATTGTTTAGTTTATAAAATGAATATAGCTGTGTTTGACATTGCTAGATTACATCACTGTAACAATAATACTCCAGACACATATAAGTGTGAGCTGCATGAAGTCTCTCTGTACCATCGCATGTCGAAAGATTATCTGCTTCAGGAGAAAGCGCTCAGTTTGATTAATTAGACTGCTGGTAATGAGGTCGCTCTTAACCCCAAACTGTGCATTTTGAATATTCATCCTAAAGGCTTTTATCACCTTGACATATGGAGGAGAGAGAAATGGAATCTTTCTATAATTTTTTGGAGAGTAATAATGGTGAAGCACTTGGCTTACAGTATAAGTGGATGATGCATAATTTGCTCTTTATTTAGGGAACTGAATCTGTACTCTAGTATATGTTAGGCCACCCCTTGTGTTTTTTTCTTTCCTATGTTTATCTCAAGGGCCAGGGAGTATCTTTAATTTAGTTGTCACATTGTAATTCACTGAGGTTACAGTACGTCCACAGTGTTGTCTTTTAGAATTTAAGGATTTTAACGATGTTTAGAGGAGGTTACAGTGTAGAATCACACACAAATTAGGTGTGATTCTGATACTGTCTTTGATAGTCAGTATCCTTAAAGCTGACTGTGCATTTAAAGCATCATGCAGGGAGACAGACTTGACAGTAAATGTAACTGAACAGTTGAATGAATATGAATAAATATATGAAATGTAAAAAATACAAGTTTTGCTTGGTGTCACATACTAATATTTCAGTGCAAAGTGGAGCTGTGTTTCTAAAATGTTGTATATTAGTTCTTTTCTGGGCTTGTGCCATAATAATTTTGTTCTTCTTGAAAATGAAAATTGAGATATTTCGACACAAAATACCAAATTAAGAAAGATTTCTTCAAAAACAAAACAGTGTTTCCACATGCTATCGCTTCCTGACAGCTGAGGCGTACATATGTCAGCATACTCTGCCTCAGCCCTGATAACTGCACATGCAGGCAGCAGTGGCTCAAATAAAGAAGTCTGGATCAAGTGCAACAGGCTTAAACAAACAAGGCAGCTGGAGGAAATAGAATCACAGATTCAGCTGGTGTTCAGCGTGCAGCGCTTTGGCTCGGCTGATGTGTGTGTGTGTAGCACTCGTAGCGATAACTGATTATTTCTTGGAACACTGATTGTTGACACGCTTTCAGTTTCTCAGGGTCGATGTGTCTCGCACGTCTTGTTGGAATCATTCAACATTAAAAGAGCTTCAAGTAATCTGACCTCTGTCAGCTGCCTGAAAGCCAGAAAAGTCAGCAGCTGCTGCAGAAATCAGATTCTTTAACGATTGACAAACAGCTCTGTCAGACACACTTCATGCTGCTGGGCAGTAAATCTGTATTTACCTGACATTTTAACTGTATGCATGCTGTGTAACTGTGTAGCTACATGCTGTGACTTTTTGCTCACAAAAGGTCTTTTTAATTCAGTTCATCCGGTTTAAAACTTCAAAGAAGGGACGGAAACATCACAGAGACTGGAAAGCAGTCGATTAAGATAAATTAAGACAGAGAAAATACTGCATGCCTATTACAAACTGTCCAGCCGATCACAGACAAGCTGCTGACCCACGCATTTCTACTAAAATACCAGTTTTACAATCACATTATATGGCCAAAAGTATGTGGACACCCCATCATTTTTGGTACTTTTGGTCTTGGGACTCTCCTAGTCTGCACTTAATCCCTTACTTCCAGTTAAGGGAAATCTTAATGCTACAGCACACAACAATAGGCTTGTTCGGGATGAGCTGTGCCTCGCCTGGAAAGCAAAGACAAGATCAGGCAGCAGCAGCAGGGCGCGGTGATAAAAAGCTGCTGTCAAATTGGACAGTTTCCAGCAAAGATGCTCTGTTTCCTGCAGCCTTCAAAGAATAAAAAGGAAAATACAGGAAATATTTACATTGCATTAGATCCATCTGTAGGTTAGTTTGCAGATCAGATATTATTATTGTTATTTACTACACAAGATGTGTTTGTTAACAGATGAAATCTTCACTGTGTTACATTTTAGATTGCACTGAAAATTAGAAGTTTCTACCAAACGTGGTGTTTGTGGTCGAAACTAAGAGCCAGTCAGCTCTTTGATCAGGTGACAACCAGGCATTTCCCATCATGCCCTGGGTGTTGCAGTCAGTGGAGAGCAACTGCTACTATGATGTCATCCATTGGCTTGTGGACTCTCATTTTAAAGCCTCAAGTTTGGCATTTTTGCCGTCACTATCTTGGTTTTTTGGAGCCAGAGGTGACCATATTTGAACGAGAGGGTGGAGCTTTGGAGGAGCGAGGAGTGGATCTGACAGGGTAGCTATGGCCGCGGAGGTAGAACGGGCTGTCCTCTAATTGGAAGAGATGTGGTTCCACCCCAGCTCCTCCTGTCTGAACGCTGAAGTATCCTTGGGCAAGATACTTAACACCAAGTTGCTCTTGAAGGCTGTGCCATTGTTGTGTGACTGTGTTTACACTGACAGCAGTTGGCACCATGTGCAGTAATGGGTGAGGGTGACTCTGCAGTATAAAGTGTGTTTTGAGCAGTCAAAAGACTAGAAAGGCACTAGACAAGTGCAAGTCTATTAACTATCTGACACATAAACCATAACGAAGTCTGCATAACGTTAAGCCTTAACAAAATGAAAACAGGTGAGTTATATAAAAATTCATCCTCCATGTAGTTGTCATAAACAAGTAAATTAGCCATAGAGACCAAAAACGTTTTCTGCACCAGGACATCAACATGTTTATTTCTGCTGTAAAGTTTGACATTTTAACATGGGGGGGGTCTATGCGGATTGACTCTCTCCCAGAGCCAGCCTCAAGTGGCCATTTGAGGAACTGCAGTTTTTGACACCCTTGCTTTGGCTTCATTTTTCCGCCTAAAGGTCGGGGCAAGTTCGGCATCAAAGTTGGACACAGATCTAACTTGTCAGTGAAGATTCTCAGTCATCCAGGTCATGGTAATCGTAAGTGCTAATATCATAGGCAACTGGACTTGCTTGCGTTTCTTGAAGACATTTCTCACATGGTGGCCAGGTGGGTCAACGACTCACATTGTGACCTTAACAACTCTGAAACTAAGAGCTCACGTGACCCCTATTACTCTGCAAGGGTTCCCACCCACACAGGTTTAGTCTGCAACTTCCTACCAGTCATTCAGAGCTGAAGCTTCTTGGATGAGAGGCGAAACGTCTTCAAGAAAAGCAAGTAAGTCCAGTTGCCTACGATATTAGCACTTACGACACAGATCTAACCAGTGTGCATTGTCCAAGCAGGATATTAATACTAAAACTGGGACCCCAGCTAGTTTTTTTCAATCAGGAGAGACTCGTTCTGAGAGAAAAGAATATTTATTTACATGTGCATGTAAGTATGAGAAATGTCAAAAGTCATTTCACCTATTCCAGGAGGGTGGTAAAGACGCAGCAGGTTAGGGAACCCCCCCTGTGGAGTCTAGGCACTGGTGGTGGTGATGAGATGACATGAAAATGAAGCTGAGGATCTGGATGTGAAGAGGAGTGGGCTTTTGATGAGCTCATCCTGGGCTCTGGATAAGGTGACTGGAGATGAATAAGGTGGAGGAGGGCGTGATGATTCAGCCTAAAATGGCAGCTGACAGGAGCAGAGAGGAGAACAGATTTAAAGTTTGGCAGCTGCAACAGAGAGCCTGAAAGAACAACAGTTCCGACGTGCACAAAGCCAGCCTCCACATTGATATTTTCTCCAATTTGGTGTGAAAGAACTTGACTGAGGCCTGACCTCAACCCTATCAATGACCTCTGGAGCACCAACTGTGAGTCAGACCTGATCACCAACATCAGTCTGGACCTCACTGATGCTCTCGTGTCTGAATGAGAGCAAATCCCTGCAGCCATTATCTGGTAGAAAGACTGAAACCAGACAAGTGGAAGCTGTTATAGCAGCACATTATTGCACAAGGTTTTGGAATTAACTCATATATGTGTAAATTATTCAGTTGTTCATATACTTTTGGCCTGGCACTGTGTGTAGAGCAAAATAAAAAATATATATATGACTTTACTGAGCAGTACATTACACGTTTCTTTTATGCTGCAACCATACTGTTTTTGTCTTTTTTCCTTTCTTTTATTCTGTACTGTCTGCCTGCAACTTAGTTATCCACAGCACTCTGTTTGGAGTACTTGTTTCAAATTGTTTCCAATACTTAAGACGAGGAAAATAACACAGAATGGCTGATAACATCTCCTCAGCTGCAGTCTAGAATCTACATTTCAAAACGGAAATGTAGCAAGATTGAGCGTTATTTTGGAAAATCGGGAATGTTCAATTTTCAGGAACCATAATTTTATCATTAACCGTGTCAATCAAATCAATGACCACACAAAGTCATACATACATAATCAGCACAGGAAGGTATTAAAGATAATAGAGGGGAGGCTGAGGGGGAGAAAGTGTAGCCTGTGACATGATGGAAACAACAACAATGGCTTGATGAAGATGGATGGATGATGGATGTGATAAACAAGCATGCAAATTGAAAACAGAGTGATCAGTTGCTGTTGTCAGAAGTTGATTGGAACTGTTCTCTCGTTTCAAGGCATGAATTACAGAATCACGAGGACAAGATCTGAATCATAAGATGAATTTTGAGTCAACTTTGCACCTTTGGTCTCTTGGTTTTGTGTCTCTCTGGGGCCAGAGAAGTCAGTTTCATATTTTATGTTTCTTTGAATTTGCTTTCACAAAGCTCATTCTGTATTTAATAGATTCTCAGAACTCTGAATCAAATTATCCTGCTATCAGGGTTGTAGCCATTATTTCAGAGGTGAAAGGGACAGATAATTCTGGAGCAAGATGATTTTTTTTTGCTGCAGGGAGCCAAACCAAATAACCAAAGACACCTGATGACTAAGAAAAGAGGTCATCTTTTAACGTCAGCTAACTGTTATCAAAAAACGCATAAATCTGGCTTACATGGTTTGATATAAAGGTTTTCTGCCTCTTGCTGGCTTGTTTGCTGCACATTTTTGTTCAAACATACATAACATCCTCCCCGCTCTGCGCCCAGAGAGGCAACAGAGGGAGCGTGCCACAAAAGAAGCAGAAAGTGCGCACCTTGCCCGCCCAAACGAAAACGAACTCTGACTTGTTAAAATGAACTGAATGGCTGTCAAACTCATTTGACAATATGGGGGACATAGGGGACAGATACAGCAGCTGCTCGGGCGACCACGTGCGTCCACGACACCCTTGTGTACTATAATGGCTCCCTAAGTGAATTCAGCATAATAAACTGTCCTTTTCTTCAGACATCATCAATGCAGTCTCACTCCCAGCTCATCAAATACTGACTAGACGCCGACTCACTGGGGCTCCTTTAAATGTCATAGTATAGAGAGCAAGAAAGTCAGTATCGGTGAACAGGTCAAAGACACACCAGACTTTCACCCAGCAGACCGCTGTCCATGTCCCATGTTAGACCAAAAGTGTACATAGCATAGTATGCTAATTTGTCCAGCATAGTATGCTAATGACATGTCGCATGACATTATATTATGACAGATGTACTTAAAGCCAAATTATGATGGTACTCTATACGTAAGAAAGTCAACGTAAAAACAAAATAAACCTACGTTGAATATTTATTTTGAAACCAAGTTTTCATTTCCAACACATTCTCACTCCGACCTCGTCGTCAACATTTGGTCGTGGACTTGAAGACTATAGTGCTGATTGTTGACATCCTGAGATGCCGTGCCAACTTGCCTGGTACATGCAATGTCGGATTTTCAAAATACACTTTTGGTTTCACAGGAAATGTACAGTTTGCATACAGTCTCTTTCAAAATATAAGCACTACATCGGTACAACACCACAAATTGACATTTAAACAACAATCGCACTTGGTTACATTTAGCCAACACACATATTGTTAGGTTTAGGAAAAGAGAAGAGGGTTTGGCTTTACAATGTTATGGAACGCAAACGTGACCTCTTGGGCGAAAGTCAGTGGTTGTTGGACCCACCCACCTCTCCTCCCACCCACACTACTGGGACTTCCGCCCCCTTAATTTTCATTGTTGTCCCGCCACGCGTCCCCCTTATGCCACTGGGTGCCATTAAACAACAATGGTGACCAGCTGTGTATAATGCCGATGTGAAAAGATGGCTCTTCTCGTCGGTGTCTGATGCCAGAAGTCTTTGACCAAGCGTCAGTATTCTATGACTTTGGAGTGAGACCGGGTTGACATTTCACATAAAAAAAAAAAAGTTTATTTTTAAAGATACTATGCGTAGTTTCACATGTAGGGCCACTCACCAAGCATTGGCAGTAGTGTACTTGAGGGTATAGTTTTCCTGGCTGTTTACAATATACCCACCTACCAGCCAAAAGCCAGTGGAATATATAGGAGTATATACTGTTCCTCCTCTGTAATCTACCCATCTTCCCAGTAGTACATCCACCTCATCAGCCACCACTGAGCATTGGTATTTGACGAGTTGGAGTGAGAGTGTTGCAATAATTAAGCACAATATTGGAGTCATGTCACACTCACCGCTCTGCTGCTCTCAGTTTCTCATTTAAACAAACATACTGTTAATCATTCACCATTGAATTTGTATTGCTTCTACAGCATTAACCACCATTAATGAAACACTGGCAGAAGTTTAAAGCCTGAGAAGAAAAAGAGGGCTGGTGTGTTTTTAACCAGTGGGATGTTTTTAAATTAGAATCACCGAGTGTCATTGACATCAGCTAACTATATAAAAATTGGCAGAGCTGAGGCAGTTAGAGTTCGTTAGGGAGTACAAACAGTATCTCTGTCTCTGTTGTTGTACCGAGTAGGTGTTGAGTTTGCAATGGCAACTTATGGAACAGGAGATAAAGGCCTGTCTCTATATGGTCTTTGCCACTCTTTAGTTATGATAAATGACATCAACTGTATTTTTTTTAACTGTTGAAATGCAATCCAGTCGCCAGAAGAAAATGTTGGCATGTTTAATTTCTTTCATAACATTTCTAAAGTGACTTTGTCATCTGGAGGTGGAGGGGAAGGTGGATGGTGTGACACTAAGTGAGATGCCTACCAAGCTGCAGATCACTGTTCAAGATGAAGACGCAACAAAACTGGCAATTTTAAAGCAACCCACTGATGTGTTTCCAGCGGCTTTTTGGCCACCAAACATGGTCATTTTTTTTAGCAACCTGTTGCTCTTTTCCACGAGGGATAGTGCCATGAGAGACGATTGTATTTACAGATACATTGCTGCATTTCGTGACGGGATTGTGTCACCAAAAACGGTATTTTAGGCCAAAACACAATCTTATCCTAATCATTATCAAGTGGCTTTTGTGCCTAAACCTTAACACACATTAACATCAGCATTACTGAAACATAAAATTTCAAAATATCAGCATAATAATGTACAAATGTAACATGTTCTTGTTTTGCAGAAACATACAATACAACCATTTATTCTGGCGATTGGGTTGTGAGATGTTGTCACTGCCACACTGTCAACATCTTGTCAGTGTAAACCAGGAAGCCAAGGCTAACAACTCTTATTTTGTTTCTTTTTTCCCCCTCAAAAAAGAATGAAATAACATTTGTAACATTAATAATTTTTTCATTGTTCATTTTAATGTGAAAAATACTCATAATACAAAAATTAGAGTGAAAAATTAAACATTTCAAATGCTATTTGCAGTGGAACAGCTGCATGCCTTGTTCTTTTGAAAAAAAAAAAAAAACCTCTGGAAAATCAGCAACTCATTTTCATTACTATCCATTTTCTTCTTCTCTTTCTAATACCATATGATTTTCTGAACTGTGCTCAGTCTCCTCAGATGAACCTCTGCGGCCAAAAATTGTTTTCATTCATAAAATCCAATGAAGTGTGAAGCGTGTTCTCCAGATTAATGGAAAACTGTGAATTCACAGATGTAATGTAATTACACCCAATTATCCAGATGCTAATTAACTGGAGAGATCGCTGCCCGCTCTATTCAGGTGGGTTAATATGCACCAGGAAAACATTATTTATCACAGTGTTGTCTTTTCTCTGTGGCTCATTATACGTTCAGTTAATTTGTATGTTGCCCGCATCTGACTGCTCTCTGTTCACAGTTTGTGTGCAATCTTTTTTATATTCATTGTGCTGTGCCTCTGTATTGTGGTGTGTGATTATGTTGTGAAATCAGCACATCTTGTGGGCAGGGGGGAAAATCAAAGTTTCAAGTCAGTCAAGACAAATACAAGTCTTCATGTCTGAATGCCTATTATAAAAAGTTGCCTATCAGTGCTGTGATAATATGAACATTTACAGCATTGATACAACTGTCCATTCAATGCTGAGGTCTAGATATATACACTCACGGGCCACCTGTTCAACTGCTCGTTAACCCAAATTGCTGATCAGCCAATCATGTGGCAGCAACTTAATGGAGTTAGGCATGTAGACATGGTGAAGACGACCTGCTGAAGTTGAAACTGAGCATCAGAATGGGGAAGAAAGGTGATTTAAGTGACTTTGAACGTGGCATGGTTGTTGGTGCCAGATGGGCTGGTCTGAGTGTTTCACAAACTGCTGATCTACTGGGTATTGTTGCTGACCGTGTCCATCCCTTTATGACCACAGTGTACCCATCTTCTGATGGCTACTTCCAGCAGGATAACGCACCATGTCACAAAGCTCAAATCATCTCAAAGTGGTTTCTTGAACATGACAATGAGTTCACTGTACTCCAATGGCCTCCACAGTCACCAGATCTCAGCAGCCGACAAAGCTGCAGCAACTGTGTGATGTTATCATGTCAATATGGACCAAAATCTCTGAGGAATGTTTCCATCACCCTGTTGAATCTATGCCACCAAGAATACATTCAGTTCTGAAGGCAAAAGGGGTCCAACCCGGTACTAGTAAGGTGTACCTAATAAAGTGGCTGGTGAGGGTACATTTTCAGCCACTATATATAAATGTTCAAGTCATGAGGTTATACAACGCCTGTCTGTCTTTGTTTATTATATCTATATATCTAATAATAAGTGTTTCCTTAAAAGTCCAAGTCAAATTTCAAGTTCAAGTCTCAATCTCACTCATGTAAATTCTGATTGGGTCTCAGGTTCTTAATCTGCTATGAATTTCAATTACTTGCTAAACATTTGTTATGGTGCTACATGTGTGTGTGTAGAAACAACTGATGCAAATCAATCCATACAAACCAGTTTGCCACTGGGCAGAATGTCTTATATGGATTTTAAAGAGCAGTGAAGCCCAGTTTTGCCCAAAAGCAGAGAACTACTGTGACCACGCACACTGACAAATTCACCCTATGTGAGTTAGACAGCATCCATTTACTTTGAAGGACAACATCAGTGAAACCAATGAGCCTTCTCTTCTTCCAGTGTTAAGTAAAGAAAAATATGCCAAGACATAACAGAGACAATAATGGATAAAGTAAAAGATAAATAAAGAAATATACACTGACATTTTGAAGAGAATGAAATAATAACATCACCCCCTGAGTAATAATGTGTCTAACGACAGCTGACGCTTGGAAATATAAAAAAGGAGAATGCTTGTCTCTTGAAATTTGATTACATTACTGTAAGAAACTAATTAATTCCTTCCACTTGTTCAGAGGCCCAGGGGCACAGTATGGCTCTGTGTTAGTACCCCTAATATTTTAATGAGACAACTGTGCTCGACAGAACTTTAATGTGAGGTCCAGCTGAGACCAGCTCTGCTCCTTAAATGTTTGGGCAAAGTAACATTTAAGTTCTCAGTGTTGAACGGCAGTCTGGTCTTTGGTCACACTTAAAACCTTCAGTACAGAGATGGCCACCAAGAAACGAGCTGTTTGTTCTGTGCATTTCTTGTCAGTCAGGTGACATATTAATAACAACAACTCCTACCTGATTTGATAGTGTATTAGTGTTACAATCATGTGATATTAAGCTGCTGTTTCTTGGATTCTTGGCTCACACTCTGATTCTAATCTCATTTCATACACTTCTACAGCAGTACAAGACTTACACAGTTTTTCCTAAAATGTAGGTCCATATTGTCTTCACATTAGCGATATTATTAAATCCTAAAAATTAGTTACTTCTTTTTGTTGCCATAGGAGATAGGAGGCAGAATCACCCTTTCCTGCTGGCCTCCTTCTCTAAGTTTTAGCAGCTTCCACATGTTTTCCTGAACTTTTCAGTGGTTTAGACTTCCTAAAATTGGCTCAAATTGAGCATATAGCATGCAATCCATTCGGTTATTTACCTACACTTATTTCCATAATGGCCCAGGCTGCTCTCATGCATCTTATGCATAAGAACAGCCTGCAATCGTACTGATACCTATGAAAAGTAATGCATCCATAATTTGTGTATAACCCATGTAATCAGGCAGGGTGGGATCTTGTGACCAATGCGCTGATGGGAGTAAAGAAGGAGGAGGTAGTATAAAGAGTGAAGGTCCATGTTAGAAGGCAAGTTCGGGTGGTGGATGGGTCAAAAACATGTGACTTTCCCCCAGGAGAGCAGTGTTAAGAACTGTGTGACACCAAGTGAACTTTGAGTTAATCTGAAGTTATGTCGCCATCATGTTTCTTTTCCTAAATCTAACCCTTCTTAACTTTACGTTAACTACATTCCTTTATGTTAAGTTTGTAATGTGATGATGCCCAATCATGTTTCTTTCCTAAACCTTACATATGTAACTTTACGTTAAGAATGCAACATGATGACACCATTTGCAGGGCGCTGTTTTGTTAGAGGTCACACAGACTGTTGTATGCCGATTTACAAACCAGATATACATACCATGTTATCAGGATATGTTAAATGGCTGTGCATCTGGGTTACTCACTGAACCATAGGCCCGTTTCCACTGAAGAAGTTCCTGGTACTATGTGGGGGGCAGGAACTACTACAGGAACGTCCTCTCGCTCGGCCCTCTCAACCGCCGTGTCTCCACTGAGAGAGCGGAGTAGGAGGAAGGTTCCTGTAAAGTTACGGGCTCTGGATGTGATGTAATCGTTGCGCGACCATTTTAACCGGGGCGATGTAGGGGTGTAGGGACGCTGTTAGCTGTTAGCCGATAGTGGTGTCTTAGGGACGCTGTTAGCTGTTAGCCGATAGTGGTGTCTGTAATAACTCCGGTCACGGTCTGTGAAAAATTTTTTTTTTCCAGCGGATGTCTTAGTTACAACATGATTGAGCTAACTGGAGTAGTTTCATGTCGTATCCGACAACGGGAGGCTTTTAACAGATGACGTCCTGATGTTAGCTTTGCTGCTGCTGTTAGCTGTCCCTGTCAGCTGCAGCCACTGATGCTTTCTAGACATCGTGATTTCCCAAAACTGAATAAATACCACACATAGCAACACAAAACTGCTTTGCTAGCTCAATCATGTTGTAACTAAGATATCTGCTGGAAAAAATATTTTTTTCACGGACCGTTTATTGAGTTATTACAGACACCACTAATGGCTAACAGCTAACAGCTAACAGTTAGCCCAGCTAATCTACGATAACCATGTTATTAATTACAAAATGTCACATCCCGCCTTGAGTATATCCAATCAGCACCAAGTAATCCCCAAACCCCAGCCAGGAGTTTCTCGGGGCTGTTCTGAGTACCTACTCCAAGGCAGGGACTTGTTTAGCCCCTGTAAAAGTTCCGGAACTCTGTCCTTCAGGGGTGGTTCCTGCGGTGGAGACACGCACCAACGGCCCCGGCCCCATAAAATTACCCCGAAGTTCCTGCGGTGGAAACGGGCCTGATAACGTAGGTGCAAACCCTTAAATGAAACTTCACTTTTTGATTTGCCAAAATGTTATATTATCCAGCTTTAACCAACTAAAAACTAAATGGTGCTCAGGTGGAGCACACAGCTAACTTACTCATGGGCAGTGCTGCACTTCGTTTAGTTTAGTTTACTTCATTTTGCACAGTTTAAAAATACACAAGAATAACAGATAAATAGTACATGGTGCAGGAAGAGGCGAAAAACCCAGTAGGCTTATTTGAACCCTCCACCTAAATTTTAAAATTTCACAATGTTATGTAGAGCACAGAATTAACATACAAAAAGTGATGAGGGCAAACTAAATATATAAAGTAAATAAAAATAATTACCCACAGCATGATGGGAACTTTAGTGCCAAAACCTAAAACCAACCTGGTCTCGCTCCAAAGTTGTTGAAAACCATCTTTTGGCCAGTGACTTTTGGCATCAGACACAGACAAAAAAATCTGTCCTTTCATGTCGACATGATATGCGCCTAGGTCATTATGGTGTAACGGTGCCTGGCGACATCAGGGGGAACCGTGGTGGGACAACTACATAAGTTAAGTGGGCGAAAGTCCGAGTAAGGCGGGCAGGAGCTGTGGTGAATGGGTCCAACAACCAGCGACTTTCACCTGGGAAGTGGGTGTTTGCTTCCCATGTGATTCACTTCCTTCTTTTTTCCTAAACCCATCCACATGCTTTTGTTGCCTCAACTCAGCCATGTGCATGTGTAGGCAAAACGTAACAACGTATGTTTGTTGTTGATGGAAATCCACATTTCCATCCACGTTTATTTTGAAAGAGACCGTATGCAAACTGTACACTTCCTGTGAAAATGTATTCTGACAACAGATAATGCATGTAACAGGCTGAAGTTGACACGGTGTCACAGAACCTCAAAAACCAATGCACTCAGGGTACTTTGCACGTCATATCTCAACATGGAAACTCCACGACCAAACGCCGATATGTGACAAGGTCAGAGTGAGAATGTGTTGCATAAAACATATACAGATTGCAGATGCAAATGGAGGATTAAAATAAATAAACTGAAAAACAACAAGAGTGACTTTTTCTTCATCAGTATATTTTTTGACAGCACTAAGGCACGTACCATCAACATGGTTTTCAGATGAATGACTACGGCTGAAATGGGACTGCAGGGCTGGTGAATCTCACAATGTCCAGGGCCATAATTTGATCCCAATCTGTCAAAACATGAGTATGATGTTGTGGTTGTCATGCAGCTGTTGTATTGGTGCTGCTCACCCATCAGGTTAACACTGAGATGAGATGAGTAGTGATAGCCAAATGAGAACAGATGCAAATAGTCATCATGTGATGGGGACATTTTGTAATTGCTTGAATGACTTTTCATAACTTTGATTCCACACATGCTCCTGGGAACAAAATGCAATCCACAACATTATAGCAGTCACGAGTTAATTGCCAAACAGAAAAAAATAAAAAGACGCCGACATGTGTGCTGGAGGCCGTCCACTGGGCACATCGCTTCACTCACTGCAGCTCTGCCTGACTGAATTTAAACTGTTGTTTAGGGAATGCATGCAAACATGTCAAAGCTCTGATAGGTCCATTAAAATTCAGTATTTCTGTGCAAATATTAGGGATTTTTTAAAACAAACTGACTCATACTTTGACCCAAAGTCCTTCACCAGAGGGGTTGAACAAATATCTCTTATGATGCGTGAAATTTAAATTCCTCTTAATATTGGCTCTTCAAAGAAGTGACAGTGTGATACCCCTGTGAGAGAAAAAAAGAAAAGAGAGGAGCGTAGGAGAACAGATTGGTAATTAACACTGCTGTCATGCCGAGCCATTAGGACCCACACTTTAGACACCGACACTCCTCTGCAGAACAGACTATAAGACAACAGTCATTATGTTTATATCGCTGAGTCAAATTTGATTTAGTCTGCTTTAAATTTCTTCATTAAACCTTCCAAAATGGAGAGGGTTTGGGTTTTATAGCTCGGCTGTGGGGCATGAAATGAGACTTTAACCACTAACCACTTTGGTAAGTCATTAACAGAAAGACATGGAAAGTCTTCGGAGAGACATTACTGCTTTTTGTATTAAGCCCAAAAGTGTGTGTGAGCTAGATTTGTTTTGCTTTAAAGAGGTCATGCGATGTTAATTTCACTAACTTGTGTGTAATTCCAAAGGACTGCGCAGAGAGGTTAAATATCTCTGGGGTTTCCTTACATTACTGCACATTACATAGATTTAATGCTTTAAAAACCCCTACTCTGGAATACATTTCAGCCTCTAAATGAAGATTTCAGCCCAGGAAAAGTATGCAGAAAATGGAATTATGCTATAAAACGAGAAAGTAAAAGAAACTCTAATTTGCAAGTTTAAAACACTGGTTTTGTGCTGATGTGTTCAACAGTAACAAGCTGATGTGTTCATCTCATACCCAACAAAACCACATGAAATACTGGAGTGCTCCATTACTGATAAAATCAGTCATCCACCATCCATAAACAACACCAAGTGGGAGTGGGATGAAGGGACTTCGCAGGCAGGTCCCTCAGCTTGGGCGGATTATGAGACAACAGGGCCCTGGGCACAGACGTGCAAATGGCCCCATCACCACCCGACACAGGATCAAGACACACTGTGTTTTGTGTCTCTTTGTAGTTGCTATACATGTTTTGTCTGTTGTCTGTGGTCATTTTGTATTCTTTGTTTTGTGTGCGTCTGTATTTGCTTCCTGTCTTACTGAGGTGATATATGGCACTGTGGCTTAGTTGGTCAAAGTGCCTGTCTAGTAAACAGGAGATCCTGGGTTCAAATCCCAGCAGTGGCTTTTGGGGCGCAGTAGCTCAGTGCATAGGGACTTGGGTTGGGAACTTGAGGGTCACAGACTTAAGGTCCTGTTGGGACTAAAACTGGAGTGTGGACTGATAGCTGGAGAGGTGCCAGCTCACCTCCTGGGCACCACCGAGATGCACCTGAGCAAGGCACCAAACCCCCAACTGCTCGGGGCACCTGTCCATGGCAGCACCCTCACCCTGACATCTGTTCATGTAGGTGCTGTTTGTGCATGTGTGCATTTTGGGCCTGTGTGTATATGTCTTTCTGTATTTGCTTCATGTCTTACTGATGTGATATATGGCGCTGTGGCTTAGTTGGTCAAAGCGCCTGTCTTGTAAACAGGAGATCCTGGGTTCAAATCCCAGCAGTGCCTTTTGGGGTGGCAGTAGCTCAGTCCATAGGGACCTGGGTTGGGACCCGACGGGTTGCAGCCTCAAGTCCTCATCTGGACCAAACATGGAGGTTTGATTGGCAGCTGGGGAGGTGCAAGCCCACCAAATGCCCAGGGCAGCAGCCCATGGGCAGCGCATGCGTGGGAAAAATTGAATATCCCCACGGAGATAAATAAGGTATGTCTTCTTAGGTATGTCTTCTTTCTTCTTTTGTGTCTTTTTTGTTTGTTTTTATATGTTTCTGTGGTTATTTTGCCTGTTTTAGTAGTTTTTTTTTCTTAAGTCTCTTTGCAGTGCGTTTGCATATCTTTGAGGTCATTTTGTGTCTCCTTTTGGTTGTTTGTGTCTCTTTGTAGTTACTTCCTGTCTTACTGAGGTGATATATGGTGCTGTGGCTTAGTTGGTCAAAGCGCCTGTCTAGTAAACAGGAGATCCTGGGTTCAAATCCCAGCAGTGCCTTTTGCGGCGGCAGTAGCTCAGTCCATCGGGACCTGGGCTGGGAACTGAAGCATAGCAGCCTTAAGTCCCTGTTAGGACTAAATATGGAGTCTGTACTGGCAGCTGGAGAGACGCCAGCTCACCTCCCGGGCACCACCAAGATGCCCCTGAGCAAGGCACCAAACCCCCAACTGCTCAGGGCACCCATCCATGGCAGCCCCCTCACCCTGACATCTCTTTATTTAATGCATGTATAGGTGCTGTTTGTGCATGTGTGCATTTTGGGCCTGTGTGTATAAGACGACAGATTGAAAAAATTGAATCACCCCTCAGGGATTAACAAAGTCTTCTTTTTTTGTTTGTTTTGTGTCTTTTTATGATTATTTTGCCTGTTTTAGTAGTTTTCTTTCTTAAGTCTCTTGAGGTCATTGTGTGTCTGCTTTTGGTTGTTTTGTGTCTCTTTGTAGTCGCTTCCTGTCTTACTGAGGTGATATATGGCGCTGTGGCTTAGTTGGTCAAAGCGCCTGTCTAGTAAACAGGAGATCCTGGGTTCAAATCCCAGCAGTGCCTTTTGGGGCGGCAGTAGCTCAGTCCATAGGGACTTGGGTTGGGAACTTGAGGGTCACAGACTCAAGGTCCTGTTGGGACTAAAACTGGAGTGTGGACTGGTGGCTGAAGAGGCGCCAGCTCACCTCCTGGGCGCCGCCGAGACACTCCTGAGCAAGGCACCAAACCCCCAACTGCCCGGAGTGCCGTCCATGGGAACTTCCCCCACACAATGCATGTATAGGTCTTGTTTGTGCACTTCGGGCCTGTGTGTATATGACAACAGAGTGAAAAAATGTAATTTTCCCTCGGGGATTAGTAAAGTATATTTTCTTCTTCTTCCTTTGTGTCTTTTTTGTTTGTTTTATCTCTATTTGTAATCCTTTTATGTCTCTTTGTGGTCATTTTGTCTCCTTTTGTTAGGTTTTGTGTCTCTGTGTAGTTGTGTCATGTCTTACTGAGGTGATATATGGTGCTGTGGCTTAGTTGGTCAAAGCGCCTGTCTAGTAAACAGGAGATCCTGGGTTCAAATCCCAGCAGTGCCTTTTGGGGCGGCAATAGCTCAGTGCATATGGACCTGGGTTAGGAACTTAAGGGTTGCAGACTCAAGGTCCCGTTGGGACTAAAACTGGAGTGTGGACTGGTGGCTGGAGAGGTGCCAGCTCACCTCCTGGGCACCACGAGACACACCTGAGCAAGGCACCAAACCCCCAACTGCTCATGGCAGCCCCCTCACCCTGACATCTCTTCATTTAATGCATGTATAGGTCCTGTTTGTGCATGTGTGCATTTTGGGCCTTCTTTCTGATACATGGTGCTGTGGCTTAGTTGGTCAAAGCGCCTGTCTAGTAAACAGGAGATCCTGGGTTCAAATCCCAGCAGTGCCTTTTGGGGTGGCAGTAGCTCAGTGCACCTGGGTTGGGAACCGAAGGGTTGCAGCCTCAAGTCCTCATCAGGACCAAACATGGAGAGCGGACTGGCAGAGCCAGACCACCAAACCCCCAACCACCCAGGGCACCCGCCCATGGGCAGCCCCCCCTACCCAATGCACACATCGGTCCTTTTTGTGTATGCGTGTATTTCGGGCCTGTGTGTACATATCACCTCGGAGATATATAAGGTGTATCTTCTTCTTCTTTCTTCACTTTTGTCTTTTTTGTTTGTTTTATGTGTCTTTGTGGTTATTTTGCCTGTTTTAGTAGTTATTTTCTGTCTTAAATCTCTTTGTACTTCATTTGCATGTCTTTGAGGTCATTTTGTGTCTCCTTTTGGTTGTTTTGTGTCTCTTTGTAGTTACTTCATGTCTTACTGAGGTAATACTGTACATATGGTGCTGTGGCTTAGTTGATCAAAGCACCTGCCTAGTAAACAGGAGATCCAGGGTTCAAATCCCTGCAGTACCTTTTGGGGCGACAGTAGCTCAGTCCATAGAGACTTGGGTTGGGAACTGAATGGTTGCAGATTCAAGTCCACTTGCCGTACGGAAGGTGGACTTGCAGCCGAAGAGGCGCCAGCTCACCCCCCAGGCACCACCAAGACGCCCCTGAGCAAGACACAGAACCCACAACCACCCCAACATCCCTCCCATCCAATGCATTTATAGGTCCTGTGTGTGCATGTGTATGTATTTCTGGCCTGTGTGTATATTTTACAACAGTTTAAAAAAGATTGAATTTCCCTTCAGGAATTAACAAAGAATAACCATTCTTCTTCTTTTTCGTCCTTTTTTTTGTTTTATGTCTCTTTGTGGTTATTTTGCCTGTTTAGTACATGGCACTGCGGCTTAGTTGGTCAAAGCGCCTGTCTAGTAAACAAGAAATCCTGGGTTCAAATCCCAGCAGTGCCTTTTGGGACGGCAGTAGCTCAGTGCATAGGGACTTGGGTTAGGAACTTAAGGGTCACAGACTAAAGGTCCTGTTGGGACTAAAATTGGAGTGTGGACTGGTGGCTGGAGAGGCACCAGCTCACATCCTGGGCACCACCAATACGCCCCAGAGCAAGGCACTCGGCACTCAACCCACAACCACCCATGGGCAGCCCCCTCCACCCCCCCACCCCAACATCCCCCCATCCAATGCATTTATAGGTCCTGTTTGTGCATGTGTATGTATTTCTGGCCTGTGTATATATGATGACAGATTAAATAATTGAATTTCCCTCCAGGGATTATCAATCAATCAATCAATCAATCAATCAATCAATCAATCAATCAATTTTATTTATAAAGCCCAATATCACAAATCACAATTTGCCTCACAGGGCTTTACAGCATATATTAGGTCTTACAGCTGTGTTTGAGGGCAGATAGGTACTATCTGAGGACAGGAGGTCATGAATTTTGCCTCTAATAGTTATAATTTTGTCATTAAAAAAGCTCATAAAATCATTACTGCTAAGGGCTAAAGGAATACAAGGCTCAATAGAGCTGTGACCCTCATTCAGCCTGGCTACAGTGCTGAAAAGAAACCTGGGGTTGTTCTTATTTTCTTTTATTAAAGCTGAGTAATAGCTTCCTCTGGCATTGCGGAGGCCTCTCATACATTTTTTGGATTAACAAAGAATAACTCTTCTTCGTCTTCTTCTTCTTTGTCCTTGTTTTGTGTCTCTTTGTGGTTGTTTTTCCTCTTTTAGTAGTTGCTTTTTTTTATAAGTCTCTTTGCAGTTTGTTTGCATGTCTTTTAGGTCATTTTATGTCTCCTTTTGGTTGTTTTGTGTCTCTTTGCAGTAGCTTCCTGTCTTACTGTGGTGATATATGGCACTGTGGCTTAGTTGGTCAAAGCGCCTGTCTAGTAAACAGGAGATCCTGGGTTCAAATCCCAGCAGTACCTTTTGGGGTGGCAGTAGCTCCGTCCTTAGAGAGTTGGGTAAGGAACCTAAGGGTCGCAGACTCAAGTTTCCGTTGGGACTAAATATGGAGGGTGGACTGGCAGCTTGAGAGGTGCCAGCCTACCTCCTGGGCCCTGAGCAAGTCACCGAACCCCCAACTGCCCAGGGTACCTGTCCATGTCAGTCCCCTCATTCTGACATCTGTCCTTTTAATGCATGTATAGGTCCTGTTTGTGCGTGTGTATATTTTGAGACATGTAGATATGACAACATATGTCTCTTTGTGGTTATTTTGCCTGTTTTATTATTATTATTATTTTCTTAAGTCTCTTTGCAGTTCGTTTGCATATCTTTGAGGTCATTTTGTGTCTCCTTTTGGTTGTTTTGTGTCTTCAGCCTCAAGTCCTCATCGGGACCAAACATGGAGGGCAGATTGGCAGCGCCAGACCACCAAACCCCCAACCACCCAGGGCACCCGCCCATGGGCAGCCCCCCCACCCACCCAATGGTCCTGTTTGTGTATGTGTGTATTTTGGGCCTGTGTGTATATATCACCTCAGAGATATATAAGGTGTATCTTCTTCTTCTTTCCTCTTTTGTGTCTTTTTTGATTTTTTTTTTGTCTCTTTGTGGTTATTTTGCCTGTTTTAGTAGTTATTTTCTGTCTTAAATCTCTTTGCAGTTCGTTTGCATGTCTTTGTGGTCATTTTGTTTCTCCTTTTGGTTGTTTTGTGTCTCTTTGTAGTCGCTTCATGTCTTACTGAGGTGACATACTAGGAACGGGAGTTTAAAATTAGATGTAGCTATAATTTTTACAGCACATCAGGTAATGTAATGAAATGAATGAAACTATTTTAATTGCCTTGTCCCTATTAAATAAATAAATTCAAATTCAGATTCAAACATATGGCGCTGTGGCTTAGTTGGTCAAAGCGCCTGTCTAGTAAACAGGAGATCCTGGGTTCAAATCCCAGCAGTGCCTTTTGGGGTGGCAGTAGCTCAGCCCATTTGGACCTGGGTTGGAACCTGAAGGGTCACAGCCTCAGGTCCCCATGGGGATCAAATATGGAGGGTGAACTGGTAGCTAGAGAGGTGCCAATTCACCTCCTCGGCACTGCCGAGACACCCCTGAGCAAGGCACTGAATCCTCAGCTGCCCAGGGCACCTGTCCACGAGCAGCTCGCTCACAGCTGCCCAGGGCACCTGTCCACGAGCAGCTCGCTCACATACTATAAAGTCTCTCTTCATCTTCGTTTGTCTTTTGTTTGTTTTATGTTGAGGCAGTTCAACTTAGGACCTAAATGCAAACAGGATCAGGACATGGGGAACATTTAAAGGGAGTTTATTGTAGTTTGAAGAAATGGAGCTGAGGGCTTGAATGAAATGATGGCTGAGGTGGGCAGGGAGTGGCGAAGCAGAGCAGGCAGATTATCTTAAGGCAGAGCAGTCCAAATCAGAGACAGAGGACAAGAACGAGGCTGGACATGGCAGGTTACGGTTGAGGCTGGCGTGGTGAACCTGAGACACAAAACAGTGTGAATTGATGTCCAAAAGTACAAAAAGAAAAAGTGCCCAAAAACTAGAGGCTAGAATTGATGTCTGTAACACAGAGGAGACTGAATGATCTGACAGAGTCTGTATGTCTGAGCTGGGGTTTTATACTGCAGTGGTTTGATTGTAGATGTGGTTCAGGTGTGCAGGTTCAACAGCTGCTGGCACTTAAAAGGATTGGCAGGGGGTGCGAACCAGAAGGCCACACCCACCAAATGCACAGAAACAGACTGAAAACAAATGTCTCCTTGTGTTTGTATTGCCCATTTTTGTAGTTATTTTCTTTCTTAAGTCTCTTTGCAGTTCCTTTGCAAGTCTTTGTGGTTATTTTGAGTCTCCTCCTGGTCAGTACTTTTTCATTTTTGGGCTGCAATGATTTTTATTATCGCTTAATCTGTCAGTTATTTTCCCAATGATTTCACAAGTTGTTTTGTCTATGACATATCAGAAAAAATGTGAAAAAAAAATGTTGATCTTCAAATGTCTTGTTTTTTCCAAAACCCAAAGATATACAGTTTCATGGTTTCTTCATTCCTCTATGACAGTAAATATTCACATTTAAGAAGCTGGAATCAGAACGTTTTGACTACTTTTTTCTCAATAAATTACTCAAACTGATTAATCAATGTTCAAATTAGCTGGTGATTAATCTATTGGTTGACAACTTAATCATTGCAGCTCTAGAAATTTTGCAAGTGAAGGTTCGGTAACACTTCATAAGACAGCCTGCGTTTTAGAGTGAACCTCTTGCCCACTTTCCCAGGAGTTAGCATATAACTCCCGGGAACTTACATGTACTTTCCTTGGAGTTAGAGCATAATTCCCGGTCACTTACCACATACTTTGCCAGGAGTTAGAGTATAACGACGCGGTCACTTAGCATATACTTCCCCGGGAGTTAGGGTATAACTCCTGGGAAAGTACATGTAAGTTCCCTGGAGTTATACGCTAACTCCCGGGAAAGTGGGCGAGAGGTACACTCTAAAACGCGGGCTGTCTTATGAAGTGTTACCAAAGGTTCCCTTACACTTTGGTTCCTTGGTAGGCTGGTTCAGTAATCCATCCATGTCCCTCAGCAAAGTGTTGAGTCTCCAGGGAATGACAGGATGTAGGAAAACAGAAGCCATCAGGAGTGCTACTGAAGCAGCAGAAGGATCCTCTACATGGCTGCGGATCAAACAGAGTCCATCCTGGTGGGGTTGCCTGGCTGAGTGTGTGATGCTGAAAGACCCCAAACCCCCAGTGACCCCAGGCTGCATCACTTCATCCGGAGCTGCATGCTACAACTAGTGTAGGTGCTGTGAGTGGGGGAGCTTTTGTTTTACGCCTGCTTTAATTGTCTGTTATACATCAGGATAACTTTAAAACTTGTTGACAGACTTTAATTAAACTTGACGGGAAGTTAGCACACAGCCCAGAGGAGAAGAGATTAGCTTGAGGTGTAGATCCTGATCTGGGTCCCGGGATTTCGGGAGAGTTTTCTTGATGTTTTGTTTGTTCATGTGTCTGGATCATTTCTTCCATGGATTATAGTTCTGAACTGATTGATGCATGCAGTGAGTGATTGGCTGCCAGACATGATTATTGTATTATGGGCATTACACACTCTGCAGTCGTCACGGCACACTGTGATTCAGAGTGCTGGTTTTAAGGACTTTTGCAGCAGGAGAAATTACAGGAAAGCTTAAAGGAAGTAATTCCACAAGACTGATCGTCCTATAAGAAGTGATTTGCAATGATTTGGAGATTATAGATGATCCATGTAAGTCTGTGCTTTGAAAAGTCCCATGACGTCTATCAGGGGTTTTCACACACACAAACATCAGCCATCATTTGTTTTCCATTTGCTTTCCTTATGGAAGTGACTTCCATCATCTGAAGCATTATGGAAACCTAAATACCAGCAGAGGAAATGCAGGAAGCTTTTGTGTGAGCTTATTCGCTACATTAGAAAGTCACAACCTGCACACTAATGTCTTGAGGCCCATAAATCTAAAGTTACTTTCACTTTGCCCTGCACAGATGATGTTGCAGCTGCTCACAGAGAGTAACACCAAACTCCTGAACCATTAATCTTTCCAAAAAATAATCATGTTGTTCTCCACGTGAGAGCAGAAATTTGTTCCATACATCATAGCTTCAGTCTCCATGCTCCACATGCTTCACAGGCTGACAATTTATTCCATGCATTTCCATCCAGCTCAGTGCAACTATTTCATGGTGGCTTCCACTGCGCTGATGGACTCACACCTGTAGGCTACGGCTTCCAGCTTCTGCACGAAACACAACCTGAATACGTATCATGGACAAAAATGGAAGGCATGCATCGCTCGCTGCCTATACGACATCCTGAGACTGAATATGAGGTGGTGTTTTGTCTGTATTATGTGATGTACCTCTGATAGTGGCTGAAAGACTCAAAATGTTCAAAATTACATTTTTTTCAGGTTATTGTCTGATGTACCTGCTTAAAAAGCTGCAGGGCGATGAAATAAGGCAATACCACAGAGCTATTGGAATGTTTTATGTTGCTTTGGTAGTTGGGGATGTAAACTGAGCCGTAGGCTGGTTTGTAGTATTGATGACAAGAGTGATGTGTTAATGAGTATGGTCCGCAGGGCTGAACTAAAGACACTGAAAACAGGCCTCGAGCTCAGACAGTGCAAGAATCTTTGGACAATAACAGTCTGCAGTTTGATTTATTGACTCTTAAAAAAACAACTTAATTTTAGTTTTATAGAATTGAGACTTTACTCACAAAACATGTGGGGATGTCACCTGTACCGAGCTCAAGTTTTTATTTACAGGTTGCTGATGCCTTGCTGATGCCACGCTGGGGCTCATTTATACTTCCTTAACGAACAAAGAAAAATACGTCCGTTTCAGATGTTGTATAGGTCACTGCCCTCATACATCCATGCATTCTTTATGATGGCATAGATACAACCAAAAAATGGCACTGGAGGGCAAATGTTTCACACAACAACAAACAAGGTGATGAGGGACAAGTTTGTAATATTGTACCTTTAGACAGGCAGCGTTGTAGATGGTGGTGGTCTGTGAGGCCATTACATACATGGCTACTATCTTGGGGGCCGTTTGTAAAGTGGCTCTCACTGAAATTAACAGCAACATTTTGCCACATTTAGCCTCAAACAACGTATAAAAAAGCGGTCCAGTTAGGAGGCATTTTGGTGCAGTGGATTGGTCACAAAACACAGGACTTTCCCCAAATAACTCTGAGTCATTTTGAGTTACAACCTCACCATGTTTCCTTTCCTAAACCTAACCAATTTAACTTAACAGTAATTACGTAACCTTATGATCAGGATGGAACGTGACTCGTGGGGCACTAATTCGTAGGATATTGTTTGAGTGAAATTGTGCCATACAAAACATAATAGCACGAACTTTAGTTTTAGTATAGTATTATATTTTTATCTACCATCTTGTTTACACAGACTGTTTACAGTGATGTTAAGATGTTGAGAAGATGTTGTAATGTTTTCCCATGACCATCAGGAGACCATAATGGAGAAGGGTTTGTCAGTTCCAAGGGTATATAGTGTGGTGGGGGCAGGAAAGGAAAGTTGTCGCCTTGGGAATTTCACCTAAGGAAGTCATTAAGACTGCTTTAAGCTACTAAGCTCACACAAGTTTAAATGAATCCACAGGGTCAGAGATGTGTTACCAAAAGAAGAGCAAATTTATTTGACAAAAATGAACTAATAAGATGCAAACAGAAACAGCTCCAAGTGGGGCGATCTGTGTCCCCCAGCAAAAGCTGTCAGCCACACTGTACGGATGAAAGGAGTGCTAAAGGTGTGCCATGATATCGACCACGCTGTCAACCACACCAAACAAAGGCTCCATCGCAGAGAGATCAGATGGAGAGGAAGGAGAGAGAAGGAGATGTGGCAACCCACCTGGATATATAGGTGTGCATGGTGCAAACGGCACTGCCTGTAATGTCATGTGAGTTTTTCTTTGAACACAGGCGTATTTCCAGAGTGGCAATCTAACTTACTTGCAAGGGCCATTCTCCGCCATAGACGTTGTTGTAGGGCCAGTTCTCTCTAAGGGCCCCAGGGGAACTGCATTACCTGCATTATTTATATTTACGCCCCCGTCCTGCTCCAGGAGTTCTGCTTGTTCGGGTCTTAAATCTCGTATCTACTCATTTGTGTGTTGTGTATTCTTGTAAACATTGTTTAATTTGCAACTCTGAGTTTTTTGCAGAGGCATCTTGCAGTGTGTGTGTGTGTGTGTGTGTGTGTGTGTGTGTGTGACTGCACTCCCTCACTCATTAAATACTCCCCTGACACTTAATAGTTTACTCAGTGAGCAGTACATTTCGGGCTCTTATGAATTATCATAATTTCCATAATATGTGGCGCATTGCATTGTGGGATTGTTAGCTTTTTACATTTTAAAGTGAGCATTGCAGAGGACACAAGGTCACATCACAGAGTGGCACAGCAAAGTTAATCTACACATCCTTGTTGAATAGGTGGTGCTAAAAGCTTGGTCACTGCTCACATGGCTGTTTGTACCATCGACTCCTGTGTGCTAATGTCTGCACACTGTCTCTTTGAAGCGGACAGTGAGACACAGCTGAGCTACAACCTCAAAGGTCAGCAGTGTGACACTTTGCTATGGGTCAATGACTCAAAAGTTAAACTTGATTTCACAGATTGACTTTGCCCCTGTGTGTAAATCTACTGATTTATGTTTAAACGCTGGTATTAAAATTCTATACAGGCACTGAGTCCAAAATCCCTCTCTTTTTCCTCTCTTCGTCTCGTCTGTCTATCCTCTTTTATCTCCATCTTTCTCCGTCTCTCTCTTCCTCTCAGGCTAAATGAAATGGACATCAGGATTACTGGATCTAATGACTGTTGCTGACTCCATCTACGGGGAGAGTGGAAGCTAAAACTGCTTTAGAAAGTTTGTTTCCTCATCAAGTTGAATCAATCACCAGCTGACATGCGCAGCTGTTCTGCATGTGGAAGATTCGCAGCTACATTCAAATGTAAAAGCAGGTACGTATGTGACAGTCAACTGGTTTGTCCATTTTTGTCTTTGCTGAGTTTTAGAATAACTTTAGTTTGGTTTCATGATAATTCTTAACGGTGCAGTGAGTAGGATTCAGGGGTATATAGTCACAGAAAGAAATATAAGTATGTTTTCTTTAGTGTATAAGCGCCTGAAAATAAGTAGAGTAGAGGATGGGTCAAACAAACTCCGGACTTTCATCCAGGACCCTGCTGTTTGTTCCTGTCTGAATTTTAATCCAAATAATGGCCAAAATGCTTTTGTTTCCTAAAGTTAAGGATTTTAAGTTATTTTGAAAAGACACAATACATGTCATCAGTGTAAATTGTCATGCTGTCCGTATGTTCATGGTCAAAGCTGCAGTACTTGGGATGAGAATGCGTTGGACGACATTGGCAAGTGGCCCATCTGCGACTAGAAACACTGACACTAGAAACTGCTTTTTGCAGTGTTTTTACCAGGTCTAATAACCTCATCAATTTGTTTTGGAGAGGATGAGACCTCTGCAGATAATTTGGCTCCTGAAAATGACCTCCTGAACAATTAACACTGAAGGAACCTCATCGAGAGTTCAAGCTTGGCACATGGGAGACGTTTCAGGTGGTTGCAATTTGCAGTCCTCACCACTAGATGCCACTAAATCCCACACACTGCTCCTTTAAGGTTTATAACTTCGATTAAAACCTAAAATACAGTGAACAGTGATAAACAAATTAACCAATCAGTAAATAAGCCTACAGTGTCTCTCTTGACTTTTAGGGACAATAATACACATCAGGTTTTTTTTTTTTTTTTGCTAATAGCATCCTTATCCTCTTCAGACCCTGTGTCCTCATATGTGGACATCACAATTGGGTTTACTTGACCTTATGCTTCATTTTACTAAACTTAGACCCGTTCTCGTTCGTGGACACTTTTGTGCCATCTAGTCGTAGTGCTAGCACAACACACTAATCCATGTAAAAACAAGATGGCAGCCATCTCTGCCAAGTCAGTCTGCAGCTGATCCCAACACCAATGTGGACAAGGTCCAAAACCCGATCACATTTTATGTTTGAAACTTGTTTATTCATGATTAATAGTGTTTGTAGTTTGGTTTTTTTATCAAGACGTTGGGACCTTATTGTTGACTTTCTTATCGTCTCGTTTGAGGACATTGGGACTTAATTATCGTCTCGTTCGAGGACATTGGGACTTTCTTATTGTCTTGTTTGAGGACATTGGGACTTTATTATCATTGACAATGTTTAGTTTTTTAATACTTATCAGGTCCTACTGATCCCAAATAGCTAGGAGACATTAAAAATGCATACCAAACAAGAGTTTGGGTCTCAGGAGGATACAGTAGCTGCATTTGGTGGGCGCATAGGATGGTCATTTTTTTTCATTTAAGTTTTTATTAATTAATTTTAAACAGACAAAAACAACGGAAACAACAAAACTGACACATTGTTCCAAGTGATGCAAACAAGATACACAGTAACCATGAGTCAGTAAAAGAAAATTACCAAAAAATAAATAAAAACACAACAAACCCCCAATTAAAAGGAAAAAAAAAGGCAGCAATAACGTATCCGTTTTACATCTCATGAATATCACAGAGCTTATACATATATATGTAGGGATGCATCGACCTGGGAACTTCGGCCAATCTCTAAAATCAACACCAATACCGCCGCTATGGCCGACAGCAGAAACCCACCAACAACGACATGATCTCTACAAAAACAAAGACATGCCTATACTAAAATCAAATTTTGTGCTAAAAAACACTATATAGCCTAAATTTGAAAAAAATATCCTTTTTCACCTCCAAAAAAATTTCAAAAAAATCCACAAATCATTGGATTACCATTTTCTCTCAACAAGTCACAGCCACCCTGAAGATCACAAGCAGCCAGCAATAATAGGCCACTTGTACATCCGTGAAGATCACAAGCAGCCAGCAATAATAGGCCACTTGTACATCCGAATGACAATGAGATGTCGATCAGACAGACATGTTGAGGAAAATAAATAAATAAAAATATATATATATATATATATATATATATATATATATATATATATATATATATATATATTTATTTTATTTTTTTGACCAGTATCAGCTGATACCGACCTAGTTACCGACACATCGTACATCCCCACACATATAAATACACATACCCATCCTGTCAACTAGAACCCTACACCATCCCTAATGCAAGCCAGAAAAGCCTGCCACATTTGGCTTATTTTGCTTGGGACATTGCTTACCCTGGCAATCATATTCTCAAAAGCAGCTGTCTCTGTCATAAGCTTAAGCCACTCTGCAAATTCTGGCTTACATGGGCTCTTCCAGTTCCGTAAAATGATTCTGGCCGCTACCATACAGCCTGTTAATATCAATCCAAGCTCTGCCTTAGTTATGCTTGATGGTATGAGAGTCTCCTAACAGACATAGCTGTGGTGATTCTAGTAGGGGTATTTTAAGCCACTCTTCAAATTTTTTCAGTATCATTTTCCAGAAAGGAAGTACCCTTGGACAGTCCCATATAGCATGAAGAAATGTACCCTCTTCTTTATTACATTTCCAACACTTTTTGTCCTGGGTTAATCCCATTTTAAACAGTTTCAGGGGTGTGAAATAATATCTATGTACAATTTTATAGTGGATAAATCTCACATCCCTCGTAGCCCATCCCACATTTGAAATCACATCTTGCCATGTTTCCCCATTAATCTCTTTACCAAGGTCCTTTTGCCATATCAATCTCAGACTTTCACACATTCTTTTTTGTATATTTGACATTTTCTTATAAAATCCTGATGCAGAATGTAAAGTGTGAGGTAAATTAAGAAATTTTTGGACCTCATTCTCCTCTTCCTCTACACTTTCCATCTTAAAAGTGGATTTCATACTACTCCTGAGCTGCAAATACTTCCAAAAATCCCCTTTATCAGTTAAGGATGGTCATTTTTTGAGTAAATCAAACTGTAGCTAAAACTCAATCTGAGCAGAGGTGACAAATCTCTTGTGTCTCAGTGCAGATGGAATTCTCTTCTTCACTGAAGCCACACCTGATGATTTGGCTGAATTCTGCAGTGTTAACATTGTGCTGTGGGACTATGCGCTGAAAAACTGCCCATCTGAGAGAAACTGGCAGTGTCACAGAAATGCTGATGAGATTAAGTGTCCCAGGGAAAATAAACTTGATGAAGTAAAGTGGTGGAAATGTAAGAAATATAATGACTTGGGCGTAGAGGAGTATTAATTATCCATCTGCTCTTTTTCTTTCACTCACTCCTGTTCATTATTCTGCACTTCTTTTCCCACTGCCAATTCACTCTTTCATTCACTCCCTCATTCTGCTGGAGCGATATCACAGCCTCTCCTCTCCAGCCTTGCCTCTCCTGTTGGCGGGAGAATTTTGGGATGGCAGGAGGCTCAGTGGGTGTCGGGAGGTTTAGGTGCAGAGTCCAAATGAGAGTGAGAAAGAGAATAGGAGGACGAGGACACGGAGGAGGGCGAGGATGAGGAGGCGGGGATGGACGAGATAATGAAATTGATGCCATGAGAAGAGGATGCAGTAGGCCTAATGGGATGATCAGTGATCTAAAGGGAAAGGAGGACATGCTAATGATGAGAAATGGTGTTAATTCAATCTGGATGGAATGGTAGGGGACAAAAAAACCTTCAGCTGTTTCATTATTTCCTTTCTCCATCGAGTCTTCCTTTTTCTCACACACTGACTCCAAGTCAGTGCATCTTCTTTTGTTTGCTTTTTTTTTCAAACTAGAAAACAGTATGTTCCTTTTCTCTTTCTTCCCTTTATATTGTGTCAATTGAATATCTTTGAGTTTTGGACTGAAGTTGGATGAAACAAGCACACTGAAGACGTCGCCTCAGGCTCTTTGAGACTGTAATGGGATTTGTTTCACTGTTTTCTTGCATTTTATAGACTAAAAGGATAAATGGACTAATGGATTTATGGGGAAATAATAATCAAGAGCTTAATGAAAACATTAAAAGGCACTACCAAACATTTACATCCTCTCAGTCATGCAGGGAAGCTCTTAAAACAGGTAGACCTATGAGATTCAGACCACCATCCTCACATACAAAATGAGACATGGAGGCAAAACAAGTTGACTCAAAACACCTACTGACTACAGCCTCCTTCTACTCCACCGGTGCCTGCTGCTCAACTTTAACATTAGTAATGTTGCTCTGTACCCAAGAGCACTTGCATCATCAGCAACCTGACATTTGTTTATGTTGGAGCTACAGTGTGGAAAAGATCCCAAGCTCACACAATGATGTTGACCTTCACATTATGCCTACTATTGTTGATTTTTTGGAGAAAATGTCAAGAAGGACCCTCTCACCTGTTTTCCTACTTTATCACCTGTGGCAGGTTAGAGGACGAGATTAAGGTGTGTTGTGCATATGCACATTTGGGAGGAGACCAGCAATGCAGAGAAATGCCTTCATGTTAAATAGCAGTCCGTTTCCAGGTTTTGGTACAGTTTGTTTTCACACCTGATGCAAACTGTACCCAAGTTCACATGAACTGCTGACGAAAAAGCGCCGCAGAGGCTGATAAAAATGGCAGAAAGAATCATCGGCTGCCCTTTGTCTTTTCTGGAGGATAGTTCCAGCTCCCGGTGCCTCTGCCGAGCCAAGAAAATTATTAAAGACTGTTCCCACCTTGGTCACAAACTGTTCTCCTCTCCTGCCCTCCCGTAAAAGATACAGGAGCTTAAAGTCATGCACAAATAGACTCAGAAACTATTTTTACCCATGGGCCATTGTTGTCTTTGTGATAATGACAATAAAGGCTTTCAATTCTATTCCATCTATTCTACCCAAGTACACATTAACTGTACCTGAATTCACATGAGCCGTACCTAAGTACAGAGGAACTGTACCCAGGCTTACATGAACCATACCGAAGTACACATTAACTGTACTGTAAGTTCAAATGAATCGTGCTGAAGTACACATGAACCGTATTTGTTATTTGAAACACCTAGATGGTGCGGCTTGGACACATCGTCAGTGATGAACCCAGGGTCATAGGGTGTTTTGGGTCTTAGATCATCAGACACCCTCACCTGGGCGACCCAGCCAGCGGTGATCAATCCCCAACTTGTGTCAAAGCAGTGCGCTACACCATGGATCTGCCCTCTTGATCCACAGCCACCTTGAGGCTCTTTCTGCAGCCCTCTGATGCCAAGGAGCCTGAGGGCCCGGTGCACAGATTGCCCTGGGAAACCCCTGCAGCCCACCTTGATTGGCTCACAGTGAGCCCTCCAAACACTCTCTCTACAGGCCTCTAACAGCTCAAGGTATTTGGCCTTCTTTCGCTCACGGACCCCCTCCATCTGGTCTTCCCAGGGGACTGTAAGTTGTCGTGGCACTACTTGCTTGTTGTTAAGACCAAATCTGGCCTAAGTGACGTCAGATTTGGTCTTAACATCTGACTCCACAAAACTACCTTTTTAAGTGGAACCTGACAAACCATGCCCACTTATGGTACACAGTGTTCACACTTATCAAACAAACTAGACTTTTGGGTCAAGTATCCTCGAATCCAGGCCCGGACTCCTGATGTGAAAGCCTTAATCACAACTAGCAGACAGACACAGCAGGTAAGATTTGACAAGGACAGTGTACTAGCGGTGTAACAACACATCGATCTGGATCGATATATCAATTCAGCGAACAACAATCCAAGATTATTGATGCAAAGTTAAAACATCAATACATATCCCTAACTACTCATCTCTACGATACGCCTTTATTTGGAAATTCTCACAGCATGTCTGTGTCCCCATTTCCATCCAAGCGCACCCCTATCCTGAACATTCAAACAGTGCTTGTGGCCTGGCACAGACTCTGATGTTTATACTTGGTGTAATTCCCCTTTAGGTAAGACTGTAAATAATAACTTTCTGTTTGGTATTTTGTCTTTGCCTCTTCACTATAATAAGAAATGCAGCCTACAGCTGTGCATTAAAACCGTACCCACTGGCAAAGATAGCACTTGTTCTTTAGCAGCTGGAACGTACGTGTTATTGACTACCTCATCAAATTTTGTACAACATCACTTCAAGTTTTCCATCAAATGTCTTTGGGGTCTGGAGGCACCCCAGGCAGTCATTTTTGGTTGAGTGATGAGTTGTAAACATCCATGTTTAACAGCATGAGTGGATGTGTGGTGTGTGTGTTTGTGTGTGTGGGAAGCACATAGACAAGCTTTTAGTTCACAGCAGGTTGTGTGTCGTATCACTGTGATCCTGCTGAGAGATTATGGGGCCCACACAAAGCAAACTGCCCACTGCGGTAACACACACACACACACACACACACACACACACACACACACACACACTTCTCCTGAGTGAGTGATGAGAATCATTCCTCATAAGCCCACTGCTGCACTGCTCACTCACACGAAACAATAAAAAAACATACTCACTTTATTTGTGAGGATGTGTGTGTGTGTGAGGGAGAGGGAGAGACAGCGAGACAGAGAGTATGATGTTCCTCCAAAATGACGAACACCATTTGGATGGCACCATATTCATCAATGAGTACATTAAGGCAGGCGTTTCCACACGGACACTGTTCCACATCATCATGTTCCCGGTACAAACATGGCGTGTGTATCCAGCAGCCGTTATTTTGATTTTGTGACAATATCAGTGAAAAAAAGGAAGTCTGAGTGCCTGACAAAGATGAATTAACATACTGATGAAAGATAACCTTTTTGGGTAGGTTGAATCATAATGAAGTGGAACAAAACTCAAAAACAGAGGGGACACCACAGAACTGTGACAAGGCAAAATATGTGAGAGTGCAGAGCATGTGAGCGGAGCGAAGCGGGGAGCGGAAGGATTTTGTGTTGAGCGAGGAGTGGCTATTTTTTTAAAAAGGTGGAGCGGAGCCTTATCTCTCGCTCCAATTTCGCTCATGCCCCACGCAGAATGCATCTTTGCACCTGCGCACACCCACACTATTTCCTTCCAAAACTATGGAGTTTACTGTGTACTTCAGAAAAGAAACTAAGAAGAGAAGCAGCGGTACCTTGGAGAACGGTCCCTAACTGCGGGGAGAGGCGAGAGGGCTTCCCCGGAGGTCGGCCGCTTAACCCGGTCCGTCTCCTCCACACTTTGACTTATTTCCACCCTGCCAACAGCGGTACCGTGGAGAACGGTCCCTAACTGCGGGGAGAGGGGAGAGGGCTTCCCCGGAGAATCTACCAAGCTCATGTTTTATTTGTGAATAGAAGATTACAGGTTAGGGTAGTACGACGCAGTTTTTTTGAGCGGAGTGGTGAGCGAGTGGAGTGGGATAAAATTTATGATGGAGCGGAGTGAAGAATGCGCAGAACCAAGCGGAGCGGACGAGCGGCGCAAAGTGACAGGTCTGCCAGCGAGGAGCGGAAATTTTCACCCGGTCCGCTCCGCTCACATGCTCTGTGAGAGTGTAAAGGTAACTTGTTAATTCTCACAAACATCAAACTTCTGATTATTTGGTTCCACATGAATGTCTTGAAATTGGGTTGGCATCATGGATAGTGCCTAAGCCTAAATAATTATCAATAAGAACTTTTTCAATAGTTGTCAGTCATTTGTCCTCTGCTGTGGCCCATTTGTCCTTTGATGTTCCCCAAGGCTCCATCCTGGGTCCCCTGTTGTTCTGTGTGTACATGCTGCCACTGAGACATGTCATACACAGTAAACACAGTTTTCAAACAACTGTCATCCAGATGACATGAAAATTGTCTAAAATCTTCCTTTTTGATCCATCCATCCATCCGGCTATCCATCCATTTTCAACCACTTATATCTTGCCAGGGCAGCAGGTTAAGCAAAGTATTCCAGACGTCCCTCTCCCCAGCAATATTTTCCAGCTCCTCCTGGGGGACCCCAAGGCGTTTCCAGGCCAGACGAGATATGTAATCCCTCCAGCGTGTTCTGGGTCTGCCTGAGGGCCTCCAATTAGTTGGACGTGCTCAGAACACCTCTAACAGGAGGTGCCCAAGAGGCGTCCTAATAAGATGCCTGGACCACCTCAACTGACCTCTTTCGACGCCAAGGCGCAGAGGTTCTACTCTAATATCCAAGCTCCTTAACCAATCTCTAAGGCTGAGCCCAGCCTCCCTTCTGAGGAAACTCATTTGGGCTGCTTGTATCCGCAACCTCATTCTTTAGGTTATTACCCACAGCTCATGACCCGTCTTTTTGATCCTCCAAAGTCAATCACAATTCACAAAATCACCCTGGACTCTTGTCTACAAATGTCAAACCTGCAGCCAGAAACCTACTTGATGACCCCCTCGTTTGAAAAACAAGTTACAAATGTTGCTCAACTGTATTTTTATCAACTAAGGAACTTCCTCAATTCAAGACCAAAAGAGAAAGAGATTTTGCTGCCAATGGTTTCCTAGATTGTATTTTAGCCAATGCATTCTGCCTCTTTTACTCTCGATGTGGACTTTTCCCCTTCATGCAGCCAAAGCCTGCTCAAATGTGATTGGTTGATACTATTTGGACTACAAACGGACTACAAACTCAAACATGAATGCTTTCAGTACCAAAATATTGTCTTGTTGCCTACACACTCTGCATTCATATGCAGAGATCTGTTTAAAGAGATTAAAAAATATCAGGTTTACCGAATCAGCCACATCTTTTAAATCCCTTTATTTAAAAAAAGCCTTTTATTCATGCTAACATATGTTTACTTAATTATTTATTTATTGTTTAATGTGTTTTGTCATTATTACTATCATAATCATTTTTAATTTAAATTACTGTTGAATATTTAGTAATACTTTATTTTTAAGAATATTTTTAAAATAATATGTATTTTACTTTCATTATCCGATTTTTTTTTTTACGTTATAGTAGTCCTGGATTTTGATTTAAGGTTCAAGCATGTAAAGTACTTTTAAACTTTGTGGCATAAAAAAATGTTAATTGTTATTATTGGTATAATTATTATTATTGTAGGTCTTTCCTTGTCTGAAACTCTTGTAGTATTAGAAAGTGAAAATAAATGTGGTATAATGCAACATATATTGCTAATTGTATTAAGCCTGATTCATTCATTTATCATTTGTTTTTATTAAATAAAATGGTATTGTAAAATTGTAGATTTCTCAGTTAGCTAGCTAGTTTGTACAGGATGGAAAAACAAGGCACTGACATTTACAATGTTATTATAATTTTGACCAGAGTTTCTTTCATGTCACTGAGGTTGCCAAGTGTCTTAGTTGGCTGAGCTAATGAAGTCTAACTCAGGTAATTTATTTCTGCTTCCAGAGCCGCTCTGCTGCTCCACAGAAATGTTTGCTCAATTCAAAACCTAATGTGACATCGCCTGATGTCAAGGGTGGGTGGAGGAGAGCTGGGGGCTGAATTCGATTAAAACATGTCGTAACTTATTTATTTCAGATGTAATTTAAATTCTAATGATTAGCAAAAAAACAAGCTTGAGCGAAAACAAACTCCAGAGTAGATTCAACAAATCTGTTGCATTAAAAAGTGAATCCAGGTGCAATTTGACTTTCACATGTGCCAGTTTAATGTGTGTGTGTGTATGTGTGTGTGTGTGTGTTGTATGACAGATGAGTCATCCGTCACTCTGTTCTCAAGTGAATGAGTGCATCCACGGTGCTCGCCAAGTGAAGTCAACAGACCTGAGTACTTGTTTCCCTCAGAGAGGAGATCTAGCAGCGCCGCCGTGATCCCGGCTGTGTTTTCTTGGCATGGTTTAGGTCGGAGATGAGCGACCGCTGAGGGAGAAGAGCCTGTAGGGTTTCACTCCAACCAAACACTACACTGATTAGTACAACTTCGGTTCAGCTGCTGTGCTGTTTTGCAGGATAGGAAACGGTTGCCCAGTCATGGTTCGGGGCCACTGAACACCTCAGAGAGTCATATGAAAGTGCAATCAAATACAAAGCTGCTCTGTGTGATCATATTCATTCTGCATCTCTATCCTGGCAGCAGCAGGAGGTTGATAATGAAAATGAGGTGATCCATAAACAGTGGTTATGGGAATTGTGCATATTTTCCATCCTGGGTTTTATTCTCTAAAGGTCATTGAACTAAACAAGCCCCCTGCTAACTGCATAGGTGTCTGTTTACAGGGATGATTTTATTGCTGTTTCTTACTGTGTGCAGAGAGCGGTTCAGCCGGCCTTGATCTTCTCTTTTTAAGACTGTCCTCCCAAGAAAACCAAATAATCGTCATTTCATCAAGTGCCCAAGAATGATAGATATATGGTTTATGTGCGTTAGTGTGAAAAATCCCTTTAGAGGCTGCAGTAATTATGATGGAAGCAAAGGAGGAAGTCCGTTGACGTTATCCTAGAGTGACAAAGTCCTGATAGGGAGGAGGTCGGGATGGATGGATTGATGAACAAAACATCAGACTTTAACTGAGGAGAGAGCCGTTTCATTTCCTAAGCTTAACCTCATTTTATTTTTTTAACCTTGATGGCAAAGGGGATCTCCTCTGTTGCTCTTCCTGACGTTCCTTCCATTTTTTTTTCTGGACAACCGTCATCATAGAGGTCCCAGAACAGAGCCATGCCATCAAATATGAAATTGTGAATAGAAATAAAGCTGTCATTGACTAAAGTAGTCCTGACTGAATTGTTATTTGTGTTATTGGGCAATATGATAGACTGGAAAAAATAATGGACACAGCTAATATGACATCAGCCATCAGTTTGTGGACCCTTGTTTTGAAGCCTAAAGATAGGCATACGGCTGTTGCCATCATGTTTTTGTTTTTTGTTTTTTATCTAGAAGTGACAAGATTTGGGCGAGAGGGTGGAGCTGTGAAGGAGTGAAGGGTGGATCTTAGTGAGAAGCCAAGGAAAACTTCACCCCTCATACAGTTGTCATGTGTAACCGGTGGTGTTACACATGAACAAGGAAATTAGCCATAGAGACCAAAACTGTTTTTTGTACGAGGCTGTAAACATTTCTGTAGTAAGGCTGGGCAACATGAGGGGTCTAAGTGGATTGACTGGCTTCTGGAGCCAGCCTCAAGTGGCCGTTCAAAGAACTGCAGATTTTAATAATGAGTAATGCACCAAAATCCTTACATATCCCACAGTATGATGAGCCAGCAATTCATGCATAACCCACATATTTTGAAAGGCTGCAATCACGTGACCAGTGCGCTTATGGGAATAAAGAAGAAAATGATCCCAAGCCGTCCAGTTAGGAGGCAGGTTGGGGCGATGGATGGATCACAAAGCACAGGACTTTTCCCAGGAGACCGGAATTCGTGCTGTGTAAACTTTGAATCATTTTAAGGTATGACCTCACCAGGTTCCCTTTCCTAAACCTGACCACAGTAACTTTACATTAATTATGTCAAGGACAGAACATGGCTCGTGGGGCGCTAATTTGTAGGATATTGTAAGAGTGAAATTGTGCCACGTAATCATAATAGTACAAACTTAGTTTTAGTATACTATTGAATTTATATGTACCAACTTCTTTACACATATTTAGTGTTAACAGTGATGTTCTGGTATCAGGTATTTCCACGAGTTGGTGCTGTTCAGGCAGCTGGTAGTTGGAGGAAGAAGAAGAAGGAGAAGAAGACGGGAGGTGAGGTCATGGGGTTCAGGAGGTGTAATGGCTTGACCGACCCTGTGTTGGGACTTTACTAAAGTTATAAGGAAAACCCAGAACGTGTTGGCATGTTTCATTCCTTCTCACACACCCACGTTGCTTACAATATCATACAAACTATTGTGTGCGCATTTTCTTTGGAATATCATATGATCAGTTTTATGAGGATGTTGATAGAGAAGAGGCTTTAAAGGAACTCCCAGCCCTGACTTTAGGTTTTGCTTTGGTATATCACGGCACTGTAAAAAATCTTGACCTTTCAAAATCATATCTGGCTTACCAGTGACTTCACTGATCCTCACTCCTTAATATTATCAGAGAGCATTTTTACAGCACTGCCATCGAAATTCCCTGCAGTGGAGTTGTGGGATAAAGACGGGGTGTTCATTAATACCCTCAAATCCTTTCCATTTCATATCTATGCAGCTCCAGCCAAGAATAGAAAGTGTGACCTACGTGATCAAGGTGAAATTGAAATTAATTTCACATTCCACTGTCCATTTCTCCCTGCTCCTGTCCATTTCATGTCACTTTCTCAGTCTGTTTGATGTGAGTTATGAATGCACGCTGCAGGAGTGTTTATACGCTGACACTGTTGCAGGTCAGTTTTTTGTATTACATGAATATCCTGATCAGAACCCTGCAGTCTGAACGCCCATGGTCTCCTGACTGGCGCAGAGATGGTGGTCGTTTGTTCCTCCCACCGCAGAAACTCTCAGCTGGTCGTCCTGTTTTTCTCTGTTTGACATTTGGTTCTGTTTCCTTTGTTCTTCCCACTCACGGGGCAACATGGAGGGTTTCTATATAATGGGAACTGGAAACTTCTCCTCATGAACCACATGTCCCAGTGGGAGCAGGATGAACTGTGCCTGTAAAGTTACAGGCACAGTTATTATCCCTTCACCAGTAACAGAATATCCTCCTGAGACCCTGTGTCCTATGAGGACATCACATTTTGGGTTTACTTGTCCTTATACTTCATTCTGCTTAACTGAGACCTATTGTCCTTGTTCCTGGACACTATTCTGTGCCATCTAGTGGTAATAAGAGCACAATATACAAATTCATGTAAAGAAAGATGGCAGCCACCTCTGCAAGTCTGCAGCCGATCCGGACACAAAATTGGACAAGGTCCAAAACCTGATTATGTATTTTGACTGCAACTTGTTCATTTATGATTAATAATGTTTGTAGTTTGATATGGATACATGGATATGACAAATTTGACCAATTTTAGCAATGGAAACAAGCTAAGACACTGTTAATTAGGAAGTACTCATTTGAAATTACTGGGACTTTCTTATTGTCTCGTTTGAGGACATTGGGACTTTATTATCGTCTCGTTTGAGGACATTGGGACTTCATTGTTGTCTTGTCTGAGGACATTGGGACTTTCTTATTGTCTCATTTGAGGACACTGGGACTCTATTATCGTCTCGTTTGAGGACATTGGGACTTTATTATCGTTGACAATATTTAGTTTTTTATACATATCGGGTCCTACTGATCCCTAATAGCTAGGAGACATTAAAAATGCATACCAAACCAATATTCAGGTCTCAGGAGGATATGGTGAGAAATCCCCAGTGGATCCTCTTCTCTGTCTGATTCAGGGAAGCCCTAAATGTATTCCTTCTGGAGATGACTTGGCAGCATTAAAGTGTGTTTTAGTTTCTGTGATGTTGCTGACACAGTGACCTGAGCCAAACACCCATGCTGTACGGAACAAAGTCCACCAACCCTGGTCATGTGGTCTGTAAAATGATGTGACGCGAGGTGATGAGCGTGTACAGAATGGAGGCAGTTAATTATGATTTATGTCAGTCATTATGAGTCATTTTTTCTGTCATTTCCCACCTTTCATTATGACTCATGCAGATACTAAGGAACAACATGAGAATTTACAGGGGATTAGATTAGATCAGGGGTTAGCTGGAGGTTACTTAAAGGAATAGTTCAACATTTTGGATTTAAGCTTGCAGCACACAGGAGGGTCGCAATCTATTAATCGACTCCAGACTGTACAGAACTCAGCTGCCAGAGACATGACATCACTCCAGTTTCAGCCTCTTTACACCGGCTCCCAGTATGTTTTAGAGTAGATTTTAAGATTTTACTGATTACTTTTAAGGCTCTTCATGGTCTCTTTCACAGCTATATCTCCGACCTCTGAGTGCCGTATGCGCCAGGACGTACTTTGAGGTCCCCGGGCAGAGCTCTTCTGTCTGTTCCAGAGGCCCGGCGGAAAACTAAAGGGGACAGAGCGAAAGTGTGTGTTGTAGCCAATCTCTGATGACACCATGTCATAGGGACACTGTGTGCTTCAATCGAGTTTGCCCTGTCTTTGGTAGCTGTCACTGAGGAGAGTTCTTTTCAACACATGAATAACATCGCTTGTGTTTTCTGATGTGCCTTAGTGCTACATACCGAAGGCCTCTCCTTTACACCGGTGACTCTCTTTACAGCCATCTGAAGGCAGCAGGCATCTGTTTCATCTGCGCTCTCTAACTGGAGGGATGTTGTGCACTGTTGAACCACAGTTTCTCACTGCTTACATTTTGAGCGACCAGCACAAGGGGACTGTGAATCTTTTAAAATGTCTCGCTCTGCTTACAACTCTCTCAGGACGGTCTGTTCCTGTCAGCCTTTCACCTGGTGAATCCATCCTAAACACTGTTTAAGCAGGTTCACAGCTGTGTGTCATCTTATCTTTTTAAATGAGGCTGCCCAAAATATCGCCTGGAGCTCCACATTGTTAATTATAATACAGGTCGATGTGAGGCTGTGACAAGCAACGTGATGTGAGAGAGTTTAAAAAAATAATTTCCATCCCAAGTCCCAAAAAACAGTAAGTTCCCTCTGGAAACTCTCTGCAGGGTTCTCAAACTGTCAGTGCATCATGTTGGGTAGAGCCCTGCGATTAAACTGGGATATAATAAGCCATGATTTACACAGCTTTCAATGCACACACCTACTATAATGCAGTCTGTCTAAGCCCTCCGTGTCCCAGTGCGTTATATATGCGCCAAGGGAGTTTGATCAGGGAATTACCAAAAATGTGTTTGGCACGCTCCTCATGCACTTGGCAGGGCGCACCTGACTGATGTGGCCATGCTTGGTTCACAATAGTAGAGCCTGTAGTGTCTACCTGTGTGCACAGAGAGTCTCATTGTCTTGCATATATGCTCTATGGGGTGTCCTGTGCATGTGCAGTTTCAACATTTTCTAACTGCACAGACATGGACTAACACTGATGGCAGATTCATCTATGAAACCATGCTGTAGACAGTTTTTGAAACACTGCCCCCTATAGTTTGGGAAGATACCAGCTTGCTTTGAGGAGAAACATGCACAAAGTATAAAATATTCAAATGTTTCTTTATCACGATACTGTGTTAGCTCATGTCTGTGTAGAGAGCATAACTGAGGCTTCAGAGTTAGATAAGAAAATTGATACCACCCTCATGTCTCTTAATGATCCCAGCCAAGAAATAGGTATCAATCGTCTCATCTCGGCGCCAGAAGAAGAATTCGGGCATGTTTGAAATTGTCAGTATCTCTTAAATCAGGGTTAAAACTGTCTCTTTTTTTTTTCAGAAAAAAAAATGGACAATTTCTAAATATAATTCAAGTTTTTATTGGTTTGTAAGGCTCAGTAAATGGCATACATATATATACAAGGCATGTGTTTTTTATAATATGGAGGTGGACTCCAGAACACAAGGAAAAATTAACAAATAAGTCCTGAAGGAAAGAAAAGAAAACACACTAATTAACAACACATGTCACACATATGTCCTCATATGACACTCTACAGGGTCACGTAATCATAGATCAAGTGCATAATTATGTAGGCTTATCTTCCATTTTGATATGACTCCATAACCGGTCCCAACGAGATACTCCTTTCTCTTGATCGCCATTTAATCTTCTGAGCAAACATTTATAACATGCTATCTGAATCAATGAAATGGACGGCATGCAGTGGTTAGCATTGTCGCCTCACAGTTTGCATGCTCTCCTAGAGTCAGTGTGGGGTTTTTTTGGGTACTCCAGCTTCCTCCCACAGTCCAGAGACATGCAGCTAAATTGTCCGTAGGTGTGAATGTGAGTGTGAATGGTTGTCTGTCTCTATGTGTCAGCCCTGTGATAGTCTGGGGACCTGTCCAGGGTGAACCCTGCCTCTCGTTCACTGTCAGCTGGGATAGGCTCCACCCTGCCTCTCGTTCACTGTCAGCTGGGATAGGCTCCAGCAATAGCAGTGCTGTACCCTGAAACTTAAAGCTCCTTACAGCCAACTTTCATACATTTTCCACAATCAAACTGCAGCAGTAAAAAGGAAACTTCAAAGCAAAAGTTCACAGTTTGGTCATAAGTTAAGACACATGTCTGTGTCCTGCATACAGCAGCTCTGTGTGCAGACTCTGCAGAAACCCGTATTTATACACCAACTACTATCACTGTGTGCTGCAGGCGGTGTGATATGCAACAGAGCTACAGCCAACTGTGAAGTAGCTGAACTGTGCCAAAAACACGCCGAGAGTTTGTGATGAGGACTGAAGTGAGGAGTAATATCCGGTGTGTGAAATTGTTATTCGACGTCAACAGGACATTTGTCCCGAGACTGAAGATAAGCTTCATCCTGACTGAACAAAACTCAAATTTATATGTAAATCCACTTCCTCAATTGAAACTAAAGTGATTCCTTCTGCAGCTCTCTGAAGTAATATGAAATTTATCACATTAATGTGATAGAACGTGGTGTTTTTCACAGATACTCTTGTTATCCTGAGCTGGGCCTGCTGAGAGGACAAGCTCAGGGTGTCAATTACCATTTCTTTATTTTTTGTTCTGTTTAAATTCTAATTTTTTTTTTAGTGACAATAATAACTTTGTTATAGCTGTCACTGTGGGATGAATGCCTACTGCTGCTTACTGTCCGGTGCTTTTCCTGGCGGTAATTATCTTATTATTTAATTAGTCTTTCTGGGAACAGAGACCTGCCAAGGGCCTTGTCACTCTTCTAATGTATAATTATTGAAGCATTAATTGGTCTTTGCCTCACCGGTGTCATCCTGATGACACTGGGACAAAACCAGAGGAAAAAAGAGAACAACTTTAATCCTGTTTGTGCAGATTAAACGCACAAAAAAGCTTCTGATCAAAAGGCAAATGCAAGAAAACAAAAACATCAAGGTGAAAATGAACCATAAAATGAAATGACAATAGGATAAATTATGGTGGAGGCAGAACAATGAAAGACATGGAAAGAGGATCACGTAAATACATGTAATCCCATTTCACTTTATCTGGCCTTTTTTGACTGCAGTAAAATTTATTGCATCAGCAGATGTTTTTTTTCCACATGAGTAAAATTTAAGAGCATGTAACAGATGTCACCAGATGTTCAAGTGTGCTGCAAGGTCACTGTGTTTTCTTTTTTTCTTAAAATACATGAAGTCATGACCACATGGGAAGCTTTGCACAGTCCCCACATGACCTTGTTGTCCTCTGCATGATATCAGTTGTTCCACACTTCTGCTGTACATGTCTTAAAGGCACAGTTTACAACAGAATCACAAATACATATTTTCCTCTTATCTCTTGTGCTATTTATCAGTCAAGATTGTTTTGGTGTTGGAGATACCGGCTGTAGAGACGTCTGCCTTTTCTCCAATATAATGGAACTAAATGGGACTCAGCTTGTGGTGCTCAGAGTGCCAACAAAATTCATTACAAAAATAAATAAATAAATAAAAAATCAACAGCAAGATCTCTTTCCAGAAATCATGGTAACCCATAGACCTTGTTGTGAGCAGTTTCATGTGGGAACTATTTTCTGTCTACTAACTACACCTGCCAACTGTATCACTGCGCAAAAGGAAGAGTGCATCTACTCATTTTAATGGCGTCCTCCTCAGCTGAGCTATAATGTTAGCTAGCTCAGTGAAGCTAAGTGAGCTAGTAGTAGATGCACACTTCCTTCTGCGCAGTGATACAGCTGGTGGGTGTAGTTCAGTAGAAAGAAAATAGTTCCTGCATGGAGCTGCTTACAATAAGGCCTGTGGACATTGATTTGAGTTTCTTTTTTTTGGCGTTTTGAGCACCACAATCCAAGTGCCATCTAGTTCTGTTATATTTGTGTCAAGTTTAGACTTTGAGTGTGTCTCAACTTGCATACTTCTGTTAGTACACTTCAGTGTGACTCACTATGTACACTGCTTATTGCATGGTGCACAAATGTCAACAGGGTAGTGTTGTCTCAAATCGCGCACTGCCATTTTGCACACCAGAAGTGACGACAGCTATTTGCTTTAACTGCCTCTTCTTCTTCTTCTTCTTCTTCTTCTTTGTCTTCGCTTTAAACAGCAAATTGCAAACAGGTGGTGGAGCATTACCGCCAACATTTGACCGTTATCGTCACCCACACATAAACCAAACTTGAGCCAAAACATCAATGCTGATTAAAATGTGCTGCCATAGCTAGGTGCAAGTTAGCTAGCTAGTGAATGCTAGCATTAGCTAGCAAGCCAACGCTAGCACTCGCATTGTTGTTGGCGATACCAAATCACTACACACCCAATCTGGAAATCCATCGGTAAAAAAAAAAAAAACAACAACTTTTTTCTCCTTCCTTTACCTCTGGAGGCACAGCCCGGAGTTTTTCGACTAACGGAAGTGCAGGGGCCTCGGCGATCGCTCATGCCCTTCACTTCCGGCGGTGCTCCCAGGGAATCGCCGTGTTGTTTACAAATACTTCCCAACAGAGTTTAGCTATATATCACATTTTTCACGTCACTATATCACCGTGTAGACTAATCTGATGTTTGTTAAGTCTATAAACACAATGGTTGAACAAACGTTACTATTTATGTGTGCACGTTTTGTAAATAACATGGTTATCGTAGATTAGCTGGGTTAACCATTAGCTGTTAACGTTAGCCGTTAGCGGTGTCTGTAATAACCATAGACTGTATAAAAATAAGGTAATAACTCAATAAACTGTCCGTGAATAAAACATTTTTTCCAGCGGATATTTTAGTTACAACATGATTGAGCTAGCAAAGCAGTTTTGTGTTGCTATGTGTGGTATTTATTCAGTTTTGGTAAATCACGATGTCTAGAAAGCATCAGTGGCTGCAGCTGACAGGGACAGTTAGCAAAGCTAACATCAGGACGTCATCTGTTAAAAGCCTCCCGTTGTCGGATACGACATGAAACTACTCCAGTTAGCTCAATCATGTTGTAACTAAGACATCCGCTGGAAATTTTTATTTTTTTTAACGTTGACGAGACAGCGTTTTGAGTGGAGCGGTCGCTATGGAAACGGAGCTTGCTGTTTCTGTAGGTACACATTTCCTGGGGACACCTGTATGTCTCAGCCACGCCCCCTCCATTGTGATTGGCTAAAGCGCAGCATCGTTCAAACTCAAACTCCCCCCTCTAGTCGTCTTTCACACAGGGCTGCCGAAAGATTCTACAATGTAAATTGCAGAATCTGTCTTGAGAGATTACTACACACCCAACAAACATCATTGACAGCTGTATTCGACAACAGTATTGGTTCTTAGTGCAAAAAACATGTATAGCTTATAGCGGTATAACGAGGCAGTGTTCACTGTAGCCAGCTCAGGCTCCTTGTTATCCCCAGCCGCCATGTCAGATGTTCCCACTATGTCACAAAGATGGCGACCGTTGAGGATGAGAAGTGTCCACCATTCCACACTCAACTTTTTGATCCTTTTGAGGTCACCAGTGAAACAATTCATTTTCCCATACTATACTAACACACTCAGCGCACTGGTGCACTCAAAATATTAAGTGTTTAGCACAGAGGTATTTGAGACACTGTTTGTCTTTCCCTTCTCCCTTTCTTTCTCAGTGTTTCCTCCTCCCTGTTGTTCCTGGTTGGTTCATTTCGACACTGGAATCGAAGTGTTGTCATTCAGGCTCACATAAAATCATATTGTGAACATGACTGTCTATGACGCAAATATATGTCAGCTAGGAAAGCTACCACTGGTTTTCACCCTGTCAGCCCACATTGTTGTTTGTTTTGTCAGCTGACAGTTAGGTGATTGCTACCACTGCCTGACAGACTACACTCCATTAAGCTCTCCCGGCCCTGTTACATGCTAAGCAGCACTGATATGGAGCGGACCCAGTGTTTGTGTGTCTGGCTGACGCTCCGCTCGCCTTCTGCTGCCAGTTGCCCCGCACACCTGCAGCTCATCCACTAATCACGACTCAACAGTGTATCTCCATGGTTCCTCACTCCAGTCTTCATCAGTTCATCATCAATGTGGTATTTTTTTTAGACCAGCCTGTGTTCTGGCTCAGTTTTTTTCCCCAAGTTGAACTTTTGATTGTCTGGTTAATCCTCGCTTTCCAGTGTCCCAGGTCAACTCTTCATCTGCTATCCTCGTCAGCCTGCTTTAACCAGTCTCCTGCCAGCCAGCCTCCACGCCTTCCTGCTTTGCCTCAACCTCCTTACTTCATCATTAAGATATATTTCACTATCAAATAAACCTTAACTGTCAAGTTAATCTGTGTTCTGCTTTTTGGGTCCACTATTTGGAAACACAACATCTCTATATGACCAATATCTCCAACACTTGGCAACTCAAACTAAAACAATCTAAACTGTCTTTTTAAAGCAGTGGTGCAAATCCAGGTGTGCCGTGGGATTTTGTGATAACCACCAGTAATATTCAACTGGGCCTGTACAAAAAGTTATGAATGATTTTTTAATTGACTGTATCAGTATATTCTGCACATCCATTCCCTAATAAAGAGGCAAAATTTCAATTTAATTTAATTTAAAAAACCTATTTGCTGCCGTTCACACGTGGGAATTATAAGTGTGTGACACATCACATTATCTTACATTATTTCCCATTTAAATAGATGTGTTATTGGTGCTTTGATGTAATTTAAAAGGTTTAAAATGGATTCTTGAATCATTTTATTAATAAATATCTCATGAATAATAGTTGGTTATCAAATTCATGCCGTGATAAGAGCGATAACACGTTACAGAGGCTATTGTGCAGATACAAATTTACATAAAGCTCGAAAACCACTGCTTTAAAGGGACCACTGTCAGTAATTCCACTTTAAAAAAAAAAAAAAAAGTCTAGACATATTCTACATTTTTTAATATCAGTTAATCCCATGAAAAACAAAATAAACAAAGCATGATGCCTCATATTCCTCTGTGAAGTACAGCTCAATTGTAATCCAAAAAAAAACCGATTAGAAAATCATCAGAGTCACAATGTTGCACTGGGTGACATATTCCTCCCTGCTGCTTGTAAATATGTCAACATAACTAAATGATTAAATAAACTATATGTTTATGAGCCATTTTTAAAGACTGACATCTTCAGCAGGAACCAGTGTGCTTTGGGATGAGAGCCACAGACAGAGTATAGAGACATTCCCACCTTAACCTTGTTTCCTTGTTTGTTGCATCAGCTCGTACCGGCTTGCAAGAGGTAATTATTTTTCCTGCTGTTTACTGCACCCTGCTAACTTCAATAATCCAAGGTAAATACCTTGAAAATCTGTGTCCTAGTTATAATATCAGACTCTCTCTTTCCCTGTTTTTATGTTTACTAAACATTTTGGTTTAAATTCTCTCCCCCACCTGTCCTGTCCATCCACAGCTGTCTTATATCAATAAAGGCAAAAATACCCAAGAAATGGCCGATGTTGACAGCAGCATGAAACACCTTTGTTACATTTTGTCTCACCTTAGGAGTGCCAAGTAAAGGACAAATGTAAAATACATGAATAAATAACTGATAAACTGCTGCAGCAGCTCTCTGTCAAACTCACAGGTTGCTAAATGAGTTGTATATTTCTATACTGTGCGCCTCAGTTTAATGATTACGGGTCCTTTTTGTCTTGTCTCACACCCACTGTCAGGAAAGTGTTGCTCAAGCAATTAACCTGAGCTGATAACAGCCGAGGGGCATCATCTCTAATAAAGATCCGTGGCATCCCATGAGTGGCAAACACAGATTCCAGCCCTGCGACGACATGTTAATGATGATATCTGTTGAATCTGTAACACGCCAACACCAGGCTGCCGGCAAGTTCCTGTCCTCTGAGAAGCTCAGAGTTGTGCACAGACTGTTTCACCGTCATGTTGCGTAACTCATGTATTCCTCCTATCTGTCTTCCCCGATGCGTCCGCCTTCCTCCGCTTTCATCCCTCACTTGACATGTGTCCATCATGCACCCCTGCAGCAGGAATTTACACTTCATAGGCATGCCTCCTATGGCGGCGCAGTGCTGTGGTAGGTGTGATGTGGCTTAAGCTGTAATGGCATGACTATGGGCGCTGTAGAGAGTGTATAACCTGTGATAAGGCTCCAGCTGACACGCGGACTACCTTGTAATCACAAACGGAGGAGTTTGAGATGAAGGCAGTGGATCCTGGCTGGCAGCTCAGATGCTTTTCCTCTGTAGTGAAGTCAGGAGTGGCTTTAAGATCTGTCTCATGAGGACAAAGTAGAAATGTTAAATTCAAGTTGTCTCCCGCTTTGCCCTGTCCTTTTCTGCACTTTATCTCCATTATCTCCATGATTAAGCATGACTCTGAGGATAGAGGGGAAGAACTCTGCTCCGAGCCTGTGCTTTGTACGCGGCCCACAAAATGACTATTACACGTCAGCTTTTATAACTTAGAAACCTTTCTACAGAGTGCCCATTTGTTCCCACAGTGCTGCAAACTGCTGGCCTGTTGCCATCGGCCACTAGTCCCAAACTGCGGTTATTGAGTCGACTGGAAAGAACATCCCTGCAGCCCTGTCATGGCAGGAGGTCCCACACAGGCTCCTGTATTTCAGCAATGTTAAATAATACAAAGAGCAATTTAAATTTGAATGGCATGCGCATACTGAATTTACCCAAGGAGACAACACTGGTTATGTACATTCCCGAGCCATATTTTCCATTTGCTCACATCACTGAGTGTGTATCAGTGTCTTTTGGTCCAGCAGACACATCAGGCAGCAGCTACCAGCCTGTTATATCTGCACCAAGGAAACCGGATGGGAAAATGAAAATGAAAATAGAAACACCAGCATGGTGCCAAACATGGCTCTGAAAACAGCAGAATTTACTGTCAGGGTTTCTAAAATAACAAAGATGTTTGGAACCTCAAATCCTATCAGCTGAATCCTGTCTGAGCAGGACGGTGAGCACCGCAGACAGCTCCCGTGTCCCCGAGGGTTCCAGGATCAGCACCTTGGACAGCGGTCAGGACACGCTGCAGCAGAGTGCTGTAAGTGATCAGAGGATGGTTGTTGGACTCAGATGGTCGACCTGGTTAAGACTAATGCAGCCTAATACAACAGCAGTGGTTCCTTCCTTTATTAATGTTGCAATGTTTAGAGATGTGACTCAACTTTTCAGCTTTTATTTGAGAGTATGTAGTTTGTTGTGCTGTTGCAGAGCACCAGCACGTCCCACAAATGTTCAATCAGGTTGGGATCTGTGGTATTTGGAGGTCAGGTCAACGCCTTGAGCTCTTTGTCCTTTTCCTCGGGTCATGCCTGAGCAGTTTTTGTGATGTGGCATGGTGCATTATCCTGCTGGGGGGCCACTGCCATCAATAAGTGACGTTGCCATGAGGGGGTTTATTTTGTTTGCAACCATGTTCGAGTGGGTGGAGCACATCAAGTAGCATCCACATGAATGCCAGGACCCAAGGTCTCCCAGCAGAACAATGCACTGTAACAAGATGATCAGTGTTATTCAGTTCACCCACCAGTGGTTTTAATGTTCTGGCTGATCGGTGTATATGTTCCTTGGCACCACTGAAAATGAGGATTCTCCCCCAATGTGTTTGTTCAGATTACACGTATATGAGCTGAATTTCTCATCAGGAGGAGGAGAGGATGGTGGATGGCTTGTCACCTAGGCGAGATGGCTGCCAAGCAGCAGACAGCAGCAGACCATTGCTCAAGAACAACAAAAGCCTACATTTTTTAATTGGAGTTTGGGACCTGTCCAGTCATGTTTGTAGCTGTGTCTTTGGGAAAAACATGATGTTTTGACAGGTAGTTGTTGTGCCCTAACAAAACCACACATTAATCACAGCTTTCTCACAACATAAAATTAAAACATAAAGAAATGTTTCAACATATAAGCTTAATATGAAATGCAATAATAATGCATTTTATGAATAGGTGCCTTTCAAAGCACTCGACACCTTACAAGACACTGTATCAACAACATAAACAAAAATCTTACTTAAAACTAGGTATAAAATCATCATCATGAAGTTTCTGTGTGTGTGTGTGTGTGTGTGTCATCCAGTAGCTCTGTGGGTAGAGTGGTGTTGCTTTGGCCTCTGTCTTTATGTGTCACAAACGTATTTCACATCACATCAATAAAGAAAACACAGAGTGAAATTCCAAAATAATGATATTTAATGACCAGGGCCGTTTCTAGAATTTGAAGACATGGGGGTGTAGCTCGGACCTCTTTAGGGGGATCGGGGAGAATCCTTCGCCAGGATATTTTTGGGATTTTTTATGCACTCTGGCATCTTATCTACCCTTAAAAACATTATTTTCCCCAGATTAATTACAAATTGTTATTTAAAAAAATATTAGTATCTGTTGGTAATTAATATCAAGTTAAAACAGAACTGCTATCATTAATATTTAGAGCATTTTGAGGTACTTGTACTTGAGTATTTCCATTTTATGCTACTTAAAACTCCTAAATCTCAGAGAGAAATGTACTTTTTACCCAACTACATTGTCTACTCTAGTTACTCAGGGTCAGATTAAATAAACAAAATATAATCAAATAATAAATGATGATGTATTATAATAGATTTAACTACCTAGCAGTATACAAAGCATTATATGTTGCTTAAATGAAACAGAGGACCCAAAACCTGCAGTATCACACACATTGTAGGGGCTTTAATGCATGACCTGAATGACAGATTAGTAGATTGAAGGCTTTTTTATTAGATCTGGGCCTTTGACAAAACATTTGGGGCTGAAGCCTCGGACCGCCAGGCCTAATAACGCCACTGTTAATGGCTGCCATGTTAGGACTCTGTTCCAAGTCGAAAATAAACAAGTGAAGTCTTTTCCGTCGGGTGTTGCAGCCTGATGAGATGAGCAGCTAATTGATACCAACACATGTGTTGTTGTTTTGCTTATCTCCACTTCAGCAACAGTATTGGAGCATGTTCGGCTTAATGACACAGAACGGTTCACTTACAGATTTTATGCTACGGCTGAGAGTTCTGCCATCAGGCTAAATGGATTCATTCTCATTTCCTTCATTAAGTTGATTTCTGCAGGGCTTGGAGGTGCCTGTGATGTGCGGTAGACTCCTAATTTAGATATCAGACAACTTCAAGAAAATGACACATATCTTCCATAGTTTTAGGCAACAGGATTTTGGAGAGCAGAAGACTTCACACACCTTCCATCTTCTTACACCATTTCCTCTCATGCTAAGCTACACTTCTGGCTCATTCCCCTCTCTGCTTCTAAATGAAATAAAATCCAATCAGTGAGCCGCATATTTCTCTGTATTTTATCCCTTGCATATGGGATCGACTCACTAATTTGTCGATGATGCCAATCATCTCATCTGTTCCTGTAATTTTCTCCCCTCAGAGCAGCTGAAGCCTTAATATGTTTGTCCTGCCATTGAGGGTCTCTGTTTCTCCACATGTTCATTCCCTCACTTTTCTGTATTTTTTCTGTGTATTATCACTGACCCTTTTTTAATGTTTCCAGTGGATTTTTAATTTCGTTGATGAAAACTATGACAATTTTTTTCCCTCAATGACCTTTTTTGATGATGACAACGAGACCATGACGAGCTAAAATAGATCTTGTTACTAAAGACTAAGATGAAATCTATGCTGGATTTTCATTGACAAGAAATGATGAAAATGTTCATGATGGACTATCAGAAATTGAAAGCCGAGAATGGCCGTGTTTACAGTTATCTTTTGCTGTACACCTCCAGTAAATAGTCTGCACCAGAATGTTTCACTGGGTGTGAGGTGTGAGCTGTAATTGAGCAGTAAATAATCAGCCGTGTGTGTCTGACTGTGGATGGTGGAGCTGCTGAATGGATTTGTGGAGTTTGTTGCAGTGGTGGCTGTTAGCACTTGGCTTGTTAACCACTGAATGGCAACGGAGCAAGCAGCCAACAGCCACAACCTGCCATCTTGATTCTAATTTCTGATACATGAATTAGCCTCACTGGATTAGTTTAAAGATTAAAAAACATTAAGAAAACGTAAGCCCTGTTTCCACTAAACAAGTTCAGTACGGTACCTTTGGAACCAAAAGTAACTGTTCAGACATGGTACCTAGACCTTAGTGTTTCCACTTCAAACAGTACTCTTAAATGTGGGCGGGGTTGTTGTCACTCACTGCTCCGTCCAGCACTCACTGTATTTCCTCATTAATCAGTCTGCACCTCATCTATGGTCCACAGAACGAGGCTGCACGACAAAATTTTCAGAACAAAATAAAGCAGGCTGCAGTGAGAGTCTGTCTCCATGGGATATTTACAAGCAGTGGGTTCTGCGACTCCAGCTGCTGTGAGAGGCAGCAAAACATCCTTTCATTTTACAGTTACAGTTTACCAGTAAAACTCTCCACAGTATGAACAGTGGTTACATGAGCCTCAAAACCAGACACAACTCAGCCCTGAGCAGAGTGACCGTCCTCTACTGACCAATCAGACTGCAGTGTTCACAGCTCCACCTTTTAGTATCTGTGTGCTAGGTACCCCAACAGAGGGGGGACCAAACATGGGGACGGTACAGAACGGTTCCATTGGTACCATCCACAACTTTTCACAGTGGAAACAGAAAAAAAGTGAACTGAAGTGAACCAAACTGAACTGTACCGTACTGCTCGGTGGAAACTGCTAAATCGACTAAAAATAATGACTAAAATTACCAATTATTTTTACTCCCCCAGCCCATGATATCAATATGCTCATTCCGCTACCACCAGTGTGACTACATTTAGAAACAGACGATGAGGGAGGAAATATTTTTTCTTTCCAAATTCAATGGGTTTTTGCCCTGTAATTATCATTAGCCTGTGATAGTCTGTTTATTAATCAATAAAATCTTACACCTGCCTCTCCTGATTAAAATTCCTCCTCCTAATCGCGGCCTGATGAAGCCTTGCCCTTCCTGTCTACATGACACGTAACACCTTCCAGCCCATCTGAGAGCGTCTGACATCTGCCTTTAAAAATGTTCACATCTTGGTTATTTTCCAAAAGATGGAACACTAAAGTGGTCTGTGCCAAATGGGGTCAGTAAAGTGGCGAGCGCTCAGCTTTCTGGGACGTGTAGTATCTGCCAACAACCCTGACCAGGCACCTCACGACTGAACACCTTTGATCCATTCAGCTGTGCCAACAACTGTTCCGCTGAGTAATGTTCCCGCCGCAGCCTAATTTCACTTTGTTGCGTCTGCAGATAGTGTGTTGTTGCTGTAGGGCACTGGCGCCACGTACACACAATCCCCTCTCCCTTTCTTCTTTAGACTTCCTTTCTCTTCATCTCGTCTTTTAGTCCTTTGGTGGAATGTGGATTCTTCTGGAAGCAGCTTTGTCTTTCGACTCTTTTTATCTTGTAATCCCTCTTTGGTCCGCCGACTGTTGCTGCCGATAGATTCTCTCCCTTTTCATCTAACATGCTAAAAACACGGATCAGTTTGAGCTCTTCTGCTGCAGATAACTCAAAGTGAAACCATGCCAGTTTCTTTATAACATGGCAGCCAAGTGCACACAGAGCAGTCAACCATGTGCTGTTTTGACATTTGAAGGGTCATTGAAGACTGCGTGTCGTGGACAAGGTGCACCATGGAGCTAACCGGGCACACTCGTGCAGCTCTTTGTGACTTTTACTGGATCTAATGCATCACACTGTGACAGAGCAGACTTTTCTAAATGTGTGATGCTCAGAACATTTTCTTCTTGATTCCTCTTCTTGATTGTTTATAGAGAGCAAAAAGTATTTTTCTCAACCACCTGCAGCTTTTTAGATGAAGCACAATCTGTGATGCACAAAACAATTTTATGTCTTGTTAACTCCACGAAGAATTGAGTCTTTTGACAGTCTGTGCACTCACAGCTTTCTGCTGCAGCGTCTTTTTAGTTTCTCTCTGTGATATATTGCTCTGAGCCGGTAGACTAAATGGCCTTTATTTTACCTTGTATAGCTTTTCAGCCTCAGACAATTGTCAAGCTGACCATCAATGCATTTACTGTATCCCTGTTAAGGCTGAGCCCTGAAGCAACAAACTGTATCTTCTAAACGCTTGATCTTTGAGGGAACCTGTGCTGCTCAGCTTCAGAGCAGGTAACATTTCCAGGAGTTAAAGAGGAGCAGAGCAGTCACCAGGAGAAAACTGCAATGAACGCTTCTGCAAAACACAGATACCATACATGTGTATGTTTCATATGTTAACATATCACATTTATAAAGTTCTGATTACATGTGCATGAGCTGACTTTGGCATCCGAAGGTGTAGGGAAAGGTAGATGCGTGACACCTAAGCAAGACAGCTGCCTCGCTGCAGACCATTGTACCAGACCAACAAACAACAAAACTGATTGTTTTTAGCAAGGCTTCAGCTTCATTTCCAGCCACGATTGTGCCACTAAAAGCAAGTGGTTTTTATTGATGTCAGAAACATTTTCAGCAATGCTAATGCCACCAAAAGCAGGTGTTTTTCGTGAGACATGCAGGGCCTTTCCTGTTCTGATTGTGCTGCCAAAAGCAGAATTACAACAACATTTCCAGCCATGATTGTGCCACCAAGAATAGGTGTTTTTAGCAAAACTTGGGTGGCATTTCTACCCACAAATGTGCCACTAAAAGCAGGTGTTTTTCACTGAGACAGCCATTGCAATTAATTAGCAAGAGTTGGGTGGCAATTCCAGCTATGATTGTGCTGCTAAAACTGAGTGTTGGGTTTTATGCAGGACTTTTGCGGGCATTTTCAGACAGCCACAATTGTGCCATAAAAAGCTGGTATCTTTTATCAAGACATCAGGGGCATTACCAGCCATGACAGTGCTGCTAAAAGAGTGTTTTTTTTTACCAAGACCGCAGCAGCATTTCCAGACATGATTGTGCCACTAAAAGTAGGTGTTTTTTTTTGTTTTTTTTGCGAGACATACAGGGAATTTCCTGCTGTGATTGTGCTGCCAAAAGCAGGTGATTTTGGTAGATTTTTAGCAACATTTCCAGCCACGAATGTGCCTCTAAAAGCGAGTGTTTTTTACTGAGACATCAGCTATATTTTAAGCCATGGTTGTGCTGCCAATAGCAGGTGGTTTTGGCAGAATTTTAGCAACATTTCCAGCCACTAATGTGCAACTAAAAGCTTTTGTATTTTATCGAGACATCAGTGTTTGTTGCAATTAATGAGCAAACCTTGGGTGGTAATTCCAGCCATGATTGTGTTACTAAACCTGAGTGTTTTTTGCAGGACTTTTGGCAGCATTTCCAGCCATGATAGTGCTGCTTAAAGAGTGTTTTTTACCGAGACAACAGCAGTATTTCCAGCCACGATTGTGCCACCAAAACCAGGTGATTTTTCCACTATGACATCAGTGGCATTTCCAGCTGTGATTGGGTTTTAAGCCAAAAGAAAAGAGAAATATTTTCTGAACCATATCCATAAAGTGGTTTTCGTGCCTAAACATAACCACACACTCACCACAGCATTGTTGAATTGTAAACAAGACGTAAGTTTGGATATCTGCCTGACTTTAAAGCTCTATAAGAACAAGGATGAATGAATCGGTTGGTTCTCATCATTGTGTATACAGCAGGTGTTCTATTACAGTATTTCTACATGTTACTGTGCATCTTTTATGTTTTTTTTTGCGTTGTTGTTTGGCTGTAACTTTTTTGTATGCTGCTGTCTTGGCCAGGTCGCTCTTGTAAAAGACGTCGGGACTTATCTGGTTAGATAAATAAAATAAAATATATCTGCTACATAAAAACGTACAAATGTTGCATATCCAATATTTTCAGAAATGTTTGAGCCAGTGTCTATTGTGGTGATTGGGCTGAAGAGTTGTTTAAATGGTTTTAAACTTTCTACATGACTTTTGGTGTTCGTGATGTGATGGAACTAAAAATCGAAAATTCAATTTCGCAAACGCATCATTTCAGAGACAGCATGATATTACAGCGGGCATACAATAAATGTGCCACTTCTACAACGTCTAAATGTTGAGTTTCTAAACGATGGAGAAGTCAAAGTGATGGAATTCTGTTCTGTATTCATATCCTGCACTGTAACTACAGTGCTTAATCCTTTTCACACATTGGGACACAGCAGAGGGAACGAAATGACTCCCTAATGGGAACGGATCACTGTCTCCAGGGGAGAAAATGAAATATAAGGAAGAGAGATGTGCAGGGCAGGACAGGAAATCATGGCACCGTGACTTTGACATGTCAGTTCTCTGCTTGTAAAAATATACCAACTGAAGTTTGAGGTGCACATAAGTCTGAGTGGCTTCCAGAGTTTGACGTTATTAAAAAAATTAAAAAGTAATTTTTGCCAAATTAAATTGCAAACTGTCATAAAAGTAATTTAAGTTCTAATCATTACAATTCTATGTTGTTATATCAAACACTTTCTCATAGCTTGTATTTTGTCAGCAATAGTTGTTCCATGTATTTGCATCCTCCAGGGCCTCTCTGTAGAGCAGTTTTCATCATAACCGGAGGAGTCTGCAATTCCTGCACAGCGTTCACACATGGCTTCAGACATGGGTTTCACATAGAAAATGCATGCATGTTTTCAAAATGATATGCAAGAACACATTTCATGTAATGCAGAAAGTAGGATTTAATCATATGTTCAGTGTTGTGTATCATTGCTGACTCTGGTCCTTGTTGTGAGCAGCATGATGCAATGAACCCTGTGAGCCTGGTGTGTTTGCTGGCCTCAGTGTTGGGTAGTGCATGTTGTCATGACGTGGTGAGGGAGAATGCAACAAGGGAAGGACCCAAATGCAGACAGTCAAGACAGCAGGGTGAACAATAGAAGGCCAGGATGGGCACAGGCAAAAAGGCAAGAGCTCAGAACAGACAGCAGGAATCAGAAATTTATAGGCAGATGACTAAAACCCACATTGCAATCTTGACAAGCTGACAGAGGAACAAAGGATCTGAGCTGGTGTATGTGGAGAGTGGCTGATGAGGGAATGAGATGCAGGTGAGGAGGTGAGCAGGGAAGGCCAGGCTAGTAAAGTGGGATCAGGTGTGTAGATGGGAGTGGCCCTCAGGTAATGAGGGATGGAGGGAAAGTTCCAGGGCATCTGGTGGCTGGATGGAAAATGGCAATGGAGGCGCATTAGGAGTTGGGAATGTGGCTGGAGAGGAGGGACAGAGAGACACACTGACACTTGTGATTTTAAATGAATTTCTTGAAAGTGATGAACCCACAGAGAGTTATCCTTTGAGTGTTTCCTATCATTCTTTTGATTTACAGCCCTTTAGCAGCAGCAGCTGTTCTCATTACACAAGCTGTAAAAACCTACTGTGTGTGACCTGCCCAGCACCAAACAGCTGAAAGACACAGTTAGACATTAGCTGGTGCAGAAAGTGAAACCTCCAGCAGGTAAAGATCCAGGGGTCTCATTTATAAAACAGTTCATAGGATCCATAACTAAAAATGCACATACGGACACGAGCCAAAAATGACGTGTGCCAAAAAATATATAATAATTTCTAACATCTGTGTCGGCAATTTCCCTTCTCCAAAAAGTTCATAAGCATGGGTCAAAGTTTCTTCTGTCAAATCCGTTTTCATAGATCACACCTTTTGCGTGGGAAGTGCCGTACGCCTCTTTCAGGCCTTGTTTTGTGCATATGCAACATTTATAAATAAGACCACAGATATTTTTTTCTGAAGTTGGTGAAGACCAAATCAGAGCTACAATTTTTTGTCAGGATGTTGCTCTGTGTGTCCTTTATGTGTAAATAGGTAACTGTGAAAAAGTTTGCCACAAAATCATACTAAGATAATTATGTCAGAGTTTTGAGCTCGTTCACCTGCAACTTTTATGCATTAAAACTTTAGGGACTGAATTGGGAGGTGTCCTGGACTAAGAATTTACATAGGCAAATCAAGTTCTTCCTTTCTGTCTTGCTCACTGATTTACATTCTCAGTTGCAAATTTAGTTATCATTTTTTCCCCACAGCAAACAAAAGAGTTCAAACACCCAATTAAAGATGCAAGCAGCACACAGCTGTTTCTCCATGATTTCGCCTGCTGATTTTGTCAGAGAAAAATTCACAAGTTCAAAAAATATTTAGCATTGTGCAAGGGCCACATTCTCATGTCAGTGCTTTGATTAATACATTTTTATCAACAGAGGCTATATACCATATATTGCTATATTACAGGGGTCAACAACCTTTACTATCTGAAATGGCATTCATGATTTATTTTTTAGGTCCAGTTTTACCACTGTAAAATGTAAGAATCACTTTAACCCTGTAGCAATGAAAAATTGAAACTAAAATGTTAAAGAATAATCTTTTCCATATAATGTTTTGTAAAAGCCACATGGAGCCACTGGAGAAGGGCTGAAGAGCCACATGTGGCTCCAGAGCTGCAGCTTGCCTACCCCTGCTGTATTAGGAGAAACCAGTTAAGGGTGCTTTCACACCTGCCCTGTTTGGTTCGGTTCAATTGAACTCAAGTTGGTTTGCCCCCTAAGTGCGGTTCGTTTGGGCAGGTGTGAACACAGCAATCACACTCAGGTGCACAACAAAATACTGAACCGAGACCTTCTTGAAGAGGTGGTCTCAGTCCGGTTACAAACAAACTGGTGTGGTGAGAACGTGCTCCGACCTGGATTTGAACCAACTGCAGTCACATGACACATTGTTTGGGTTAAACATGAGCATGTTACAGTCCTGGAGGATTATTAATGTGCACCTCCTCCTGTTGTCGGACTGCTATGTAATGTAATAAATCAGAATCCAAACACGCCGGAAGAAACAACCCCAAATCGTACAGTGAGGGATTATGGGTATTAACAAACAGCTGTTATGATCTGATAGTCAACAGTTACTCAGGCATTTAAAGCTGAGCACAACTCAGCTCAGATTTCACTACAAAGCTAATCCTGTCTGTCCTCTCACCTGGCAGTGTGAGCACCAGAGCAGGCCAGTGACAGATGTCAAATATGTCTTTTTTGTGTGTGTTTAATGCCACGCTGAAATCTCTGACGACAGACGAGCCAATAACAAGCTGATTCTGAGTGACACCAACCAAATCCAAAAATGCATCAAATTAAACTTTTCCACTGTGGCTCAGATCAAAGAAAATGAACTGCACTTTACCTGTGACTGCAAACTGATTATACCGCCTCACTAAGTCACTCCGGATAAGCGCTTCAGCTAAGAGACACTTGGTGGCAGAAACGGAGTCAGCTGAAAGGAAGGCGAGAGACAGACAGAGTGACGGACAAAGGCAGTGACAGACAGACGGCGAGAATAAAGCAGAAGAAAGACAGCAAAGTGAGAGAAGTGGAGGAAGAAAGAGACGGAGCGACGGGGCAAAGAAGATATGAAAGAATGGCTAGTGGGAATGAATGAGAGCTGTGAGGATGTTTCCGGAGGCTGTTTAAGAATTAATCCAACAGTGAGCGGTAAGCAGAGCACAAATACATGACAGCCAACCGCAGAGCTCCCTGTGCTGAGGCAGCTAAAAGGGAATATTATAAAGATGCAAATGTGGCCCATTTACTGAGGTGCAAAAACTCAGATTGGAATTTTGGATGTGTGTGTGTGTGTGTTGGGTGTGTATAGACGCATAAAATCAGAGACAAGGACAGGGAGGCAGACACACAAATCCTGGCACACACCACCGATTAAACATAAGCACACACACTTTGTACTTTGATACTTGTGAGGATCATTATTTACATAATACACTCCCTAGCTCTTTGCCGTTAAGGTGCAGTGTGTAGGATTTAGGGGGATATACTGGCAGAAATGGAATATAATATAATAAGTATGTTTTCTTTAGAGTATAATCACCTGAAAATAAGAATTGTTAAGTATTTGTTGCCTTAGAATGAGCCGTTAATATCCACAGAGAGAACCTCTTCCATGGAGGTCGCCATGTTGCATCACCATGTTTCTACAGTAGCCCAGAATAGACAAACCAAGCACTGAATCTAGATAGGAAATATTAGCAGGTGCTGGGCTAGCCGCCCGTCTCCAACACGCCAAACAGCATCAGAGAAACACTGACTTGTAACATGAAACTGTTTTTTTACTATTCAAATCACCTGGGATCTCGTTTATAAAACAATGCATAGAATCCATACTAAAAATGTACCTACGGACAAAAAATGGCGTGTACCAAAAAATGTTTAACAATTTCTCCTATCAAGCTTCCACCTCACCATCTGTGTCGCCAATCTCCCGTCTCCAAAATGACCTCTGCTCTGATTGTTTAGAAGAGGAGACCACTGCAAACAATTCGGCTCACAGTAAAAACCTCCTGAACGTCTTGATCAAAAATAAGGGGAGAACACATCAAGGTTTCAGAGAAAATAGGTAAGCACACATTTGCAGGTGTTGGGCAAGGGGGTCGTCTGCGATGTTCCAAACCATATAGGTGAAACATTGATTTTTAACGTGAAACTGCTTTATTCAGTGTTTTTCCTGGTTTTAATCACCTGATCCGTTTGCTTTGGAGAGGAAGAGACCTCTGCGGATAGTCTAGGTGCCCCACCATCCATCATCCCCTCCACTAACCGATGACAAAGTCGGCTCATGTACGACATCGCTTTAGAACAGGAGTGTCAAACATACTGCCTGCCAAAGGGTCAAAATCGGGCGCACTAGAAGACTCTGCACACGAACGCATTCTCACTCTGACCTTGTCACATATTGACATTTTGGTCATGGACTTTCCACGTCCACATACGATGTGCAAGGTACCCTGAGTGCGTTTGTTGTTGACGTTTTTGGACACTGTATCAAGATCTCTACTTTCAAGATACACCTTAGTTTTCACAGGAAATTTACCGTTTGCATACAGTCTCGTCCAAATTAACGCACTACATCTGAACAACACCGCGAATTGACGTTTTTTTTTTTTCCTTCAACAACAAACGCATGTGGTTAGGTTGAGGAAAAGAGAACAGGGTTTGGCTTTAGAATCTTAGAGGACACAAACATTACTCTCTTGGGTGAAAGCCTGTGTTTGTTGGACTCATCCACCACCACTCCAGACCGCCCTACTTGGACTTCCGTCGCCTTAACTTTCGTCCTTGTCCCGCCAAGTTTCTCCCTGACGCCGACAGGTGCCATTAAATTATGACAGCAACCAGCCACGTATCATGCCAATGTTAAAGGACACCTTTTTTTGTTGGTTTCTGACGCCCGAAGTCACTGCCCAAGTGACGAATTTCAACGACTTGGGAGTATGACCGTGCTCTGCACACCTTATATTGATGCACCTGTGAATGCTAAGAGGTGTCAGGTTTAAACAGTGAGTGGATACTTAATGTAAAATGCTGCGTCAGAGGCTTTTCGCCCTGACCAGAATACAGCTCTCTGAAATAACAATGAATACTTACTGTGGTCATATTTAAAGATATTAAATACTGTGAAACCAATACCAGCAGCTTCAGTCCAAAAGAATCTGTGTCTTAAAATTATATTAGTGGCACCCTGCTGCTGAGGCACTGACAAAACTTCAGAGTGTTAATGATTTATAAGGCAGGGGACGACTTAACCTGCCTCTTCAATAGCTTCCACTTTAGTGGGACATTATGAAAAAAGTCGCATGTAATGAAAGTGAGTAGTAGACCGATATCGCAGGCTGTTTTGTAATGGAGGAACATTTTCACAATGCACTTTTTTTACACTAAAAAAAACCCCCAGATAAATCTGAAGGGGTTGTTATTCAAAGGTTATTATGAAGTGGTTCAAAGCGTTGATACGATACATATGAAATATACAAAGGTAACGCATCAGTGGTTTGAAGAAACTGCCAAAGAAAATGCCAACATTTTCTCCTGGCAACTGGGCTGCCTCTTCCTCCAAAATAAGCTAGCTACCTCGTTGCATTCATGCAAAATTCAGCCTGAAAAAAAGGTCACACATAATGGCGACAAGTGTGTATAAGATCAGAGAGGATTTCAGGTAAACTGCTTCCAGCAACAGCTCATTTTCATTGTCAAATGAAAATGATCATGGCGGGATGGATTCATCACTCAGTGTGATTTGTTCGAGAAAAACACAACAAGAATGACTCCCCTTCCCCAAAATAATAAATCAGCTAACAGGAACACAATGTCAGGCTGAATGAATGGAGCGAAACAAAATAGTAATTCAGTCTGATTATCAGCCGGCTCACTCTCAAGGTCTGAAACTCAGATTGGTCCTCACTGAGATAGAAATACACACATACACACACAAAAACCACACACAGCCCTAATTCAGCCGGCTCTGAATAGATTACTCCTCCTACATTCAGAGGCTCGAGGCGTTCGCCATTAGCTCTCTGCAGCCCAATACCAAACCCTGAAGGAATCCAAACATTATAACAGCCACAAAGGTACAAAAGTGCCGCAGGGAACAAAACATTTCCCCACAGGAAAACGTCTTCATGGAGGCTCCCCCATATTTTCACAGTGTGCTCATTTTCCCAGGTGAGCACTCAATTCCAGCGAAGCTTCAGGGTGCCGTCTGAATAAACTTTCATTAAAGGGTTTCAGTCAAATGGAGAAATTTCAGCTGTGCTGCTACATGAGAGGAGGATCTGAAAACTAGTCACCTTCTCTGCCGCTCAGCATTGTGTTGCTGTCCTTTGTACGCGCTGATTGCTAAGCAACTATGAAATTACGGGAATTATAAATGCCAGCTTATTCCTCTGTGGTAATTATTTTAGCTTTTAAGTGTTGCTGTCTCACAGTGGCAGCTTAATGCCTCCATTATAATTATAATTAGTGTGAGAGGGCGTCCCTCCACCAGAAGGTCACCGGTTTGATTCCAAGAAGGTCCAACGTGTCTGTTGCCTTCAGAGTATCCTGAAGCTGAACCCTGGAGGCTGACAGTGATTGAAGAGAAACTGTGACATTCTCTTATTTCCTCGTACTTAAGATTGTGGAGCAGAGGTACAAATGAAATGCGGTCAGGGTCAGGGTGGTATAAAAATACATTTTTCCTTTAATACTCATGAGCTGTGCATTTTGTTTTTGTTTGTGACAAAGATGGTGGTCTGTGGTGAGCCCCCACCCTTCGTAACATCCCTTCAGAAAGTGTAGCGGACATCATCAGTGCTACAATTGTGCTTCCAGCATCAGCAAATATCCTACTCTGCCTCTGGGTATGTGTACACACGCAGTACGTTTACATGCAAAGGTAAGTCGAGACTGGGCCGTTTAATTGGACAACTGGCGGGAGGGGAATCGATGTATTGTCCAAAATTTATCCGACTCCGCTACGATAGGTGGCAACTATGCCCCCTTTCAGCTTGTTAGTATTGGACCTGTTTCCAGTTGACGTATTACGTCACAGACCAAACAATCGACGAACAAGTTAGTTAGCTAGCTGCAAACTGGTACCATGGCGTGAACTTTACAGCTCTGTAGATTTCGTACGTGCTGTTGAATACTGAACTCTGTCAGCTGACACAGCATGAACTGTGTCTCCTCTTAAGTCCAAAAATGCACGGCCCTGGATGTAGATTTCACCATTTGACTTCCGGGTCAAAGCTCTGGGCAGAAACTGTGGAGCATGGCCAGTTTGGGTCTGACTGACTGTATACACGCAGGAGTAACTCAACTCCCAGTCACATTATTTGGGTGTGTTAGTCCGACTCAAGGAAATTCGATATGGTATGATTTCAGTTGGACTAACAGGTTTATGTAACCCGCTGCCTCTGCACGCCCCTCGCCAGACTCCCTCTTCACCTCCCCTGGACTCTGTGTTGTGATTTTTCTTTATAGCATCGGTAGCTTAGTGGATAGAGCAGACGCCCCATGTACAAGGCTGTTGCCGCAGCGGCCCAGGTTCAACAGCGCCTCTTACTGGCTGGTAGCTGCTGGACACTTACATGTATTTCTAAAGTCTGGTTTTAGTCAGACTAACACAATTAATAGATTTTCTCTAATGTCATATAAACGAACCGACTGTCAATGCACAACATACAACACTGGTCCTTAGCAGTGTTGCCCCGCCCTGACCGTTGGCCTTGGATTGTTATTTAGGATATAAATTTCATCTCAGTAACCCAATTTAAGGACACGACCTGAACACAAGCTGTACTGACTGAGCCTTCAGGGTTCCCTCACATCTCCATGTACAGCCTTTCCAAACTTTTCCAAGACTTCTTAAGCATCCATGAGAAAGATTTTTGGCCTAGCCCCTCTTGCCTGGTGATTTTCAAAGATATCAAACTTAAACTCTATTTAAACATAATTTTAGCTATAGCTGGCGTCCATGAAGGGGGAGATGAACCCAGAAACATACTCGATGGTGAACTAAACCATGTCACACACAGACACATATTAGAGCTACATTAAGTCGACAGCTACAGACATTAATTTGCCATAATGTTACATGACGTGGACGGTTATCCACGGAACAACCAAATTCCATGACTTTTCCATAACTTTCAATGATTTTGACTGATTAAATGACTTAACCAGGCCTGGAAAATATGATGGTGAAATTCCATGACCGTGGGAACCCCGACAGCCTCGTCCTGCATTAGAAAAGCACACAGTAAAAACAACCAAAGAGCTAACAGAACAATGGCAAAGCGTTAGGGAGAGGAAAGTACTGAATTTGTCAGAAAAGATAACAGAGTATTTTTGTTAACAGGAAAACTAATCTCTGATGTAAGATTCACAGGAAATAATTTGCTCAAAGTTCATTCACTATTTGGGTTAATTGCAAGGGCATAGATTTAATTTCATCATTGGGGGCACACATGAAACGGGAGGGTGGATAGCATCAAGAGCTTCAAACACTTAATTTCCCATAATCTGTTGAATATCTATGCACAAATTTGTGCCTGCATCCAGCATTAATGTAAGGATCAAATGTCTTTGTCAATAAAAGTCCCCCTGTTATTATTGTAGAGGACAAACGCACATTTTCAACGGTTAATTGCACAGTTTATGAGTTGTTTTGTATTGTTATGCATCAATTATGTTGTGAAATATCCATAAAATGTGTCTCTCAGTCAGGGGTCTTCAGTTTACTTGATATAAAAGGTGTCCCTGAAGGAAACAGGATGTGAACCACTGGTGTACAATGTAGTACAGGATGTATTTACAGTACTTTAACGTTCAATTGTTGCGTATTGCATCTTTAAAGCTCTAAGCTGCTTGTGTCTGCACAGCCTCAGCATATCTGGAGAGATAGTGGCTTGTTAAAGGATTTTTCTTTAATAAGCTCCATTAGGCCATGTTCATAATGTTCACACAGAATTTTCTATTGTGCTCCAAAAAGCGCTGACTGTTTTTTGCCACATGAAACAGCCAACAGTGCATATTGCTTCTGTTAAAGAAGGAAATAAGAACTTAGGTGTTTCCTCCTAAATGTTTGCTGTTTGGCGAGACACAAACCTGAGCATCTTCATTATTGTGATTGACAGGTGAGGAAAATAAAGTGGTGGACGTCACTGAAATATGGTGAGCCGAACTGAAGATATTGACGGTGCAGAGGACTCAAAACACAAATAAAAAAGGGAGGAGAATAAGATTGCATGACTGAGAAAGAAAATGAAATCGGGCTCAATTTTGAGGCTGCACTTGACCATCAAAGCCTGCTGCTCGAACCTCTTGCGTTTTGAAAAAACTCTCCTGTGGGAGCAGAGCCTTTCAAAACACACAACAACACACCCACAGATAATCTGCACACACACCCCCCCCCCGCCACCTCACTGCTGGGTGGAACAGCGTGAGTTAGTAACACTGTCAGTGTCTGGACAAATGGCCCGAACATCTCTGACATCAGCAACACATTCAGACTTGTGTGTGTGTGTGTGTGTGTGTGTGTGTGTGTGTGTGTGTGTGTGTGTGAGAAGACACCTCCTATTGTTTCACTCCCTCATTTCACATCTACCTCCCCTCTCTGCACACACACATTTAGCGCTGAATAAATATACATGCTAAACATCTATCTGACAGTTATTCAAAGCAGATAAAGTAGATTCTTAATTCACCGGCCATCAGTGAGGAGTGTGAGGTCACATCCACGGTGTGCAGACTGCACGTGTGATAACTCAAAGAGTGTTCCTGGAAAGTAAAGAGGGCAACAGTTCAGACGGTAATACAGATAATTTGCTTACTGTGAAAGAGTGCTTGTCTGAGAATTACAGCCCACACTAAAAGCAGCCGCACAGCGAGGGAGGGTTGTGTAAGGCGACAGCACCACAAAATACTAATGCTCTGAAAGAAATGAATTAAAGCCTTGCTTGCGTAAGCTGGAACAAACTCTAGCCTATTCTTAGATGCTTACTTATTTCGATCTGCCGTTAAAGCCTTTTTGCAGAGTTCACTGAGCTGCTTCTGATTTAAAGGATACAAGATGAATTTTGCTTCGTGTTTTTTTTAATTCATCACTTAAAAAACAATGAAATTAAGGTCACAGCACGATGTATGGTGTGTTAATGTAAGGCGAAATCATCAATCACTCTGCAGTTACACCTCCAAACCACTAGTAGGCGGTGGGGTTTCTGTGAAGTGCTGTAAAGTTTAGTTGATTCAAAACACACATTAAACACACATTAAACATGGCTTAATAGAGACCATTTCAAACACAAGTACACAAATCGGCAAAGGTAATGGTACAAAATTCGGCTCCATTACAACTCACAAGATTCACATACAAAACAACTGTCTTTCTTATACTAAACATGATTTCCAAACAAATACAAATGTTAGTAGCACAAGCCTATGACATTTTACAAATTAGCCTAGCAGCTGGCAGAGATTTTTTTTCTCATATGAAGCCAGGATAAATCACACACAAGACTTAAAATAATTTTTTTTTGTAGAGGCTTTATTGTCTTCACAATTTATTGTTTCTTATCTGTGAAATTAAAGTAAATAAAAGCTTACTTAAATTTCAGCTTACAAAAATTGACAGGAAGTCTGTGTCGCTATGTACATTTCTGGGGATGGGCAAGTCAGGCTAAATGTAACCACACAACACGTCGCTGCGACACAGGGGGTCTGCCCATTGGTCTGACATCCCATTGGTCTGACATCCCATTGGTCTGACATCCCATTGTTCCGACCATATTAAACCCATTGTTTTGAAGTCCCGTTGTTCCGAAATCATCATGATGCCCTGTGGTTAAGGTCTGGTTAGGGTTAGGCACAAAACCACTTGGTTAGGGTCAGGAAAAGATCATGGTGTGGGTTAAAATGACAAAGAAAGTGACAAACACATGAGCCTGCTTCGCCTCAAGCCTTTCCCAGCTGACCCAGAGCCGGTCGCGGCGCACCATCAAGGTAGAAATACGCCCGCCAGTAGCCGTTCAGCACCGCAGAGAGCTCCCCACACAACCCCGACCCCAGAGATAATAACAGGAGGTTATGGTGTTTCACTCTCTTCTCTATGGCACTTGTATCTCGACCAGTAGCCTACTTTTGTTGCGTTTGCTGATCCTCTATGGTACACAAATACAGTATAGCCTAGTATAATCACATATCGGAAGAACGGGATGTTGGACTAATGAGAGGTTGGAACAATGAGAGGTCGGAACAATGCTACGGCACCGCGACACAGACCTCCTGTCTACTTTTCTAAGCTGAAACCATTTCCCTCAGTGGAAATGAAGCTTTTATTTACTTTGATTTCACAGATGAGAAACAATAAATTGTGAATACAGTAAAGCCTCCACAAAAGTGGCATTTTAAGTCTTGCGTGTGATTTATCCTGGCTTCATATAAATCAGGATATCCCCTCATCGCTACGCTAATTTATATCATGTTAAATGCCATAGGCTTGTTCTAGTAACGTTAGCATGTTGTATTTGTGGGGAAAATGTGTCCAGATAAAGACAAGTGTTTGTCTGTGAATGCTGCGAGTTATAGTGAAGCTGATTTGTGTACTTGTGTTTGAAACTCTCTCTATAAGTTTAATGTGAGTTCAATGTGAGTTTAATGTGTGTTTTGAATCAACTAAACTTTACAGCACTTCACAGAAACCTCCACCGCTGACTAGTGGTTTGGAGGTGTAACTGCAGAGTGACAGACAGCACCGCACAAGTATAAATGCTCACAACAGTACAGGCTACGGTGCAGGGTCTGACACACAAGTGTAAATCCCCCTCAAGTGTCCATAAACCCACTTAGAAATAATAATAATAAAAAAATGCTTCAGAGCTTGCCAGATGTTTTTCTGTTTTCTTCAGTATCAAAGTAATCCATGGAGAGCTATCTGTAAATCCGTGGGTATTTCTGTCACTATTCATGTGAACAACAGAGTGAAACACTATGAACGCCTTCCAAGAGAGACTGTCTGAAAATCTGCACCATTATCACAACATTTAAACAATATAATGCTGGATATAATCCACTGGAAGAAAGGACATTTAGATGTGAAACTTAATCCTGTAGTCTAGGATGGTGAACTCTCTGGTCAGCAGTTATTTTTCAAATACATCAACACTTCATACTCTGGGTTCAGTGGCTTACTTTGAACGATTTTCAATTCTTCTTTACTGAAAAACATGGTCTTTACTTGTGCCCACACATCACAGAGACTTGAAAACAGTCCACCTCCAACATAAGCCACCTGTGGGGCTCGCTGTCAGCAACAGCTTTTAAGCTTGTTGTTCCCACTTCTACACAACAACCGTCTTTAATTGCAAACATCAAAACTGCTGCTTGAAGTCTGTGAAAGCAGAGTTTCATGTACTTGTGCATGTGGTTGATTTATTGCCTGATCTTTGAGACTGAGGGAGTGATGAGTGTTGACGACAGGCTTTCAGAGTGATGGCGTTCTACAGAGGGTGGCCTACTTAAGAGTATCAAAATATTTAATTATATATTACGTATAAATATCAAACATGAGATTCTGGGTGTTGAAGCAGTTTATAAATCAAAAGCAAGACAAGTGTGTGACAGAGTGATGTTTTTAAAAGGTATCTTTCCTATTACCAGCACTGAAAAACCCTAAAGTTGTTTAGTTTTAAAACATGAAACAAAGAGTCTGGTCACACCTGGTATTAACATGCATCTTGGGTGCTTAGACCACAAGTGGACAGCCATAATTACAAGTGTAAATGACCACTGAGATGCATTGTGATCCAATCACTCAAACCGCTTGCTGAGATGGTCTGAGACATATAACTTTTGTAGCGTAAATGCTTAAATGCTTAATGTGTCTTGATTTGTCCTCAACAAGGACCATGTCATCAATGCAGGACATGGGGGTTATATTGGTGATGGTGTGCTAACACTATATAACTTGCCTCTTTTATGACGAGTTGGATGAAGTGTTGAGTGACCATCCATCGTTTGGCCTTATTGAAGGAGACATGTTAAATTCTGCTGGCAGAGAAATCTCCAGTTGTACCCACACAGCCGCAGACATAACGAGCAAGCAGCTAGCGAGACTGTGGGTTTAATAACTTTACACAGAGCTCTCTGACCATGTTTTGTAAGTGAGGTAGGCGGTAACAAAATTGAACACAAGTGGTCAGCTGGAGACAGAGGTGTAAAGACAATGGGCCTGACCCAATACCCACACTTCCCCTGGAAATACCCACTTCCACTTGGTTGTGCGCGTTCATGTTTAGGCTAGTGGTGTCCCAAAACAGAATTGAGGTAGTGGAAGTGGTTTCCAACACTTAAAACCCGCTCTAGATTCCAAGGGAGACCCGACCCACACTTTCAACAACGTGGAAGATGAAACTTCCCAAACACCTTGCAAAGTCAGCGACTTCGGCAAGTTTTGGAAAAGATCAGAACTAGAAAACGTCGATTTGCATGAAGTGGTGTCTCATTTCTTAGGGAAAGATCTCTACCCTAATATTTCTCACTTCCCTCATCAAAGGTTATCTCGCAAACGAGGGCACTCAATACCAAGTGGAGGATTTAAGGGGTAGACATGGGATTGGACCAATGTGTCTCGGCTGTCTACTTGAGTTCAGATCATCATATTGTCAATACCAGGCTCAAAGAAAAAACGCAAATTCCGATATATGAGAAGCAAATGTTTGTATTTTTAATAGTCAAATGACTTAAGATCTATAGAAAACATGATGGTATGAGTATAAAGGATGGAATGAGTGAAATATAGAAAAGTGCACATTTTCAGAAAATAAACCTCAGGAATGAAAGTTTCCTTTTAAACATCGTCAGTTTAAACAACATTTTACTGTACATAAGATCAAACAATAAGCAGTCCTTCATCAAGAACATAATAGTGAACTGAAAAGCTCAACATTCAAGTGGCTGCTTTTAGCAGTCGGAGACAGAACCCTGAACTATTACAAGAAGACTGCATGAATGTGTTTCAGTAACAGGTACACAGCAGAACCATTGATCATTTTGTCCAGCCTTACCTAGCTTTAGTGTACGATCACATTTTGTTCCTTTTCTTAAGTTTGTTCGAGGAAAGAGATAAAGTGCAGTAGGAGTCTAGTGAATGTGTAGTGGATGTTTTACAGCTGAATACAAAGTAAACTACAGAGGCACTTGGCATCTGAATATCTGAACCATTATGAAAATGGAAAAAAAAGTTGCTGAGAACAATGTGAGACATTTTTAATGCTCCCTTAGCAGCTCTGTTGATATCACTTTCAGAAAATAAGTCAGTGGTTCACTATGAGATAAAGAAGTTATTCCTGTCAACAGAGGTTTGAAAAATGAAAATAAACTTTAAGTGATGGAGCTTACTCAAATAAGTAAAAATAAACAAAAAATACAAATAATGACCAAACTCTAGCCCAGCCCGATATTTCAATAAAAATTGCACATGAAAAATAAGAAAAAAGGCAGCATCTTATGTCTATAAAGTGAAAAGATATACAAATTTAGAGTGCTTATTATTTAATAGAATAAACGCAGTGACTGGAGGCATTTTATGGTAAATGTGGACAACACAGCATCTCTCAAAGAAAAAAAATCTACAAGACAAAAGTTGATTAAATCATTTATCAGTTTTTTGAAAGAATAGTTCAACATTTTGGGACATGTTTTTTTCAGAGTTAGATTTAATAAAGATCCCATGGATAACAGTGGTATTAATCTTCTCATTGAGCTCTGAGCAGAAAAAAGAATAAGTGGGCTTTCCAAAATGTTGAACTATTCCTTTAACTGCCTGCTTGCCACGTAGGTGTATATTAGTAACGTGGCTCTACTTTAGTATTTAACTATTCAAATAAATGTTTTAGATTAAATAAGATAACTTAAAGGTTATGTTTTTACTTTAGAGCCATCGTAACACAGAACATGTGTTGGGCTTAAAGCAGCTAAATGCTCCCTTCATTTTATTAAGATAGTGTTCAGCCAAAAACAGATGGTGTACAGTACTCTAAGTGGGTTAATTATTTAGTCATCTTGGGGCGCAGGCGTCTCTTAATGATCTGATGGTCACTTTCCTTCTCCTCTGGCTCTCTGCTGATGATCTATAACGAGACAAGAACAAATTGTTAAACACGTGTGTGTATTTGTGTGTAACAGTACAGCGGCATGCCAAAGTTTGGGCACCCCTGGTCCAAATTTTGTTTACTTTGAGTTGATAAGTAAGTAGAAAACATGAAGTCTAAGATGACACATTTCTTTTACAGCTTCAAAACAACAAAAATGAAAAGGGCCTGAGGCACATGTTTGGGCACCCTGCCTGGTCAGTACTTAGTAGCATCCCCTTTGGCAAGTATCACAGCTTCTAAATGCCTTTTGTAACCAGCTAAGAGTCTTTCAGTTCTTGTTTGGGGGATTTTCTCCAATTCTTCTTGCTAAAGGTTTCCAGCTCTGTGAGATTCTTGGGCCGTCTTCATGCACTGCTCTTTTGAGGTCTATCCACAGATTTTTAGTGATGTTTAGGTCAGGAGACTGTGAGGGCCTCTGTAAAAACCTTCAGCTTGCACCTCTTGAGATAGTCTATTGTGAATTTTGAGGTGTGTTCAGGATCAGTGCCCTGATGTAAAAGCCTCTTCTCTTTTTTTTTTTTTTTTTTTACAGATTTCAACTGAATCCATTCTTCCGTCTACCTGTAAAATGTTTGCTGTACCACTGGATGCAACACAATCACAACGCATCATCGAGCCACCCTCGTGTTTAACAGCTGGACAGGCGTTCCTTTTTTCTCCAAACACACCTTTGCTCACTGCATCCAAAAAGTTCTGTTTTAACTTCATCAGACTACAGGACTTGTTTCCAAAAAGCACCAGGCTTGTTCAGATATTCCTTCCGCAAACTTTCTACACTGAATTTTGTGGTGAGGACACAGAAGAGTTTTTTTTTCTGATGACTCCTTGTCACAGTAGAACAGTGCACCACCACTCCAGAGTCTGATCAATCTTCCTGCAGGTCATACAGGGATTTCTATTTGCCTTTCTAACAATCCTGCAAGCAGGAAGTTTTTCTGGTCTTCTAGACCTCAGCTTGACTTCCACAGTTCCTGTTAACTGCCATTTCCTAATTACATTACAAGCTGAGGAAACAGCTACCTGAAAACACTTCAGTCTTCTTATAGTCTTCTCCTGCTTTGTGGGCATCAGTTATTTTAGTTTTCAGAGTGCAAGGCAGCTGTTTAGAGGAGCCCATGGCTGCTGATTGTTAGGACAGTGTTTCAGGAGTCAGAGTATTTATAAAGCTTTGAAATTTGCATTGCCTGGCCTTTCCTAACGATGACTGTGAACAAACCAGAGCCCTAAGAAGCTAATTAAGGTCCAAGACCCTGTAGAAGTTGTCTGAGAGGTCAAATGTCTTGGGGTGCCCAAACTTTTGCATGGTGCTCCTCTCCTTTTTCTCGCTCTAAAATTGTACAAAACAAACAACAACAACAAAAAAACTCTGCTTAAAATGTTGAGAGGCATGATTCATCTTTAACTCCATGCCCTTTGGAGATCAGTTCATCTTCAACTTCATTAGCTACTCACAGTAAACAAAATTTTGACCAAGGGTGCCCAAACATTTGCATGCCACTGTACGCTTTAAGAGGCACAGACCCAATCTTTTATTGTGCTTTGAGAACTTAGTTACAATAATCACACAAGTTAGTTATAATTAGTATTGATTAATAAATGCATCTTTGTTTATTTTTGCACTTAGGTGACATAACCGTAAAAAGGTCAGTTCCAACTGATGTGATCTACATAAACAATGTAGAAAGCAACTAGCCTTTACTAAGATACAGATAATTACCATACAACACGTACTCTGAGAACCACTCAATACAGTGCAGCATTAGAAGAAGTCTGCTGCTATTCATTTTTTATGGCATGTCACTGAATCCCTTCTCAAGGCTCTGTGGGATAAGTGCCGTGGGATTTACAAGTGGTGCGAGAAAGAGATTTGGAGTTGAAAAATTGTAAACTTACACAAATGAGGGAAACATTTGCAGCTGCGTAGAGACAAAGTATAACAAAAATATGTCCCTTGTCCCAGATATTACTAATGCAAGCAAAAACTAAGTGCTACTTGGCACCAAGACTCATAAATGGTTGAAGAAAGTGCAAGTTGCTTAAGAAAAACCAAGCAACATTAACACACTCACAGAAAGTCTTCGTTGTAATAAACTGGGATGCAAATTGAATTTGTTTGTACTGCTCAAAGCACTTAAAAGTTCTTTAGTCAAACAATTCCTTCAGTGGAATCAATGAAAACTGTCCAGAGTGAAGAACTACTACTGCTAAATGGCAAATATTTGGTTCAACTAACTCAGCTGTTATCTGAAAGCTGTTCCTGCTGCAGTATAAGTTGCTTTATGGCTCACTAGTTTCCCATCTTTAGTTACAGGGAGTACATCATAGGTGACGAGCCTTGAAATGTTAAGGCCAGGTTGGACATGGACACGTTTTGCTACTTAGACTGTCCAGTAAGGCAGCTGAAATAAGACTAGAGTAAATAAGTAAGTGCTCTGATATCTAAAACAAAAATCTGTTTCCTAATACCAAACACAAGCAATGAGGTATAAAGGATAGTTTTTATGTGATAACCTGTCAGGGTGACTCTTGATTGGGGTATAAAGCTTGGCATCCATTAAAATTCCATATCAATACTTTCATTGATACCCTATTTTGAAGAATACAACCATTCTTCTACAGTCTACAGATTAGCTGGGCAAAATCAGCATAAATGCCGTTGGAAGAATTAAATGAGGAGGCACCTTCTTTCAGGGTTGTTTGCAATTTAGAATACTTAAGAGCTTTCCATCTATCCTTCCCTCGACACACTATCCACTTACAACTACAATAAAGTCCTAAATGATATTGATGGTGACTTAAAGAGATGGGGTGTGCTCCCTATCTCGACTCAGTCTAGACTTTCACTAATTAGAATGAATGCATTGCCTCGTGTCAATTGTATTAGCTCAATGGTAACTTAAGTCCCACTGGATAAGCGCTGGAAGAAGTTGCATTCTGTTATCAGCACCTTTTTGTGGAACAAAACTCCAGAAATAAAGCTTCTACTTTGAAAAGAAAAATGACCAGGAGGCACTAACCTGCATAAGATTGAATGGTACTAATGCTAATTTGCTCTGTGTCTACTTAAATGTTGCTGAATCCAAAGACTTGTGTGTCATGGTGCCCCACTGAAGAGCAATTACCATATCCACATCACCTACCATATTTGATATATTCCAATATGCCCACTAAGAAAGTGAAACAGAACAGTGGCATCACAGTGTGTGCAGATGAACGGTGTTTGGCTTCACCTAGAGCTCTCCGCCCATCCGGTAACGGGGGTCTGTGTGCTGGCGTTGGCACGGGGGGGGGGGGAAGCCTGCTCATCTGCACACACTGCGATGCCACACAGCTGGTTCAATATCAGCAAAGTTTCCCTTTATATTCATTGTCTTGTGTGGCGATCAGCAGTGATGTGGTGGTTCACTTTTACACTGTGATCTGTAGCCTATAGTTCGGCTTTAGCTTCTAACTATCTTTGTCTTTTTAACCTGTTGTTGCTGCTGAGTCAGTTTGACATCCTGGATATATCCTTCAAACACAGACTGTAGACCCGTCTGTCTGCTTCTCTCTGGAAGGCTTATATAAACCTTTGATATTAATACCTCGTCAGATATGGACTGGCACGCCACATGGTCAAATATCTCCCCATCGTCCAGAAACCCAACCCATCAAATGATACATTAACTCACAGGTGTTATCTCACACCTCGAATATTACATCAAATGAAACAGAGCTGATCCATATTGTGACTGATGTCCAGGCATTACTGTTGGCACTTTTCTTCATCTGGTTTGGCAGTGCCCAGAGATTAATAGATTTTGGAAAATGTCTCAAGTATCATAACTAATTTTTTTTATAGAGCCATCCCTTACTCACAGTGTCTGCTATTACTCAATGACAACTCCTCTTAGGCCCTAAGTACAAATGATGGGCGCCTCTTGTTAGCTGGTCTCACAGCTGCCAAAAGAATAGTAGCCTGTCATTGGAAACCAGCACGTACACTGTCAGTGAGGGAATGACTCTCCTTTTACCGGGACATTGCACAGCTGGAGCTTTCTACAGCACAATCACATTAAGCCAGCCACACAAAATAGTACCTGCTGGTAAAAGCTACTAAAGAAAGGAAATGTTTTACTATAAATATTTGTGGGTAACTGGCGTTTTTAGGTATGTTTTCATTTTCTTTTGCCTGCTTGTTTACTCATTCAAAATATTATCCATGGTATATTTTGCATTGGTTGGTTTTTATATAAATATCTCTCCATCGGTTGGTACACATACCGTGCTCTTACAACTTGATATTGTCAGAGCTGATTACAAGGGGGGGAGTTTAAGTCAAATTTAAAGGACTGAGAAAATGCACTATGGGTCATCGTGATTGCTCCTAAAATTTTTACTGAAAATTATTCCTGTTTATGTCTTTGAAGTGTTTTTTGTATGGTATTTTAACTGGATCTTGTGCTTGCTCATTTATGGTGTGTGACAGTTGTATTAGTCTGTTTGTGATTATTGTAATGATGTTTATGCTGCCCTCGTGGCCAGGTTGCTCTTGAAAAAAGACTTTTAATCTCAATGAGACTTTAACCTGGTTGAATGAAATGTGTGTGTTTGTGTACAACAACGACTCTTAGTGCTTATATAATGAGTTTCTGTATGACAGCACTTACTGGATGTGAGGGCATGTCCATGGGCGAGGAGATCTCAGGCCTGTAAAGTTTTCTTTTGTTCTTCTTGGCTCTCAGACTGAGGGATGAAGAGGAGGAAGATGAGGCTGCTGAGTCTGCATCAACCCGACCGCTCACCAGACTCATCATCTTCTTGGCTGCAGAGACGGAGACAATTTCAGAAGAACATGCTGAATAGAAACTTTAGACAGATTTAGATCTTTTAACTGATTGCTTAATTTTATGTTTAAAGGTTATCAACTGTGCTCGGTGTGTGAATTTGACTATGAATAAATCATTTTAAGAGCAGACACATAGCATTAGTGTAATTACTGTAAAAACCGTCACTGAGTGGCCTGTCAGACAATACTTGTTAGCGGGATATCAGGGTTTTCCCTGGGTTTTTTGAGACCAAGGTGGCAGAGGCCTGTGGCGGGGGGCATCTTGACAGCTGTACTTTCAGATACGGTCCCTCCCTCTATTAAATATGAAAAGAGGCCCCCACATGCTTGAGCTTTACACTGCTGGCTTGTATAATCAAAACAGACACGTCCTGTGATTTTCAGCCTTCTATGATTATACTTACCCTTTACAGCAGACACATCCTGACAGCTGAGAATATTACTGTCAGGTATTGTCCCCCTCTATTAAATATGAAAGGAGACTGAAAATCACAGGACATGTCTGTTCTGATGATACAAGTCAGTGGCCCTGAAATGTGTGTTTCTCTTCTATAATACACATTCTACATCTCAGAGGCGACGTCTTTCCACATACGGGCTTCCTTCGCCTTTCAAACGGGGCAGAGCTCCGTGGGAAACAGTAGGAGAGACACAGCCCAAGGAGGAACCGGGATCTGACACAACACCGGAGGGAGAAGCAGGTCCATGGAGCTGTGCGCCAGACGAAAAAACAAGCGTGTCGCACTGAATGCGCACGGCTACGGCGTTGCTTTGGGTTGTCAGCGCACATGATACACGTCTACATTAGAAAGTAATGGGTTTGTGTGTGCAAAAGACGCTACATCTGAACGCCCCTCATGCACATGCACACACACACACACACACACACACACACACACACACACACACACACACACGCTTTAATCAAGGCGGCGGCCAAAATCACTCAGGCGGCCCGCCTTTGTCTTAGATAGGCAGAGAAAACCCTGGATACAGTTTGTCACTATGTCACTTTTATCCTTTAATCACTGGCATACTTATCTTTAAAACACTGTAGCATCTGTAACACTGTTATGGTTTTAATTTACTGTTCAGGTGGAGGAAATAATCAAAGGAGCAGACTGCAAGGTATAGAAAGAAAAGGATGGGAGGAGGAGAAAGATCAGTGATAAAAGGGATGGAGGAGGGAAAGGATGGAGAAAGAACAGTAGATGGTGAGAAGAATGAGTGATGGAAGGAGGGAAAAGATTAGGAAAGAAAAGAGCGAGGTGTTGGAGGAAGCAAAATAACGAAGATAAAAGACAACAAGGGACAGGAGGGAACTGCAAGCGGCAGAAAGAAAGAGAGAAAGAAAGAGAGAGAGAGAGAGAGAGAGATGGAGGGAGGATCAGATGGCGGCAGACGAGCACCCTTGCGTCGGAACCCTGGGGCGACAATTAATTGACCGAGTGAAACTGCCGGTCCCCGAGGATAAAACTCAGAGATGACTCTGGTTGATTCCAATATGTTCCCTGTCTTAACTTTCTCCTCTAAGCCATCATTAGTGTCCCAAACTTGCTGCCCTTGCCCGGTTACTTTGTCAAACCTGTGTTATCCTTTGCCAAATAACTCCGGCAGGAACTCGGAGCTTTGTCCTTGTGTGTCCTACGTTGTTTTGCTGCACACAGGTTTTCAAATGGGAGATTTAAAAAAATTCTACAAACCCATCTGGGCCATGCGATTGCCTCCTGGACTCTATCAGTAAATGACTGGAGGTGAATGAATATAATGCATCACAAAGCAGAGGGGAAGATGCATTGTATATATATAAGCAAGCTTTGGTGTTTTTATGCATGTGTGTGTGTGGGAGGGTAGATTGGTTCTAAAAAGCCCCAAGCCAGTGACCTTGGTGTTCTTTTTGATCACACTTTGAATATTAAAGCTCATTTTAAATCTCACCAAAAATGATTCTTAGTATCTCAGTAATATTGCATCAGTAAAGCAATTTCTGGAAAGGGCAGATACTGATAGACTGATGCAGACTTTTATCATTTCATATCATCATATCACATTTTCTTCCAAGATGCCTTTAGATAATTTGCCGATCATTTAAAATGCAGCAGATCATACGCTCACCAAGATTAGGAGAGCAGAATGCATTACACTTGTTTTAATCATTGCCTATTGGTTTCAAAACAGACTTTGACAAATCTCATGAGAAGACCAGAACCAACAATGTTCATCTGTCTCTCAATACTCTGACTTCCTAAAACAGTTATATAACGTCATTTTCTTTAAAAGGCCATTATAGTTTTAAACAAACGCTACTCAAACAGAAGGAAATAGTTAATTCGTGGGGGACTATTTCCAGTGGTGGATTAATATTTATTTGGTAAGTCTAGTGAGAATTTGTAGCAGCAGGACTGTGTATGTGGGACAATATTCAAACTAAATTAGTGTGTGCTTTTATGGTAATGAGGGAACATGTCACACAGTGCAACAGACCTGGGGAAGCAAGAGTTGATCAGCATTTTTAAATTTAAGTAACTTGGAGGGCCTTGTTTGGTCTGTACTCGACTCAGAATTTCGTCAGTCAAACTGGATTTGGTCGTTCAACATGAATATTCAACTATTCATTCCCTTTTTCCCCATACAAAGTTTGAACAGGGTTCGGCAGGACAGTGCAAATCATGTAGTAAACAAATCAAGTTTGCTTTTCGAGCTAATGCGTGCTAACTATGCTGATGACCTATCTGAAATGTGCAACCTTTTTTTTTTTTTTTTGCCAACACCAGATATCAAACTCCAAGAGACTGTATCATATTAAGTTGTGTGAGCTGCAACTTCACCACTTCTATACAGAAGGTCTCTCTTTCTTCAGGCAGCTGCCTCCATCTCACGCCGGATTAACACTGGACGTGGAAGGGCTGCGAAGTGCAGCGATTTTCTGTGGAGGGTTGCAACGTCCTTTCAGTGCCAATGTTAAGCTACTCGGCTGTTCACACAAGATGCGTTGCTGCACTGAGCTCCAGGGCCGGCTCACTAGATGCAGCATGTCTGGTGTGAATGACCAAGCGACTGCTGATGCGATAACTGACATATCGAGGCGCTTCCATGTCCACTGTGAACATGACGTCACTCGGACTCACCCTGGGTCTGGGTCTGCAGCTGTCTGTACCGAAGAGCAGTGTGAAAGCAAGGAACACGGAGATTGAAACAACACCAGAAGTGAACTACACACTGACTGCCAAAAACAAACAAACACAAAAAACAACCAAAAATACATAAATACCCAAACAACTGCACGACTTGAAGGAATCTCAGTCTACTGAGGGGTCCCTCACAGATCATTTGAATTTCAGGGGGCAGCCCAAGCCTTTCTTGACTTCAAATGAGTTTTATTTTTATGTATTGCACTTTTAATGATTGAACATACAAGTTTAATTTGCTGGATTTTAATTTCTTATGCAACATAATCTGTGGTTTTTGGAAAGTACTCTACAAATGAAGATCAATATATTTACATAATTTGTAAGGGGCATTCTACTTTGTTTGATCCAATGTTTTTTTTCTAGGATCTTCTTTTATCTTTGCCACATTCTAATTAATTGAATAACAAGTGCGCTTACCCCTTCCTGCTCAGAAATGTCATCAGCTGATTAAAAAACCGTTTGAACCCTCCACTGGTGTGTGATGTCACTTTGCTGCATCATCATATTTAAGTTTGAAATAAAATATTCGCTCCTCACTCTCATAAATCTCCAGATAGAAGAAGCAGATAAAAGTTAAATGTCTCCCGCAGTAAAGGATCACACACTGACACACTAACCTTTACTGCCGAGCAGCGTGGGGGAGCTCTGCAGGAAGTCTCCGATCTTCTGCAGAGTTCCTTCCTTTCTGCTGTGGATGCTGCTCTGGGAGTTATGGCGACCCGCTGAGGAGGAGATCTGATCACAGACGACAGTGAACCGAGGTTACTCTACCAGCACGTACAGTGTAAAAAGCTGTGGGTGGCTTACAGTACAAACATACTGAAAAATGACTGATCCAGTTTAAAATAAAAACTAAGATGGATGACAAACGTTACAACATCTATGAATTTTTAGAAAACCACCTCATGGGTCACAGTGGAGCAACTGTACTTAGTGTAATTGTGCATGCATACAGTAAGCAGAAGACATTTGCTGTGTGTTCTCCATAGTAATAGCAATCTAAGCAATTAATCTAGCAAGTAAAATATTATAGTATAAATCACACTGACAGCCAAACCTACAAAGACAGAGGACCTTGTGCAAAACAAATGTGGCCTCCTGATGTAAGAATGATGACTTCAACTTTGTGCTGTATGAGTAGGTTTTGCTACAATGACGCTTTAACTGTGAATTATTTATGTTAAACAAGTATAGCATGTATCAGAGCACATCTTTATGGTTATGAATGTGTCTGTAAGTGTGTGTGTTTCTGTCTGGTTGTCACCTCCTCCTGGTGTGGGGTCAGCTTTGGCGTCAGTTTGGTCCTCGTGTTCCTTCTGTTCTCTGCCTCCACCTCTTCCTATCGACACACACACACGCACAAGGACATACACAATGAAGACACACAAACAAACCAAGTGTTGAAGCTCTGAGTGCGTACTGAGTCATCCGTACCAGAGGATTAGTAAGAGGCTGATGAGCAGAGAGGTTAGGAGGAGGCACACAGCTAAAAACAACCATGAAATGTTCCATAATGACAGGAGAGTTTGGACAAAATGGGGCAGGTCATTAATACGATGTAGACATCAGGAGAAAAACATTCTGACACTTTGCGCACCGGCCTCAGCGGTCGCTCAATTCCACTTTTACCACTTTTCCAGCTGGAATAATTCTCAGGGAGCGAAAACAAGCTCCAATTTAGGGTTATTTACCTGCCACAGGGGCTTGAAGAGTTGACAAGCTTAACTGCTACCAGTCAAAATATGTTGTCTGGGAGTCTCAGAAACACCCAATTAATCTTTAGTTTTTTACTTTCAAACAAGATTCCAATGTCAGTGACAAGCACCATTGTCAACCATGTGTGGAAAACCTTTCATTAAATCTAAACAAAGAAAACAAATACGCGTGTCTGACGTCTGCTGCAGTTCCTAGTCAAAACAATCTTGGAGGGAAGCCTCTGGCTCTCAGGAAGAAAGTAAAGGAAAATCTTTAATGGTGTAAAATACTTCCTTTATCTCTTTTTATACCCCTGGCATGCCAAGGATAACCAGGTTGCAGGTGTTTTTCATTAAGTCAAGCATCTGACATTTTTCTCCCTGGTCTGCTGTCTGAGAGGTGATGAGTTGAATGACATGGCGTATGGGTAAATGGAGAATGATTGCATAAAAAATCTAAATTGGGACCTTTACCTTCAAAATCTGATTGTTTCTGATGTGTCAGTTTCCCATGTTTCTGGTCTTCTCTTATTTAAGTGATATTCCACCTAGGGCTGGGCGACGTGGACAAAAATTCCTATCCCGGTATTTACAGGCTCACTGCCGACATGATATATATTTCTGTATTTTCTACAAAATGGGCTACATGTTCAGTTGCAAGTCAAAGCCACATTTAAGATGTCACAAACAAACTGTGATCAAAATAAAATGCAAAGACAGGGATTTTCTTTCCCTGTTTGAAAATATAAAGCTGCAGAACATGTAAATGAAAATTGATATAAATTAAAATAGCATGGCTGTACGTTAACATTTTGCACATAGCACTGGAGCTACAGAGGGTTAAAGGTCTGCAGCACAGGACACAAAACTATCACGTGAATATAAAAGTATCAAGTCAGCATAAATCCAGTGCAGTTTGAAACAATTAAAAATCTTTATGAGGGGAGTTAGAAAGTGGTTTTCCATGGCCTTTCAAATTAATCTAGTGCTGTAGAATTATTTAAATATTTTTATTCATTTAGGCTATGAATCTTATTTATCTTTGTAGCATCAACAAAGAGGCTGAGGATCTGAAGGAGCAAGAGACACGTCTGTGGTGTCGCTGCATTTTTAAACAGATCTGTCGCCTGCATCCATGCGTGTTTCCATATTACACATTAGACCACAACTACCAAGAAGAACGGGGCCGCGCTACGATCCACCTCACACATAAACTAGCAGCGGAGCGCTGGATTGCACGTGTGCTGTGGTAATTTCATCACAATGACTGATTTAGCGTAGCACATGCAACATACAGACCGATGTCACACTGTAGACTAATTAACAGATGGATTAAACAGAGGAGCAGCTCTGTGTCTGCTGGAGAACGCGTGAGTGAATAAGTGGGGCGGAGCTGTGGGGAGAGTGTGAGAGAGGAGGGGCGAACAGTGGTGTGCGTATGTAACACAACCTGACCCTGGATCAATATAAATCTTGTTGTCTAAATTTATATCTGCTTAAAAATATATTGACATATCATGCAGTTGTTATATCACCCAGTCCTAATATAAACCTATAGAAAGAGACAATTAAATAACTGTACACTTGCACAGTCGGCAATCAAAGACTAACTAAGATATGAATTTTGCTTTGCAATGTGCAATGTATCAGTGTAGGATGTTACTTCACTGATGACTGAACCTTTTTATGGCAACCAGCCTCTTTTCAGAACGTCTACTGAGGTTTCATTTCAGGCATCAGTAGACAGAGTAAAAATGATTCAAACGTTGCATGTCAATGTTCTGGATGTTGTTTTAGGGCCAAATCAAATTGGATCAATTAAATTTTCTTCCATTCCTCAAGTTACACAAAATAGCTCTAGCTGTCCAAGTAAAGATTTACCAGGAAACTTTCCAAAAAACTTTTACACTCCTACTTATTTTGCTACTGGCACAACTAACTGTATCACTATTTCTTGACTCAAGACTCAAATGAATGTGGTTAAATCTCTGGTGTCGTCTTGCCTTTCTTACGGCCTGTTTCCACCAGATGCGTGTTGGTTGCGTCTCTGCTCCGGCACGGCAGCGGAGCCGATAGGATTCAATTCTAGTCAATGTGTGTATTTCCACCTGCTGCGGCTGTGCTGCGTTCCGGCTCCGTCACAGCTCCGGCAGTCCGGAGCCCTCCGCAACAGATACGCAGGACTTCTATTTTTGCCGGACGCCGGAGCACAACGCAGCAATTCAGCACAGAGCAGATCGTGCGGGGCAGGAAGTCGTGCACAGAAACACGATAAAACATCCGGTTAATTTTCAAAACGAAATACACAGTGTTCAGGCGGATCATATTTCCCTGCACTACACCTTGAAAACTACATAATGGGCGGAGACAGGCCTGAAGTCAACAGGTCAGAGGTTTTCAGACGTCATTTCACCCCGTTGACACCATGGACGAGGAGATATTAATCATGGCAGTGCACCGAGATGTCTTCCGGCGGAGCTGCACCGCTCCGCACAGCAAACGCAGCTGGTGGGTATTGACGGACGGCGGAGCACGCAGCGGATAACCAGCGCTGCCATTCCGCAACGGACACGCATCCAGTGGAAATCCGGCGTTAGGCTTCCAGTTACTCATGTTTTCTCATTGATTCATGGGTCTGATCACTTTAATAACCAGGTTGTCAGATTTAGAATCAAGATGTTATTTTTGTTGTTCACTGACCATTTAACCTTTAATTTATCCCTAGGGGCACCCGGGGGTAAAACACCCACCAACATTGGGACCTGGGTTAATTTTTCCTCAGCAGTGCTCCCAGCTTTCTGTGGTCAAACAAACATAATTGTCATTGTTTCAAGGTCGGGAAGCCAGTGAGGGATGACTCTACATCTTACACAGACTAACAGTGGGAGTCAGCAGTAACTAAGCCCACAGGGGAACTGGCCACCCCAAGGTGGGAGGAAAAAGAGTGTTTATAAAAAAAAAAAAAAAAATTCCATAATTCAAAAACACTCACACACAGACACAGAAAAACTTAATAAACCAACAGAGTCAGAAATGTGATGCATTTGTACAGTCCTACATCACTAAACAAATCCCTTGACATATTTTGCTACTCCAGCAAATGAAGCGATTCTGACTCACGACTAGCCGGTGGGGACGAGGCCGACCTGAGAGGGTGGCTCACCAACTGGGAAGTAGAGTGGGCGTGCTGGACGGTGTAAACATGCTCCACTTTGAAGAGCAGAAAAAGGAGTCATCAGTGACTCAGTAGATGCTTTTAAAAATAATCTGAGGAAGGAAGGAAAGAAGACAGGAATAGAGAAAGAAAAGTGTGGAAGTAGAGATTGGTAGAGATAAAAGAAATGTGAAGAAAGTACACAATGGAGCTGAAGCGTGTGCGTGCGTGTGTGTGAGAGAGAGAGAAAGAAGTGGAGAGATACCAATGAGTAGTGATAAGTGATAGCGATAAACCATAATTGGAGTGTGTGGAGAAAGTAAACAAGATAATATGTGCGTGTGTGTGCGTGAGAGACAGATGAGATGAGATGATAGAGGGAGCGTGTGGGGAAAGTAAATGAGACATGAGATAATGTGAATCAAGGCTGGGGATGAAGAAAGATGCAGCGCAGATAGTGAGCGGCAGGGATGTGCTGCGAGTAGAAGGTTTCTTGCTAAATTTCTAACAACTGACATGCACGCTGGATTCAGGTCCACCACGACTGCCCTTTACCACAGTGTGAGCATTCTGCACTTGCTCATTAGCATTAGCAAAGAGAACTGTACAAAATGTTTAGGTAACAGTGCTGAGGGTGGTTTTTGTCAGTTAAAATGACAATTGTTGCCAGGGGGAGATCATATCAGCTGTCGCTAATTAATGTTAATTCCACGAGTAAGTTGATAACAGGCCAAATTATACTTGTCTGTTGTCTGGTTAAAGTGCTCTCTACAAGCTGCTGTCTGCACTCTCAGATCTTTCATTCACATCATGTTAATCATTAAAGCTTATAAACCTTACACTTTTGACCCCAGTGTCTACAACTGTTATTTCAATGTGTCAGACACATGCTTCAGCATGTAGGTGAAGTGCTGGATTGGACTAAGCATCAGCAGATATCTAATATTAAAGCAACATTATGCACCTTTTTTTTTAACCTTAAGATAACAGCTTCAAAGACTGAGAAGTACAGGTATGGACATCATGACAGACGCGAAGAGATGGAAGAGAACTTTGATGGAGGAAGTAAGTAAGAGGAAAAAAAGAGAGTGACCAAGCAAGAGGGCAGACAAGAGTAAACTAACAAACTATTATAGGGTTGCAAACTGTTTATACCGTCCTGATGTAAGCTGTAGCAATCTGCCTCATGAAATGACAATCTAACAGTAGTGCACATCCCTGCCAATGTTACTTATGAAAGAAAGCGTAACCTTATTGGTGTCATCCCTGTCTTGTGAGGTTTTGAAGGTGTTCCAGATATCAAAAGTCACATTTAAACGCTTAGCGCACTATGTATTAGGTTTTAGCTGCATCACGGTATTACAGGTGCTCATCTTTCTATTTACCCCATACTGGAGAGGTTGTCTTCATAGTACACATCATGCGACACTAAAGGTCAGTCTGGTGGAACAGGCAGCTGAGCAACTGCGAGTGGTGGGGACAATATTGCAAGACTAAATAGCTGGCCAGTGCTGTGTCCACAACATCAGACAGAGAGCAAACATTTTTATTTTAGGGTTTATTTGGAGATTCTTGGAAGAGTGGAGATACTAACTAAAGGACTAACCAAGACGGTTTTGGGAAGTTGCATACAGTTTCTGTTGAGTTTGAAATGTTTTTTTTGTGATCTGTTTTATGATGACTTAACAACAGTTAAACTTAGTTCGGTTAAAAAGAGAAATGAGAATTTTGAAAGAGAAGCGTTGTATTTGTCTGTTTAATAAGGAAAATAGGTGTAAGAATATTCACTTTCCTGACGTTTTTTTTAATGGGCAAGGCTTTCTGATTAGGTGGACATGATAACCTTTAATACACATAACGTTATTCATACCCACAACAGAAAATACTTTTTCCCTAACCTGATATGACGTGTGCGCTGCACATGCAAGCATTTTTGATAATCGCCTCCGTCCAGTCCGTCTTATCGCATTTAACCATAGTTAGACAGGCAGTGGCGGCTGGTTTACAATAAAATTTAAGTTTTGAGCCATGACTCCTATTCTGGCACACAATAACACTTTGACACTCCTATCTAGCCTCCAGCCAACAAACTGATCATATTGTGATGTTGGCCTTAAAGGGGTCAATTAATTTGACTAAAAATGGCAACAGATCGTAGCGACGTTGCCAGTTGAGGGGGATGGGCAGTACATTAATACTGTCATATAACGTATACCCCGTTAAAATTCAAGGAAGGTATGAAAGTATGAAAAGGCTGGTACCGCCCAAGCCCACATATGTGCTGAAAACACAGAGCAGTGTTTGAGCAAAACTTAAACCATGTGTCATTCTTTTTTTTAAATTTTAATTATTTTTGTGTTAGTGTTACAGAGTACAATATTTCTGTAAAATCCTCTGTTACTGTACCCTGTCAGTAAACATGGTTATTTAGCTTCTGACATTGTATTCACAGGTTTCACACCCTTCAGCTTGTCAACAAAAGCTCGTGTTCAGACTCTGTCAGACAGGAATGACACCAATCACATTAGAGCCTTTGTCATAATCATTTATATATAACATTGGCACTAGAGTTTTAGATTGTCAGTTTCCATGGCAGATCACTACAGCCTACGCCAGAACACTATAAACAGTTTGCCTTTCTGCAGACTTATGCATTCACGACAGTGGTGTACCACTCAGAAACTGTGGTGGCACCAAATCTCAAAACTACCAATTCTTGCGTAATGTTGCTTTAAAGAACTTGGATCAGGATCAAAATACCAAAAACATCCTTGTTTGGGACATTACTAATATATTTGACACATCTATCTGCAATAAGATAATATTGGCCTTACATAAGTACCACAAAATGTCAAACAATACCAAGTGTTTTACGTTTGTGGCCAAACTTGCTGTTGCATTCCTGCAGACAGTAAGTCAAGGCAAAAGTTAATCCTCCACATACACGTGCATCTCTTTCAAAATCAATCAAAGTTACTAAGAACAGAAGATTTTTGTTTTTTTGTCAGCCACTATTATTATCTTGGAACAACTGATGACTGACTCATCTAAATACACTGTGATTTGGAGGAGGAGAATACAAGCGGTGAAAACAGAGGGGGGAAAAGACTACATGCTGTACTGTAGGGAAATACCAGTTATGCAGTACAGTTTATCAGTGTGTATGACAGGTCGACTCCACGGTGCACAGGGCCACACCGACATCAAAATCATACGAGCTAAAAATTCAGATAAAGATTTTCTGGGACAGCGGCGAGGTCTCTTCTAAAGAAGAGCCACAACATCGTCAATAAATCATTAAGAACTCATCTGCTGAACAGACAGACGTGGCTGGCTGGGAGAGATGCGGCTTCATGAGAGGAGGAGAAAGGAGGATTGAGAGTTGGAGGCATGCCTGAAAGATGTTAAAGGACAGAGAGACAAGAAGAGAAAGAGAGAAAAATGAGAGGGCGAAATGCAGAAGGACAGAAGAGAAAAAGATTGTGTGCACAGAGTAAAAGCTGAAGCACTTTATTTGCTCGTGTGTTTTCACGTTGTGCCAGTTTACATGATCCAGCCTGCCAACACTCCATTATCTCGGAGAAAAATTGAATGGCGCAGGAGTCTGGATGGCTGATGAAATCGGCTGCTGTATCGCTGCTGGGTCACTGCCTATAGATGTCAAACTTATCAGATAAGAACCCACTTTTCCATGCAACTCTCTGCCTCGGTGTCACAACGATGAAATAGAAGCACTCTATTTAAGAGGTAGCAATTAAATTTGCATTATTCCATTGATTTTGACAGTATAATTACTTCAAAAACAAGACAATTGGCAAGAAGAATAGAAACATCTACTTTGCATTTAATATTGTTTAAAAGCAGGAACCAGAAAGAGGAACGCTTCTCCTGTGACAAGAATTTGGCAAGTTATCCCAATTATTTTATAATTTATAATGAATAAGAAACACATTAATACAACTGATACATAGATCTTGAATTAAGCAAAAAGTAAATACAGATGCAAATACAGCCTATCCATTTGCTAACAAAATTGCCAATACAGCTGTGATTGACCAATACTGGCAGATTGATCAGTAATGTAATGAAGCAGAAGCCGAGAAGGTTTCCTTAAATAATCTGAGCACAAAGCTGCCACTCGGAGCAATTTGAAGATAAAAGCTTTCACAGAAAACACTCTGATCGACAGAGGGAGAGGCATACTACTTTTTTTTAGAAATACGAATTGAGAAATTAATACTAAAGGTCAAGTGTGTAGGAGTTAGGGGGATATACACGTCAGCCACTGCAGTTCTCTACATGCCTGGCCCATAGGAGAAGCTACAGTTGGTTGCAATCTGCAACCTCACTGCTAGATGGCACCAAATCCTAAACACTAGACGAGAGTTTACTCTAGAATTTTTTTTTTTTGGGACCGCCGATATGATAATTATTATCCCAGAATTCCGGCCATCTATAACAACTGCTGATCCTCTTTGCATTCCAAGCACGTCAAATTAAATATCTTGAACGTAAGGAAGTGTCAATGAAGAAGCAATCTACTAATCCGAGTGATGGGTGGCAGAGGCAAAGGATGAAAAGGACTTGGTAAAGGAGGTGCCAAGCGCCACAGTAAAGTCCTTTGTGATAACATCCAGGGAGTCACCAAGACTGCTATCTGTCGTCTGACTCGTTGTGGTGATGCGAATCTCTGGTCTGATCTATAAGGAGACCTGCGGTGTTCTAAGGGTCTTTCTGGAGAACATGATCCGTGATGCCTTTACCCAGACCGAGCCTGCTAACTGCCATGGATTTGGTGTATGCTCTCAAGAGGCAGGGAGGCACTCCTTCACGCTACGGTGGAAAAATAGATCTGTCTGTTATAAAAATCTGGTCGATATCATACAAGTTTATATGTAATATGTCTTGGCAATATATCTTAAAGGTCACACAATATAGGCTATCCAAAAAAAAAAGACATATGCTGGCTAACGTAAACACTGCATTAGACCATTAAATATTTTTATTGTTTGAATAAAATGTTTTCTCCAATGTATAAAATTGTGATTGGGTGTTCTGCACAGCACAATCACCATCCAGAAAGCTCTGGGAATGACATGTTCAGCTTGGACTGTGCAGCCTCATTATTGCATTTTATCAAGTTGTAATTTCTAAGGACAATTTTTGTAAATGCAGCAGTACAGGACAAAGTAATTCCAGTGGCGACTCCACACTCAGCTGGGAGCAGTGTGGGTCTTTGTTCATACAAGCGACACTGTAAAAATAATTTCCCACTTCGCGCCCGAGTTATCATTTTAAGTGTCCTTGAACAAGGAACTAAATCCCAACAATTTCCAGGAGCACTGCCCCGTGGCTCAACCTCCAATCTGACCTCCCTGTAGCAGGGAGAAAGGCTACAGCTAGATTGTACTCTCCTAAAGACTTCAAGAGTCTCTGTGGCGACAACAGCACACAAACCAAAGCTCCACTTCATTTCTCTCCAAAGACACTCAGGTAAACATGGTGCAAATAGAGAGACGGAGGGAATCAATAGAACACTTATGGCACTAACTTTGCTTGCACTGGCTACATGTTCACACACACCAAGAATTAAATTATAATGTGATCAAGGAAGAGGTAAAAGCAAGGAGGAGGACATTTATAAACCACACTGATTAAATGTTAATGTGAATGATGTAATGGTTACATGCGCACGATCAGAGTAAGATATCTAGAGAAGTTTTAAACAGTTTGCAATGTAGCCGTTGGACAAAAGTTCTGCAACTCTCTCCATCTTACAGGAAAAATACGTTTGGACAGCAGCCCTACACTATACCACAAGGCTATACCACATTAGCATCATGGATGTGTTTATGGGGGTGATTACTAGAGGGAATGTATGACACTGCAGAATAATGTGACGGGGGCGTCTTCAGGCATTAGTCACTTTGCTCTGTAGCATGGAAACGGGTAAATTAATGGAGCGCTCCAACAAGCGACCCATGTAAACATCCTCATTGGTGTAATGCCTCACTCTGCTTATTGGCTATAATCAGATTATGTGCAAGCAAATGCAGTCTCTATCTCTCTGTCTCTCCCTACTGTAAAACTCAGGAAAAAGAGTGAGACAGTCAGACCATCTGTTTTCAAATCTTTACCGAAGCAGGGAAGGTTGGATGAACACAGGCAGTGTTCTGCATCACCTCTTCACTGTTACTCATTCATTCCTGAATTTACTGTTGGCCAGGAGCCAATGGAGAAACTGGAGGTGCAAAACACTCTTAAAAGACAACAACTCAGTGTCTCTTAAGAGAAACGTTTCGATTTGTGAGGAAAGTTAGGGATGATCAAAAACACTCATGTAATATTTACATGCTGCCACCATACTGGAACTAACTGTATAAAATTCTTAACAAAATGGCGTTACATATTTATGATAAGTAATGATTTGGTAGCACTGCAAGTTTTAGCCCAGAATTGAAAGCTATACTGATGAGGTAGATGATGATGAAAAGTGTGATGACTGTGATGAGCAATGTCTGTTTGTCTTTGGCTTATGAGTATGGAAGGATGAAAATGTGATGCTGTTTAAAAAAATGTACCTCTTGTGTCGTTCGTCGTTTACTCCTCCTGAAAATGTGAGACTTCAGAAAAAACAAACAAAAAGAACTTGGTTAAATGCAAGCCTGTAATATGGTCCTCAGTTGAACAACAAACTAATTGCTCTATCAGAAAACTTTGCCATGCATTAAAGTGCAACTATAAACCACTAACTGAGAAACAGAAAACGAAAACTGAAACCATCAAAGTTTTAAACATATTTTGGTAGGTACCTGGTCAATATGTGTTTGATGATTATACTGTTACTAAAACCATGTTTCAGGCATGTTGTGGCAATGGTCTAAACCAATGCATGACCTAGACTATAATGATAAGGGCAACGTTTACACACAGTCACACCTAAGGACTCAAAGACAGGAGAAGCAACAGGATGCCAGTGTCACCCACTAAGCAGCACAATGCGAGGAAGGTGAGTTCTTTATGCAAATGTCTTCTGACGTGCATGAAAAACAACCAATCATGCTTTTTAAAAAATTCTTCAGAGACACACGCAAGCAAAAACTTGCCTTATTTTCCATTCCACTAAATAAAAGAGGTTCAAACAACTAGAATTAACACTGCTTGGTTGTCTGCTTCTGTGCCCCAGTCAAGATGCACTTAGTTTACATCAGTGTCTGTGAAAGAAAATGGATGCTTCACACAGATCTTTTCCCCGGCAGCACAGAGGATCTATACAATCAGCACAGTTTCAAGGTGGGCATCCAAGATTAGAGTCACCTATTCAGTATCTGACCAAATGTCTCCTCTTCTGTCCCTGAGTTATAACCTTGAGTTATGGCCAGAAAAGTGTTTTGTCATTACAGTAAAGTTCACCTTTTACCTTTTGGATATAAAGTGTCATCACTTCATCATCATATCATATTAAACATTTGTGTCCTCCTGTAATAATTACAAATAAATTATTGAGTTATAGCCAAAAACATGTTTTGTGAAGTCAGTGACCTTGACCTTTGACCACCAAATTCGAATTAGTTCATTCTTCAGTCCAGGTGAGCATTTGTGCCAAATTTGAAGAATCTTTCAAAAGGCCTTCCTAAGATATTGCTTTCATGAGAATGAGACCAATGCAAGGTCACAGTGACCTTGACCTTTGACCACCAAATTCTCATCAGTTCATTGTTGAGTCCGAGTGGACGTTTGTTTCAAATTAGAATAAATTCTCTGAAGGTGTTCTTGAGATATTGTGTTCATGAGAATGAGACAGACGCAAGGTCACAGTAACCTTGACCTGCGAGCGTTTGTGCCAAATATGAAGAAATTCCCTCAAGGTGTTTTTGATGTATCACATTTACGAGAATACGAACAACCTGATAACAAATGCCTCCTGCCACAGCTATTGCTGGCGCAGAGGCATACGAACGGAAAAGTTGATTTTAAGTCAACTAGGGCTACAGCTAACGATTATTTTCATTGTCGACTAATCTGTCGATTATTTCTTCGATTAGTCGACTAGTCATTTTATCGAAAAATGTGTTAAAATGTTGAAAAATTACGGTCTGTCTCTCCCAAACCCCAAAATTATTTCATCTAATGTCTTGTTTCGTACTCACACCAAAGGGTTTTAGTTCACCATCATGGGAAAGTGTGTAAAGCTGCCAATATTTGAACGTAAGAAGCTGCAATAAGAGTATTTTGGGGTACTTTTCTATGAAAAATGACTCAAACCGATTAGTTGACGACTGAAATAGTCACTGATCATTTTAATATTCAATTAGTCATCGATTAGTCGACTAATCGTTGCAGCCCTCAAGTCAACAGCTTCCCCATTCTCTTCAACATGACTTCAATTAGCTACCAACAAACATAAAAACAAACAAAAAACCCACATCATTCTAAAAACAAACAATGTCATGCACTAGTTTAGTTGCAATGTCAGAAAATAACTGCCCCACTTGAGCCAAGAATGTTCAATGCTAAACATGCCTGAAAGCTACAGGATGATGAGACTACCTGCCTTTGTCTTCACATGTGGTTGCCATGCAACCTGTGGAGGAAGTTACTGCGTTTTGTGTTTCTAGTGAACAGGTTTGACAAGAGCCCATGACTCATTCAAGTATTGGCTGTCTGCTTGATAATTTATTAGTTTACAGCACTCTTTGCACAGCACCAACACTGTTGAGAGAAGTGGTTCGCAAAACACGCACGCACGCACACACACACACACACACACACACACACACACACACACGTAACAACCACAGTTTCTTTTCAGTTAGAGTTTGAGTTTGTCATGACCTATTCAGACACTAAAGCAATGGAAGAACTTATATGGTTTACTGTTTCATGCCCTTTTGAAAGGCAGCATTAAAAGTTTATATAGTTCAGGCCCTGATGGGATTGTAGATGAAGTGCCACTGTTGCCACCATGGGGTACAGAGTCTCTTTTAATAAGCACTATTGGACTCCAAGTGTCTCTCTACTCTGCTGCATTCATGTTTAATGTTCAAAACCAACAGGCTCTGTGTTTTTGAAGATGCATATTACTCGTATAAATTCTGTGTTGTTCACATTTTGAACTCACAGACATGCCTTTTATGAAAATGCCACAAAACACAGCAACTTCAGAGAAACATACCCAAAAAAGAAAAACACATATATAACCGAAATGGAAGCAGTGGAAGCATTGTTCAAGATTTAAGAGCTGCTGAGGTTTCCAGGAGCATTAAGGTCTGTGTCTTCAGGGGCCACAAGATTTTTCTGGTGGCTTTAAAGAGAGCACAGACGGATATAACAGCTTTAGCTTCCCATCGGAAAGGGCTGTCTGACTGCAAGGTAAAGTGGTGAAAATATGCTAAATATAATCCTGAACTGATATTGATTTTTTTTTTCTTTTTGGTGGGCCTTTTTGTAAGGGAGCAAAAAGACATTTTGCCGTTGCCTTCATCCACAGCAGTACATTGCTAAGCTTTTGTGGTGGTACTCCTGCCTCCTTCTCCAGTGATGTTGCTTGGTACTTGTCTTTGGTCTCCAACAGATAAAAATCTTAAACTCACAATTGACGCATCCAGGGAACACGCCCTGTTACTTTCCCTAATAAAAATACATGTGAACAAGTCCATGTTGTAATCATGGAACCAAGTAATAAGCTACTTGACATGTGTGTTCTATGGTGTTGTATTTGTTTTGCCTTTTTTACTTTTTATGTATTGTTTGTCTTTTGGTGTTAAATGTCTGAAATAAGACGTGATGGAAGTCTGTTTTACTGCTTTACATATAGGCTTCTCAGTAAAAATATTTTAAATCATAGAAACAGTGGTGTGGTGTGACTTTTCCACTAGGTGGGACCCTATAGTATAGGTAACTCTGTGTATTTTTGTGCATTTAAACATTAGTATTATGTCACATAAACCACTGAGAGTGAAACTTATGTTTTGGATGTTATTATCATGCTGTCAGTGATGGCGTCACTGTTTTTGTTCCAGCGCTCTGCACAGACCTGACACCTGCCTTTCTGCCTGCTCGCACCCCTGCCTCTCTGAAGCTGTGGGTGCCACCTTCGCCAGGCAACGGAGTTGGTGGCATGAAGCTCCCCAGGGAAGGCCAGTAGAGAATAACCCTTTATTTTTAGGTATATGTACGATATTACCACAGACATAACTCTAATCTTCCATCACAATGTATGCTGTGACAGCTGTGGAAATATAAGTGACTTTGCCTAGCCTGAAACCTGCTTGCGGCTTTGATTCTGGCAATTGAGTTGCTTCCTTTTGTTGAGCAAAAAAGGGTTTGAACCTGGAATGGCCACCTACGTAATGTTTTTGTGTGGTGTCCAGCCAATATGGTCTCAAATAACTTAGATAAACTCTCCAGAATTACTGATGCAGCAGCAAACAAAAGCGAGTAACTTGCTGACTCAAAGGTACTGGAGAAAATCCATTTGAGCTCCATAACAACACAACTTTATTTAATGTGGTACATTCTCATCTCTTTTCCCTTTTGTCTACATTTCGTTGATGCATCACAACCACAGCCGCACGGACGCTCACACACCATAAATACTCACCCACTCTATCCAATTAATGAAGAGCTAAAGAGCGAAACTGAGCGAGATGGATGGGTTGTTGTTTTTGGTTGAGTGACCTGAAAAAATGCAAATCTGCTATTCTGGCTGAAAGCGCCGAGGATTTCACTGTTTGTCTGTGCCTGTCTGCGCGTTCTCCGACTCTCCCTCGCTCCCTGACCTCTGTGAGGCCCTATTAAGTGATGTCCCATTAATCAGTGGTGAACCTGTTCTCTGCCTGTGCTTCCGCTGACTCTCAGCTGGATCAAGGATAGGCCAAGATCCTGCTGCTCTGGCAGACAGACTCACACAGAGAGAGACCGAGTGAGTGGATGAAAAAGAGATATGCTGTAGGGGTCATTTTCAGGTGACTGAAAACACCCTCTGGCAAACATACTGCATATTCTCTTTCCCAGAGGCAACATTATCTCTGAGTGGCTTAATGTAACACACAATACCTTCTGTACAAATTACCAGTGTCAAAATAACCAAATAAAACATGTAATTCATATTTTCTAAGAGGATAGCTTAGGAATTTTTCTCATGGTTTCAATCCATGCTATTTTGGTAATTTTTACATGGTAGGCAGTGATATGTATTTTACGAAATATAGGGGGCCTTTAACAACACAATATTAGTAGCAGAATGCAGAGTATTGAAGCAAAGAGGCAGACAGACAAATCCAGACACAGAGTCCTAATGCACCACTGTCCTACCAAGTTGTAGTTGTTAACCTGCTAACAGTTGACTATTTACACATCCAGCAGACACAAAGTCTGGTTTGGTCACCTCAGCTCCTGAGAGCTAAAATTACAGATCATGATTGTATGCCTCCATGAAACAGTCAAGTTGCAGATACAGTTACATCCATGTTACACATGCATCCACAGGTTTTATGAGGTCACAGTGACCCTGACCTTTGACCATCAAAATCTAATCACTTCATTGTTAATTCCAATGGTTCTGCCAAATCTGAAGAAATTCCTTCAAGGTGTTCTTCAGATATTGCGTTCACGAGAATGAGATGGACACAAGGTCAAAGTGACCTTGACCTTTGGCCACCAAAATCTAATCAGTTCATTGTCCAAGTGGACATTTGTGCCAAATTTGAATAGATACCCTCATGGAGTTCTCGAGAACTGGGCGGTATACCGGTTTGTACCGAAAACCGGTATTTATTTTCGTTATGATATGAATTTTTCATATACCACAATACCGGTGAATAGCCCAAACAACATCCGGAACGTGCGCGGCGGGAAAGTGTTTCAGCGGGGACCCATTTCACCGCTGCACACCACAGGCACGCTTGAGCGGGTGAGAGTGAGAGCATAGAAAAGTTTAGAGGCGAGAATGGCTGCCGGAGAGAGTCCTGAAAGCAAAGCAACTGTACACGATGACCCAGAAGAACTCATACCAAAAAGAGCAGTGTTTCCCCTATATGCAACTAGCAGCGGCGCACCGCCGTTTACAATTCTCCTCTGCCCTCTGTATCGCGCACGGCGGAGTTTCGCCCCGATGTGTACACACACACACACACACACACACACACACACACACACAGACAAAGCGCACACACACAGGTGAGCACACTAGAGCACGGCTCGGACCGCATTTTCCTGACCGAAGACGACCCGTCCCGAGTCCGAGACAGTTACGGCCGGGCTCCACCGGGCACGTCAGCGGCGCGACACGTCTGCAGCGCGAGTCCCGTAGCAGCTCGCCCCCCTGTTAATCAATTACAGCGGCTCCACCGGCAACGGGAGCGGCGCGACAACCCCCGTCTGTCGCGCGACAACTCTCTATTTTACGCGGCTCTTCTATTTTTGTCGCGCTACACTCCCCTACGCGACCCTCCAGCAGATAAAAACTACATGAAATAGTGTGCTAAACGAGCACAATGTGTTTTTAAATGAATAAACCATTATCAGAGGTGATATGTGATGATTTTTTTTCATGCATTTACCCATGTTTATCCGTGACATTGTGTAAATGTCCGTGGCGGACATTTGAAAGCGAGTAGATGACAAACAGTACAGTAAACTTGTAGATAACTCAAATATATGTAATAACTTAGGTGGAAAATGCTTTAACATTTCATGCAGCCTACATGCAGCCTCTCGGCTCGGCAAACGGTAAACAACCCCGCTGGCTTCTCTACGTGTCGCTTCCGTACGCAGTCAGTGGAGCCCAAATGAATGGAGCGGAGCTGTGTTTTGTTCAGGCGTTGTCAGGTAAATAACAAATTCTGGCACTTGAATAGGCCAAAGCACAACACAGCAGCATGTCAAGTTGGCCGAACCTGAACAAAATACCGTGAAATACCGTGAAACCGATATGATTTTTTCTTAAAACCGTGATATGAAAATTTCGTCATACCGCCCAGGCCTACTCTTATTGTACATTAATTATATGATAACCTGTGTAAACCTTTGTATGAATACAGAACCGAAATCCTAAATTATTTTGGTTTGATGAAATGAGAAGTCAGACTGAGTGGCGAATGTCTGGCAAGTTTTATTTCTAAAGCTTCGAAAATTCGGCAAACGAGTGAATTTTGCACTCTACAGGTATGAAGACATACAGAACATACAATTCATGTTTCCCTTAATTTGTACAATAATTTGGTCATAAATCTATGTACAGGACATAGAAATTGATTATCTGCCTTGTAAACCTATTTGGGTTGGACATTTATTGATACAAGATACTACACTGATATCAGAATACAGACCTCCCATCTGAGTCGATTTTGTCAGTGGACACAATTTAGTCCATCTAACTGTAAGTGTATTTTAGCACCATTAGTTGTACATATTGTCCTGTACAATGTTGTGATGGTCAGTTTTAGAATTTATCAGCGGTCAGGTAAAAGAAATTTGAGAATCTGTAAGGAAGTGTTTCCGCCATGCCAGCAGTACAAGGAGCAAAAATCGAATTGTTTCTTCATGAATCAATGATCACAAAATAATATAAAACATATCTGTGTTTGAACATTAAGGCGTGAGGTGTCCTGTAGGTTTAAGGCAAAGATTAGGTTCATAAATAACTTTTTAAGTCACGGTTTTGCTGGCTTATCCAAAAAGTGACAAAACGACCCAATGTGAGTAGACAGGAACAGGACATCTTGTGCTTGTACATCTTTCTTTACCACTTACGTATCTCAAACTTTATCTGTCTGCTTTCTGGTGCTGAGCAAGTAGCATACATGAGTTATTCATCAGAGCTTCTGCAGATGAGTGACCCTGATTCTATCTTAATATCAAAATTATTATTTAATAGGGCTTTACAGATATTCTGGGACTACATGCAAATGTCATGAATGTTCTTTTCACAAAGAACACGCACTTAAATGTTAAACGATTAGTCATTTACTTACAAAATCACCAAAAGCTGTCCTCCTATTTTAAAGCAAACACTTAACCACCTAAAATGATTTTGGCAAGGTCTCAGGAGGATTCTTATCCTGTCAAAATGCTCCACCACAACTGGTGACGCAAGTAAAATTTCCAAACATAAGACCTCCTTGGGTAAATCATAAGCCAACACAATAGTTTATCTGTCTTGCCTGGCAATCACAGTATATATTTAGCTGTTATTTCCATGCAGTTGTTTCTCCAGTGAGCCTCCGTGATGACGACTGACGCAGTTAGTAGGAGTTTCGTGATGGAACTAGAAAGCGTCTATTACAGGCTGTGTAACCGGAGTGGGAGAGGGACAGTGAGAGCTAGCTGTGATCAATTACATGCTGTGTGAATGAGGACAGGACATTTCACTAAGTATAGACTGCTTTATACCGTGTGGTTTTAAGTATACATGAAATGACGCAAGCATACAACATACACATTTCCAGATTTTGTAAAATTTTCTATTGTGCAAGAACTATGGGCAGAGTCACTTTTAAGGAGTCTCTAAATGTGTGACTGAGCAATATGTTAAGGCACTATCATGTTTGTTGGGTTTACAAGTTAATTAGTATACCCTATGTCTTTTTTGTCATGGTAAGGTCAACACATTGCACCATGTGTCTGGGTCTGGGAGGTAATAATTGTAGGCTATACTGTGTACTGACATTAAGACAAGTTGCTGGGTTTTCGTTGGTACAGTTAAGTATACACCCTTCATTTCAAAATGTAAAGCGAGAGCATGAAGGAGATGTCGTATTAATGGATGTGTACATTAAGTACAGGCTTTGCAGTTAGACTCCGCTCAGATCTGAACTCTCTCAGCAGCAACTGTCACTGCTGTGTCAGCTTCTTCTGCTCTCTTTTTACCCTCCTCCACTGCTTTTTATTGTGTCTGCTCCTATCTAACCACCCTACCCACAATCCCTTTTCTTTCATCTTGCCATCTAACTTCCCTCCACCAACATCCCCCCGCTCCCTCCCTCCTCCGTCTCAGCTTGCCTGCCACTTTTATCTTCCCCTTCTCTTCTTTCCACCCTGATTTCTCCTTTTTTCCTCCTACCCTCTCCACTCCACTGCTGTATTCCCTCTGCTGTCTTTCTCCATCTGTCCTTCCTCCCAGTCTTGTTTCATTTCACTTTCTTCCTCCCTGGCTGCTGCCGGCCCCCCCCCCCCAAACCTTAACCAATCTCTCTCAATTTATTCTTTCTGTGCTGCCTCCACCTCCCTCTGCACCCTTTTCCCCACTCTATTTTGGCCCATTTCTCTCTTGGTTTAAAGCTTACCTTCCCCTCTTTGTTTTCTCTGCACCTTATTCTCTCGCTTTTACTGTTGTTGGGTACAAAACGTTACTTCACCTTTTTTTATCGGCCTGCTATTGTACAAAAGCTGACAGGGTCATTGATGTGTTGACACTCACATGACCCTTGACACTTCAAATTCCCTCTATCGTTTTCTCATGTTTAGATGAGGTAAGCTCTGTTGCTTTCCAAGTGGAAACTGGGTCATCGCAGCAGCATGAAAAGAGGTACTGGTTAGAGAGAGTGTACAAAAAGGAAAACAAAAGACAGGCCATGTCTATGAATCTGAAATTACTTTTTATGATTAAAAAAATATGCAAAAATAGCAATCCAGAATTTAGGTTTAAGGATTTTTATGTCATCAATTTTTTATTTCACTGTTAAGGACAAAAAAATATATTTTTGTCTGGGTCTCCCAACTTCTCGTCTCAGTCGTCTCTACTGCCTTTTTATAGAGATGCGTTCATGTTCATAAATGTTGACTGAAGTGCCCTAGATCCCCAGAATAAAATCTGATGCAACATCACATCACTTTGGATGATCCCCTCCCCAACACAAACACCTACATCTTTTTGTGGGCTTTTCACTTCACCTCCCTCCCCTCTGCTTCTGTTCCAGTTCTCTCTCTTGAACCCAGGTCAGTCAGCAGAACTGCAGTCATTAGTGGAATTACTTTGGGGTTTCGTCGCAGAGCTTTCACCGCTGTTTAAATACTCCCACTGCTGGTATCAAAAGAGAAAATGTCATTGTAACAGCAGGGGTACAAGGAGTCGTAAGAGCCTAGCCACATTGGAGGAGTACTTGTTACATGGATGTGGCCATATATGTTCTAGCTAATGAGCTTTTGCCACAGTATGTAGGCACATCACTAACATGCCTTCACACAGTTCTAACTATTGACAGGTTTGAATTATTGAGGAAGGAAGAAGTACAGTATTGGGTGTCCTTATTCTCACTGTTTCAAGTCTCCTGAGAAGGAATAAAATAAACCAAACCACAGGTTTGTCATACTCACAAAATTGTTTTAATTACTGTACTTTTTGTTTTCCTACGAACCAGTGAAGTGACAGTATTCCCCACTGCATTACAAGCTTGACTCATTCTGGTCCTTAATGCTTTTGATTTTTCTTCAGTACCACCTTACAACAAAATAACTATTCCTAAACACAAGAAAAGGGTGATCAAAACTACATGTGAACATTCTTTGCATGCAAATACTGACTTTTAAGGGCACTGAGTGTCTAGTTATGTTGTGTACTTATTCTTTAATCCCACTTTTGCTGTGCACACTTGATTTTATCTGCATAAGTTCTTGTATAGCCGACTGTGTTTCGGCAATATTTAAGATTTGAGAGGTTTGGCTTCTTTTGGTAAATTCAGGGATCCCACACATTTTCATGGTCAAAATTTCAAAACTTTTCTATCAAGGAGCCACAATAAAAATAAAACTTCCTTGGCATTTTTTTTAACCATGACAGATTCAAATTCTAGTTAAACATTATATCAGGTAGCTGGCAAACTTAAAGGGAGAGAGGCAGAAAATAAAGCAACGTTCATGATGACATACATACAAAAAGTTCGACGAAGGCAGCAACAGAAAGTTCATTTTCCAATGTGTTACATTACGTGGAAGGTTATTCACGGAGCAACAGCAAGTTTCATTACTCACAACAAATTTCTGTGACTTTTCCAGAACGTTCAATGATTTTTCCTAATACCATGACTTTTCCATGCGTAGAAAATGCATTTGTGATATTCTATGACTTTTCCAGGTTTTTCATGGCTGTGGAAACCCTGTAAATTAACAGAAGAGTTTTGTACAAAAAAATGTGTTATTTGTTTGAGTAAATTATCAAATAAAAGTATTAAAAACTCTGGGATTGGTCCGGCACTAGTATTGCAAAATTCCAATTTTACTCTGCCCTAGTTATGTGAAAACTTTTATTTCAAACTTTTAATCAAAAACTTTCTGCTTCACAATGTTGACTCATCCATTTTCGAAATAGCATTTCTCTTGGTGCCATCTTAAAACAATCTTTTATACAGCAAGGTTCACTTTCCGTTGAATGAAGAAGTGTCAAGATGCTTCAGAAAACTGAGTCTCAAGAAGTCTCAAGAACATTTACATAAAGTCAGTAATTATAATTTTGGTTACAACACCAAGGGAACATTAGCTGACTGCTGCAATTACAATGCCAATTTTCCACTATTCCAACACTTCAATGTGCAAACCAGTGTTGTTTTACTTTCATTTTAATGAAATGTAGCAGTACTTTTACCACTGATCTGAAGTGCTGAAGCCATCAGATTTTACAAATTGCTCTGCACACAAGGCTGACAGCATTGAGTAGAAATGATAATTTATTTGTGGAACAAAATGGTTTGGTGACTTATTCCTCTGTTAAATATACATCTACTATGGGGACATTTAGTTTTTACTTATGGAAAAATAGCATGGAGGATGTGCCATGTTAAATGTGTGCCAGATTTTTTCACACCATGTGATGACATGTATGTGCATATTTTCTTTTCCACTGGTCTTTTTGAAGTTTGCCTGCCAAATCACTACAAACTAAAATATCCTTCACAGTTTTACTGTTTCCAACATGGTAAAAACCTCCTTGTATTCTGATCTGCAGTGCATTCATACCCTTGCCCATGGTTACAAAATGTTATTCAGGGAAGCTTGCTGTTGTCACTGAAGGTGTGAATATTGCTGTCAAAATACAGCCAACAAGTCCCTGAGCAAGAGTGTCAGACTGACTTATATCTGCCAACCTGGCTGCACTAAGATGGCATGGCACCCTAACCACAACCAACCCAAAATAGGTGGGGCTGTATACTGGGGATAGTCATGTCTTCCATGGGGGCTCTCAACCATGGACTGTAAAAATAAGGAGTGGTCATATTTGGATATGAGGAAAGTGCAGTGGAGGAGCGAGGGGTGGGTCTGACTCATAAATCCCTTTTACATGGCCTGCTCAAGGTGGGCCTCACTGGAATTAGGGGACAGAGTTGTCTCCCTTCTGGATCGGGAACCAAGGTAGTAACAGCACAGAAATACTGCCTGTATAAATGGGACAGCTGACAGGATGGGATCATGAGCGGCGTGGGTGTGTATATATGCACAACTTAACTAAAATGTAAACAGGTAAGTTATATAAAAATGTATCCCCTGTACAGTTGTCATGAATGTTGGAATTAGCTATAGAGACCAAAAACATTTTTTTTGTACCAGGCTGTTAACATGTTTATTTCTGCTGTAAAGTTGGGCATTTTAACAAGAGAGTGTAGGGGGGGTATTTACATGCTTCTGGGGCCAGTCCTCAAGTGGCCATTAGAGGAACTGCACTTTTTAGAACCTTGCGCTGGCTTCATTTTTCAACCCCAGAGGTTGTCACTTGTTCTCAACTTATCAAACCAACACTATATTACATAAGACAACTGCCAACTTCAGAAAAGGACTTCCTTGGAATGTAAATACATTACTGTTAGATGAGGCATACTGATTCATTAAAACAAACCATGTCATATAATCACCATTTTTGAATTACATTAAACCCTAAAAGACTGGATTAAGTACATCTGTATTCAATACCTTGCAACATTCAAATTAAGACTTGCACAGGACAGTACAGCGGGCTGGGACTGGGAAATGTTGTAGAAATCATCAACATCATCAGAATGTTAATATTAATAAATTACATTTTCCAATATATACTGTAGATATACACAACAGCAGTATGGCAAATGAAAGCAAATAGGGTGTTCTAACTGATAAAATAACTGTGCTTCACCTTATATTTCTATGTATAAAACAAAAAACTACTTTTCGTTGTTTGTTTTCAAATACAGTTTGCTCAGGAACATTTTTCAAATGTATTTAGCGTTATAAAAGGATAACATTATAAACATTTTTACAATATGAATCAAAATGAAGTCGACAATCAACTATTTAACCCTGAAAAAAATAATACCATTGTATATTCTGTAGGTTAATATAAGAAAACAGTTGCTACTGTATGGTGTTGAAGTGATAAAGTACACTGAGCCATGTTACTGAGTTCATGTGTGTTTGAGTGCTACTCGTGATGCTATATCACAGAACAAAATATGCAAAACAAAAACTTGTTTGCAGGTTGAACTCTTGCAGCACTGTTAATTTAGACCTGATGACATGAATGACGAGTGGCCTGTTGACTGGAGCATTAAGCAAGTCACCACATGATAGCTGCTACACTCAAAGTTCGTCTCAACCATGACTATCAAGCAAAACACAGCCTCCTTTATTTGTCCTTTTCATATTATCTTTATATTATCATTTCCTCATTCTGGTTTGCTGTGCACGAAATTGGCTGCCTCAATAATAGCTTGTATTAAAGTAACTTTATCAGTTGTAAACTTAAGACACAGAGCACGCGCAAGAATGATTGAGCAGGCATAAGGTGTTTTCATGCCTAAGAACTCCGAATAAATCAGCACCTCCCAAGCACACTGCCGCTTGGGATTATGCGGAAACAAGGGAAATTCAGTGTTTACAAGATGAGCAACAAGCAGCCAAGAGCGTAAAACTGCATTAATGATGATTTATGATATTACTGGGCCTTACTATGTCGCTATATTTGGAGCCGTGGAGTGGAGTACAATATCTGTAATCTAAAGGACATAATGAAAGAGGCAGCAGGAAAACACTGACTGGTTCATATGTGTTATCTGCTGCTCAGAGACATCTTGTTTTTCATATTCGGAAAATTAACATTCATGTATTTTTCGTCTGTAATTACTTTTGTATAGTTCATATAACTACTTATATTCCTATACTAGTTGCACAGTATATATCTCTAATTGTATTCATACTAACTTTTTACTTGTCTATTTATCTGTACTTGTTTCTGCTTTTGTGCAGAAATAAGTACAGATACATACATACATACATACACACACACACACCTGAATCTTCCTCTGGGGCTAATTAAAGCCTTATCTTATCTTAATAAAGTCAATGAGAGGAAATAATGAGTAGAAATAATGGCAGTTTTTCTTAACGTGTCAACACAATTCTTATTTTTGTCCTTTTTCCAAATGCAAACCAACATGTGTTTTTTAAAACAGTTGTCAAATGTAGAAAAAGAAAAGAGGAAGTAGTGAAGGATTTCTGAAACAGGAGTTGCACAAGCTGCAATCAGCCTTGACCTCTGCAGACAGTGACAGAGGAACAGTGATGCGATGGGTGAACTGTGCCCGACCTTGTGTCTCTCTGCGTGGGATGCTTGTTTAATATGATCTCTGGGGGGAGTGTGTGTGTCTTTGCTATCTCTAAAGTGAGCGTGTTTCTCCTTGTAAGTGGTATTTATGTTTAATGAGCTTGTTTTCTCTCACCCCTATGTGAATGGTACATGCACGTGAGTGTTGTACTGTATGCTTTATAGCCACCATTTAACACGTGGTGTAAAGTTAACACCGCTAAAATGAATGAAAATGAAAATATTCTGTCAAAATTAAGGACACATGGATATGAAGCAAAACTCTGGCCTTGAATCATGTATTACATCTTGTTTATTTCGATGCCAAAGATCTTTGGTTGCAGGATTAAGCATTGTTTTTTTTTCCTATTGAGGCCAGCAGATTGAAAAACATTCAAGTGTATGATTTGGCAAAAGCCGCATTCTTTTTCTTTCTATGATTACTTCCTGTCAGAGAACATTTTCCATAAAAAGATTCAACAACATTAAAATATTCTGCTGTACAAATATTCAGAAATTGGAATGGCTGCTACATTTTGGTATGTTTAAAGGGAAATTTCGGTTTATTTCAACCCGTCTCCTATCGTCATAAATTTGTTTCAAGTCACTCGTGACATAGAAATAATACTTAGCATGTTAGCCGTTAGCCTAGATACAGCCGTAGCGTCAGACCTGTTAAAACGTAAGT